>NC_061111.1:141355565-141520828 GCF_002878395.1 Capsicum annuum
AATCTCATTCCCCATAGAGTAATGAAAATCTAGATCTTATGACCATGGAAATATGTATTATGATATCACATTCTATGAGTCCCCAACAACATTAATAAATAATGTGACTTATCATATATGAGCCTAAAATGGCTAATCCATAAATCAAAAGACTAAAGTGGATAACTTGCAAATGGCTAATCCATAAATCTAAACGTGAATTCATTAAGATAAACATATAACCTTATGAGTATATAAGAGAGCTGACTGAGAAGGGCTGGAGTGGGGGGGAGGGCTGACTCATCACTGTTCGTGGTTGCTGGTGGTGGTGTCGGGGCTGGTGCGGCAATGGAGAAGTGAGGCGCCATTGTTGGTTGCGTTGTTTTCGTTGGGGAGGTCGCCGGATATGGCTATGGCTGGCACGGTTATTGCCGTCGTTGTTGGTGGCGTCAGAGATGAAAGGCTGGAGTGGTTGTTGTCATAGCTGGTTGTTGACGGCGGAGGAGAATGTAGGGAGCCAGAGGCGGCTTGGGTTGGCTTGCCGCGGTTAATGGTTGCGGTGGCGGGGATTAGATAGAAGGGAGGGAAGAGAGGTAAAGGGAGAAAGAGAGGGAGGCTGATGATTTTAGGTTTATGGTTTTGGTTTTTGTCTTGGGTATTAAAAGGAAGGCTAAGTTTGAATTCATCTCAGCCGTTGGATCAATTTTGATCAACGGCTTAGATTAGAATAGAGTCAATCAATTGAAATTTCAATTTTGGATTAAAATTGAAGTATTGGCTAAAATTGAAATGAACTAAATGTAGATTGGCTAGATTTGTAATAGATTACATAGAATAGGCTAAGATCGTAAGAAATTGAATAAATTGGATTAAAAGGTGAATAAATTATGCAAGATAGTTTTAATTTAGACTGTTATTTAAATAGTAGTAGTAGTAAATAATAATAATAATAATAATAATAATAATAGTAAATAATAATAAATAATAACAAAAATAAATAATAATAAATAATAAATAATAACAATAATAAATAAGAACTGAAATTTGATTTAGTTGAATTGAAATAACTATATTCAAAACACAAGTCCACTTTTCATAGATTCAATTGGATTATCAGTTAATTAGATTTAGTTACATAGCTTTTGATTACTGCATACGTCACTACACGAGATATATACATATATTCGATTGGCATGTACATATATAGGTCAAAAATTGAAATTTGATTTCCTGACCAAATTGATGTTAATTCTGATCATTATTGACACAAATTGAGTATAATAATGACTAGAAATTAAACTACATAGGAGAGTAAATTGAAATTGACTGCTATTTTAATAAACATAACAACAACAACAACAACAGTAATAATAATAATAATAGGCAATGTATTTATAAATTCTGAATGTGCAAATGTACGTGAAAAAATAATTTAATAAATATTAATAAAATTATGTAAAAAGTCGTATTTGAATTATTAAATTTATAAAAATGATACTGAAAAATAATAAAATACTTTATATATTTTTTAAATCATAAATTTAGCTTGTTGAAAATAATAAAAATATTAATATTAAAGGTTAAATAATTTTGACAAAATAGCAGACTAAGAGAGCATCGAGAGGTGAAAATTGGGTGTCAACACATTCAAATACGTACTCTATACATCGATCACGTATTCAATATGTTTGGATAGATTTTGCTAGTTTTTTACTACATAGTTCATCGATCACTACATCATATATATCAACTCTTAAATACATACTATATACATCAGTTTTCAGCTTTCAAATACGTACTATATAAACATCAGTTTTCAACTTTCAAACACATACTATAAACATCATTTTTTAATTATCTATCCCAACGGTATGATATATATATATACACACATATTCATTATACAAAGATTATGCATGTTTAACGTCATTTAACGTATATATGAAGGAAAATATGTATTTTATACATTGAAACTTAAGTAAAAGATAAAGATTACGTTTAACGTAATTTGTATATTATATTTGATATATTTTTTAGTGTAAGTTTTTTTACAAAATCTAAGATTTATTAATTTTTATTATTATTGTATTGGTTATTGACTACGTGAAATCAATGTAATTTTAAAACATAATATATTAGATTATTGTTTTATAAAGTAAATATATTAGATTATATATATAATCTAATATATTATTTTTACTAGTAATAATAATTAGATTACATAAAGTAAACATTAGATTATATAATTATTTTTTAAAAATAATTATTTACTTCTTTTTAATTAAAAACCGACCACATGTGGTCGGTTTTTTAAAATTAATTTTTTTATTTTTCATTAAAAATCGACCACAAGTGGTCGGTTTTTAAAATTATTTTCTTTTTATTTTATTTAAAAACCGACCATATGTGGTCGGTTTTTTAAAGTTAATTTCTTTTTTTAATTTCATTAAAAAACAACCACAAGTGGTCGATTTTTTAAATTTTTGTTAAAAACCGATCACATGTGGTCATTTTTTTTTAAATATTTTTTTTTTAAATTTAAACCAACCACAAGTGGTCGGTTTTTAACATAAAATAATTTAAAAATAAAAATAAAAATAAAAATATTTTAAAAAACCGACCACAAGTGGTCTGCTTTTAACAAAAATTAATTAAAAAAAATAAATTAAAAACCGACCACTTGTGGTCGGTTTTTTAATTTTTTCTAGTAGTGTAAGTAATGGTATCGTCATACCGACTATAACTTGCAAACAATGTCCTTAGCCGAACTTTTAAAGATAAGGGATTCCCATGTAACCATATATTACATTATCAAGTTAACTTAGGGGAATTCCATGTACCCCATAAGTGATCATTATTATATTGTCTTAGGGGATTCCCTTGTACCCCACAAGGCTTTCAATTAGACCAACCATAGCCTCCAAGACCTTACCATTGAACCACTCCAAACCATTTATTCCATTTAGGATTTCATTACCAAGTTATATCATGCAATAGTTCCATTAAAAGTCCAACAATGTAGTAAAAGCATTCTCATAGGCATTTTGTCAAACATATTGGGGGCATAGTGTTTCCAAAGCCAAAACCAAGTACTAATTGACCATTCCCATTCAACCAAATGTCCAAACCACTATTAAAGCATGTAAATCCATAATAAAAACATGGGAAAATCATAACCAAGATTTATAACCAAAATCCCCAACATATATTTGAAGACCCAAAATCATACAACAATTATTCCATAAAAACAATTCATAAAACAAGCCTTTAGTTGGAACTAACAATGAGGAAGAAGTATCTTGCCTTAGATTACAAAAATGATGGAGCAAAATCACCCGTACAAGCCTCAAATTGATCCTTTAGATGAAACACTAACCTTCTTTTACCCAAGAGCCTTAGAGAGAATTTGGGAGAGTTTCTAAGTGTTTAAGATTAGAATATTAGGGTAAATAATTCCCCGTTATAAGTCGTAGGTCCTAAAGAGGTTAAGTAGGGAAATGTCCAGATTACCCCCAACTTAAACAACATAAAATCCCCGAGGATGGTATGACCACCCCATACTAGTCGTACCCTACTATACGAGTGGTACCCACCGCTCGTACTCTAGGCCTTCCCTTGGACCCCAAGATTGTCCATCATACGACCATCTAAGTTAATTCATATCCGATTATGTGACTTGTACCCTTGCCCCGTACCCACCACAAAATGGAAATCAAAAGAGGATTTGGACACTGTCCACTATACAAGTCAATGGAATAACTTATACCCTATCTTACGGATCATGGTTAGCTACTCGTACTCAGATCTAAGTTAAGTTACAAAATTTTAGATTAAGTGAAGAAAAACCCAAACCATACAAATCGGCATCCACCATACGACTCATTCCCACCCAAGTCGTACCCACACTAGGAACCAAGCTAACCCACCAGCCAACACTGTTTAACATACGACCAAGACTATACCAACCATACCCCATCATACGACTAGTACCCCTTAGTCTTATGCTGTCCAGAAATAAAAAAATCCAGGTAATTTTCTAAGGTTCCAAAACCCAGGGTGTTTCAGTCTCCCCCACTAGGATCATTCATCCCGGACTGCCGGATAGGGTAGGTCAAGCATGAGTTACACCCTAACATAACCATTCCAATCTTTAACTAAGTTAGAAAACAAAGATGTGATCAAGAACACATATATTTCACACGAATATCCGAAGCTAAAAATAAGTGTAGATGCTTGGAATTTATGTCCTTTTTAGCTTCCTAAGTATCCTCTTCCACCTTATTGTTCCACCATAGAACATTAATTGAGACCACATACTTGGTCCGCAATCGATGAACCTGCCGATCCAAGATCTCAACTGGGATCTCTTTATAAGACAGAGAATCTAAGATACCCAATCCTTCCAAAGGAACAACTGAAGAAGGATCACCTAGACACTTTCTCAACATAGAGACATGAAATACCGAATGAATGGAGCTCAAACTAGAAGGCAACACCAATTCATATGCTACATTACCATCCCTCCTCAAACTAATATAAGGACAAATATACCGGGGACCGAGCTTTTATTTTTTACTAAACTACATTACTCCCTTTATGGGAGACACCTTTAGGAATACCCTATCTCCAACCTCAAACTCTAAGTCCCTATGCCTCACATCCGCATAGGACTTTTGGCAACATTGGGTAGCCTTAAGCCTATCTCGAATCACCTTTACCTTCTCCATAGCCTGATAAACCAAATAAAGGCCAAATATATCTGCCTCATAAAGATCAAACCATCCAATAAGAGATCTACACCTCCTACCATACAATGCCTCAAAAGGGGTCGTTCCAATGCTAGAATGATAACTATTGTTGTAAGAAAACTCTACAAGAGGTAGATTCTCAATCCAATTAGAACCATAATCAATCACACATGCACGAAGAATATGTTCCAATGTCTTAATAGTCCTTTCTGCTTGCCCATCCATCTGCGGGTGAAAAACAGTACTCAGACTAACCTTAGTACCCAAGCTCTTCTAAAATGATCGCCAAAAGTTAGATGAAAATTGCATACCACGATCAGAGATAATTGATAGAGGTACCCCATGCAGCTTCACAATCTCATAAAGACACAACCTCATATAATCCTCAGCCAAAAAGTTAGTCCTCACTGGTAAGAAGTGAGCTGACTTTGTCATCTTATCCATGATGACCCAAACCAAATCAAATTAGTTTTGAGACTAAGGAAGACTGGTAATAAAATCTATATTGAGCACCTCTCATTTCCATTTCATCAATTAAATCTCTTGATACAAGCCTCCAGGCCTCATATGCTCAGCTTTCACTTGTTGACACACTAAGCACTTGGCCACAAAATTAGCCACATCCTTCTTCATACCATTCCACCAATATATACCCTTGAGATCATGATACATTTTCATCAAACTGGGATGAAAAACGTAGCATGATTCATGTGCCTCAGACAATACCTTTTCTCGCAAACCATCTATGTCAGGAACACATAACCTCTCTCGGTACCGCAAGGTACTATCACCACTGATATCAAATACCATTATCTTTTTCCCACCTACATCATCCATGTTTTTCATCAAGGTAGGATCTAGAATTTGCTTCTCCTTGATCTCCACACCAAGAGACAATCGAACTATTTCCCGTACCAACACACCACCATTCTCTGAGTCTAAAAGGCGAACTTCAAGATTATCCAAGCGGTGGATATCCTTCACCAAATCCCGCTTCTCCTTATCTATATGAGCTAAGCTCCCTACGGATAACCTTCTAAGAGCCCCAGCAATAACATTACCCTCACTTGTATGATAGTGAAGACTCATGTCATAGTTCTTGAGAATCTCAAGCCATCTTCTCTGCTTGAGATTAAACTTTTTTTAAGTGAACACGTTGTAATACCCCCAGAAATTTTTCATTGAAATTTTGTGGTAAATGTATTGGGTTCTATCTTCTAGAATGAATTATAAATTTTTCGTATGGAATGTCTTAGATTATGACCCGCCATTGCATAGAGTATCTAATAAGCTTTCCAATGATATATGGATCATCCAAAATGGACACCCGAGCAATGAGTTATGAACATTCCAATCGAACCATGAATAGTATTAAACTATAAAACGTGTAGGAAAAAGTACTGAGGCCTGACGTATTTTTGCTCCAACTTTAAATGATCATAACTCCTTGTACATAATGATCTGGGTGATCTACTATATATCAATGGAAATCTCTGCGAGTCCTCTTTCCAATGAAATTGGTTTCATCCAATTTATCTATCAGAGCAAAAAGTTATGGTTGATCTACTTTAACCTACCAAAAGCAAATTTTTGGGTCAACTTCAAATGATCATAACTCCTTGTACACAATGATATGGGTGAGATACTATATATAAACGAAAATATATGAGAGTCCTCTTTCTAATAAAATTAGTTTCATCCAATTTGGATATCAGAGTAAAACATTATGGTTGATCTACTTCAGACTATCAAAACAGTCCACCAACGGACAGATTCGAGAATTATTTGATTTTTAGGGGCGTTTTGGTCATTCCCCCTCACCCAAAATCCATCCAAACCCTATATTAAAGCCTATTAGAAGCATTATATGTTATATTTCATCAAATTCCCTCAAAAAGAAAATCCTAAACTCCTACATCCAACTTCAAGAACCTCCAAAGTTCACCATTAATTCTGTAAATTTATTCAAGATTCCAAGTTCCTAGTTCAAGAACTCCAAGAACCAACATTCAAAGGCACGATTAATATCTCAAAAATGAGTATCGATCTAAAGTTTATCATTTAAGGTATGTGGGGTTTTTCAACAAGAACTCTCTTTCGTTATTGTGCCCAAAAGTAATTTTTTTTACAAAGGCATGATTTTTATTTGATTTTTACGAATTTGAAGCATGAACCCATATCTTATGATGATATTTACGAAATCTTGATGTTTATGATTTTGAAAGATGAATTTACATGTGTGCAGATATAAAGCATGAATCTTGAACGATATTTATCATGATTTTGATATTTGGGTCGTGAATTCCCATTAGAAATTGTGTTTTTTAAGAAACTGTGTGTTATAAGCACATTGATGTTGAATATTTGAGATATTTTGAATGATTTGACCTTTTGGTCTTAATGGAGTTGTTTTGAACTCGAGTGTGAAAGAAATCCACATGTGGTTGATTTTGATAGATGGGAAGCATGATGGCTCTCGATGTATATTTATATATTATTGAAATTGTTTTGTTGTGGATTGTCTTTGAAATGATCTGAGCTAATTCCAGGAGAAATATTTAGCACCGAGTGGGAGGTATAAAGAGACCTTACTTCCCTAGAACTACGTTCCCCCATAAGAGTAAGCCTGAGGCTGATTTATATAGTGATCACTAGTTTGTGTGGATTTGATATCGATAGTCCTACTCCGATGGCAAGGATAGAACGGCTCTCCCTAACGTGGGTTGTACGTTAGAATCCATGTAACTCACATAATTTATGTCGGTTATAGGATCTCCCAGTGTGTGTGTGTTTCCTTGTGTCTATGGTGAATGGTAAAGTGATTTGAAAGTGGAATTATGAAAGTTATTCTTTCGAAAGATTTAAATAATATTTACATTATGAGAATTGATATTCTTGATGAACTGAAAGTGATTGACAAATTATATGATGACTCACATATGTTATTGTACTTATTTCATCCTCTTATGATTATGATGATTTTCTTCGGGCTATGTGAGTCTTTCATACATCCTGCTTATTTCTTATAAATATTTATGATGATGATGTTTATACAACTGCATACACCCCCATATACTCGATTCCTTTCCATGGTACTGACCCACATCTTCGGATGTGGGCTGCATTTTATCGGAATATAGGTTCAGATGTTCAATTCCAGGTTCGACAGTGATTCTTCGGGCACGCTGTTCTACATCCTCTGTTGTGGTGAGTCCTCATGTTTTGAGGACGTGATGTCTGATGTTGGTTTCATGGAATTGTTTAAATTTTTTAACTGAGTATGAGTCAGTTGGGGCATGTCTCAATGGCTTGCTGGTTTTATTGATTTTCTTAGAGGCTTGTCAGACTAGTATAGATGTTGTGAGTTGACTAATAAGTCGTATTTTGTTATCTTTCTGAAATTCTTTTATTCTTGGATGATGATTACTCTGTTGATATTTGAGGGTTATTTATGGAAACCCCGTTGATTTGTGTTGAACTGAATAAAAATGGCACAAAGGGTTAGCTTGGGGCTACTCATAGCCTCAAGCACCGTGTGACGCTCCGAGACCCATTTTTTGGGGCATTACACACGTACTGTAGACTCTTATGATTAGAAAAGATGTCCACATGTACTCTATACAAGTAATGCCTCCAGATTTTCAATACAAACACCACCGCTAAGAGCTCCAAATCATGAGTAGGATAATTCCTCTCATGCACTTTCAATTGCCTAGAAGCATAGGCAATTACCTTACCATGCAGCATCAAAATACAACTAAGTCCCACCCGGGATGCATCATTGTAAACCACAAACCGATTATTGCCTTTAGGCAAAGTCAAAACTAGAACTGAAGTTAGCTTATCTTTAAGCGTCTTGAAAATATTTTCAAAAGCATCCAACCAGGAGAACTTTACCTTTTTCTAAATCAGCTTAGTCAATGGGGCAGTTATCATCGAGAAACTTTCTATAAACCTCCTATAATATCCAGAAAAACCTAAAAAACTCCAAATATTGGTTGAAGTTGTGGGTCTAGGCCACTTCTTAACCACTGCCACCTTTTGTGGATCCACCATGATCCCACTATTAGAAATAATATGACCTAGAAAAGTAATAACGTTCAACTAAAACTTACATTTAGAGACTTTGGCATTCAAATGATGCTCTTTTAAGGCCCGTAACACCATATAAAGGTAATTGGTATGATCTACCTCGCTCTTAGAATATACCAGGATGTCATTAATGAACACAATGTCAAATAGATCCAAAAACTGATGGAATACCCTATTCATCGAATCCATGAATATTGCTAGGGCATTGATCAAACCAAATAACATAACCAAGAACTCAAAGTGCTTGAGTACAGAAAGTTGCCTTAGGGATATCCACCTCTCTAATCTTAAGATGATAATACCCAGACCGAAGATCTATTTTGGAAAAGTTTTGGCACCTTAAATTTGATCAAACAAGTCATCTATCCTTAGAAGAGGATACTTGTTCTTAACTATCACCTTATTCAACTGCCGATAGTCAATACACATCGAAAGAGAATCATCCTTCTTATGAATAAATAATACCGATGCACCCCACAGGGATACACTAGGACAAATGAAACCCTTATCCAAGAGATCCTTAAGTTGCTTCCTGAGTTCCCTGAACTTAGCCAGAGTCATTCTATTAGGAGGAATAGATATCGGATGACTTTTCGGAACCAAATCTATCCCAAACTCAATCTCCCTATCCAAAGGAACACCAGGAAGATCATTCAAAAAGGCCTCAGGAAACTCATTCACCACTGGAACTGAATGCAAAGAAGGACCTTTCGAGTTAGATACTTTAACCCGGACCAAATGATAGAGACACCCTTTAGAGATTAACCTCTGAGCCCTAAGATATGATAGAAACTTCCCTATGTGAGCTAAGGAACCACCCTCATATTCAATAACTTGTTCACTAGGGAACTTAAAGACAACCCTACGAGTCCAACAATCTAAGGATGCATAGCATGAACGTAGCTAATCTATCCCCAAAATGACATCAAAATCCACTATATCTATTTCATAAAAATCCACCAAAGTCTTTTTACTACCAACAAATACCACACACCCCCTATAGACTCTTTTAGTAACCATAAAGTCACCTATCTAGTAGAAATAGAAAAAGGATCCAAAATAATCTCGGAATAAAAACCAAAAAACATAAAAACAAATAGGGTCACATAAGAAAGAGTGGACCCTGAATCTAGTAAGCAATAAACACCCCGAGAAAATATTTGTAACGTACCAGTCACGACATCAGGTTGATGTTGACCACCACCTTGGTTAGAGAACCTAAACCTCTTACCTTGCCTTTTACCTATCTCAACTTGCTTTTTCTATTCCTTCTCCACCTGTTGCATATGAACAACCAACCTAGAAATATCTATGTAATTGATTAGTAATACAGTCTTGCTTTTAAGGATCAAATCCCGAGACAATCTTAAAGAAAATTTTCTCATCCTGTCCCTCATATCAGACGCCAATTTCGGAGCAAACCTAGACAACTGGTGGAATTTTAAGGAATACTCCATGACTAACATCTTTCCCTATTTTAGATTAACAAACTCCTTTACTTTTGCTTAAGAAGTGGTCTAGAAATGCATTGGAGAAAGTCTCCCATAAGGAAGATCCTCAACATCACCCCCTGCCCTGTGCCATTCCTCATACCATTGGTACGTAACATCTTTGAGCTGATAGCTGCAAACTCCAACCCTTCCACATTCATGGCATGTATAATCCTAAAAATCATTTCCATATCATCCTGAAAACCTTGAGGATCCTCTTCAACCCTAACACTAGTAAAGGTTGGAGGACTCGTCTTCATGAACTAGCCAACCCTTGTTGCCTTCGATGATACAATACCAGATACACCATATTCAGCCTGAGAAGCTACCAACTGAGCAATCATATGAATCTTTTGGCAAAACTCTGTATTCCTCACATTAGCTTGAGGAGCCTGTGGAGGACTAGAAGGATCCAGTGGAACTCCAAAAATATCAGGGTCTGAATCCCTAGACTAAGTATGGATCTCCTGAGTAGATTGTGTCCCATCAACATCATCCCCAGTTGGGATAGAAGAGTTTTCGTGAACTTCAGATCATCAAGGCATGATCTAAAAAGAGAACAAACAAAATTAGATAAGATTCCAGGTCTCAAACCCAAAGCTTGAAAATAGAACACAAAGAAGGAAATCATTTCCTAAATACCTTGTAGCCTCTTCCTTATGAGTATGGTACGCTACACACCCTTAAAAGAGACTCTACTTGACAACTTTGTGGAATCCTAATTGACCATGAACCTAAATCTCTGATGCTAACTTAACATGACCCGAACCAGGGCCTTGTCGTAGTGGGCAACCTAAGTCCAACCAGGATCGGGGACTACCTCTGTTACCCAACCCAACCTCCAAATATACATACCCTGAGTTGAATAAAGTTCAAAAGTATAATAAGATAGCGTTTATTGCAATTCTAGACTCTGGGATAGGTTTATAACCATTACCAACCCAAGAAAGTCCAACCATCCAATACCAACCAACAACCATGACCAAACTGATATAATAACCAAGTTCCTATCTATAACATAATATAAAATAATGGAACAATTATAAATTCAGTCAAACAGTATCATCCCCAATACCAATGCTTATACTAAGGCTGACACCAATACCAACACCGCTAATTCTAACCTATAGTAGTTCCACAAATCCTCTATCCAAAAGAAAAACAATATTCGGTTGGGACATGCCCTCAACTATGTAAGAAACTACTATCTATAAAATGACCAAAGTATGTAAAGAAATCCATGATATGAAATAGAACCTTCCGAAATATGAAAGCTCACAACTTCAATCCAATAGCTGATCCGAAATTCGATTAATAAGCAGGAAGAGTAGAATGGTCAATTCCTGCATCGCGTAGGGATACAACCTCCTGAAGATAGGTTAGCGGGTAAACGCTAGCAAGTACTCAAGAGAAGGATAAAATAATACCAACCTTTAAAACCAAGTAAACCAACTATATGTATTTACAACCATACTTATATATACACACACATAAACACACATACACACACACACACACACATACACACATATATATATATAACCATGCTCAGAAGAAGGAATCGGGTTTAGTATGCATTTTAAACCATTAACCTGGGTATGTGTAGCTTAACCATCCTAGAACCACCCATGGGCTATATGGGTCTAGTGTAACTCTCTGAATGGGCCTCGATGCTTGTAGCCGCACGAACTGAAGATACCATAGGAGTAGGGTATTCCTAAATACCCTTCACTTTCCATGACACATATATACAATTATAACTTAGGGGATTCCCATGTACCACATATGGTCATCATGACCAAATCCTCATGCTGGAAAACATGACTTTCTAGTGTCCGTTCATTGGACTCACACCTTTACAGTTAGCTATCACACCCCGCCATTATTGTCTAATTAAAACCATTACCACATAACTAAGACCACCATTCCATTTGTTATTAACCAGGGTTATAAGTAGTGGTATCGTCATACCGACTATGGCTTGCAAGCAATGTCCTTAGCCTACCTTTTAAAGATAAGGGATTCCCATATAACCATAGATTACATTATCAATTTGACTTGGGGGAATCCCATGTACCCCACAAGTGATCATTATTATTATTGGCTAGGGGGATTCCCTTGTACTTTGCAAGGGTTTCAATTGGACCAATCATAACCACCAACACCTTACCATTTAACCATTCCAATCTATTTAAACCTTTTATACCATTTAGGGTTCCATTACCAAGTTATATCATGCAATAGTTCCCTTAAAAGTCCAACAATGTAGTAAAAGCATTCTCATAGGCATTTTATCAAACATATTGGGGGCATAGTGTTTCCAAAGCCAAAACCAAGTACTAATTGACCATTCACATGCACCCAAATGTCTAAACCACCATTAAAGCATGTAAATCCATAATTAAAACATGGGAAAACCATAACTAGACATTTCTAACCAAAGCTCAAACATATATTTGAAGACCCAAAACCATACAATAATTATGCCATAAAAATAATTCATAAAAAATGCCTTTAGTTGGAACTAACAATGAGGTAGAAGTATCTTGCCATAGATTATGAAGATGATGGAGAGAAATCACCCATACACACCCCAAATTGATCCTCTAGATGAAACTCTAGCCTTTCTTTACCCAAGAGCCTAAGAGATAATTTAGAGAGTTTCTAAGTGTTTAAGATTAGAATATTAGGGTAAATTATGTCCCAAAAGAGTTATAAGTCATGGGGCCTTTAGAGGTTAAGTGGGGAAATGTCCAGATTACCCCTAACTTAAATTGTATAAAATTCCCATAGGATGGTACAACCACCCCATGCCAGTAATAACCTACCATACGAGTAGTACCCACCACTCATACCCTAGGCCTCCCCTTGGACCCCAATATTTTCCATTATATGACCATCCAAGCCAAGTCATATTCGATCCTATGAATAGTACCTTTGGCCCGTATCCACCACAGAGTAGAAATCAAAAGAGGATTTGGACGCTGTCCACCATACGAGTCAATGATATGAATTATACCCTATATTATGGCTCATGGTGAGCCATTCGTACTCAGATCCAAGTTACATTACTAAGTTTCAGATTAAGTGAAGGAAAAACCAAACCATATGAACTGTCACCCACCATACGACTTATTCCCACTCGTCATACCCACACTAGACACCAATCTAACCCACCAACCAATATTCGTTAGCATACGTCTAAGGCTATAAAACCATAACCTATCATACGACTAGTACCTCCTATTCATATGATGTCCAAAAACTAGAAATCTAGGAAATTTTCTAAGATTCCAAAACCCAGGGTGTTTCACTTCTATATGTATAACTAATCAACTGTTCAAATATGATTGTTTGATCTATTCCTTTCATACTTGTTTTAATATATCTGATACATAAATAAATGTGAAAAATAACTACAAGTGACACCCCAAAACCTAGCCTAAACCGGTACAAGAGAACTAGACAAGGGGTAGGAACATCCCCACGACACAACATCCTTGCAAATTAGAAATAGTAGGAGCTACTATAAAGTGATCAACACCGCTTCTACATAAACTCCCATTAACCTTTACCATAATTATACCCTAGAGTGGAGGTATAGTAAGTGTAGAATTAGTACAACCATATGGATTGGTAAGCATCATTGATCGACTAGGATTAGAAATAAATAACATCAATAATAAATACAGAGAGATCATAATATCAAGTAAAGTTATGGTTTTAAACTCCCAATTATAACATACATCACACCCCACTTTATCATCTCTGTGACCTATCTGTCGTTTAATAATTTCATATATTTTTTCCTTTGACTAATCATTCTAGCCTATACCCCTTCTTCCCATGCCAACTCATTCTTATTTTACCATGAAATTTTAATCTACATCCACCCCCAAATTCTCTCAATACTCACTATCTTTGGCATCGCTGTATCATACCATTATAAAATTAAAATTCTACTAAATCATTTTCTATAATAATTGATTCTCTCAGGGAATCATAGATTTCCATCTTCAACCCGGTCTGCACAAGGGACCAACACACTTTCATATTCCTTATTCATAATTTACCATAACATAAACACGTGTATATATATATATATATATATATATATATATATATATATATATGAATGAATGCATGTATGCAAGATATGTGCATCATCTCTCCTTATCCCTTCTCGACAACCTCATCACCATCATCAACATCATATCATATTAGTGGTACTCGAACCATATCACAACAAATCAAAACCTACTAACGTGGTACCCAACCTATATCACAACAAATCAAATCATACCAACATGGTACTCGACCCATGTCATAGTAAATTATAATTGTACTGGCGTGGTACTCAACCATTATCTTATAGTCTCTTTACAATGCATATGAATGTATGTATGAAATCAATAAGCCATAAATCATGTAAAAAAACCAATCTCAAATGTTTAGTTCATAAACCAACAAGACCAAGCCAGTCTAGATGTTACATCAATTTTCTAACTCATTTTAATCAGTGACCTTAATCTATAAAGCATTTAATCACATCCATTGTAAACCCCTATAGGGATGCCTTATCCCAAGTTCACATTATTACACACTTCTCTTATATCCACAACCTAACTTCATATTTTTAATTTATCCTTTAATCTTCTCTAACTACTTTTGATAGGTATTTTATTTGTTATTTCATATTATTACTCTTTTATGTCCCCTTACCAGTCACAAGGTTCGGCTATGCTAATTACTAACCTTGTCTTACCATGCCTTACCTTTTAGCCAATTTCCTTAGTGCAATTTAAACCTTTATGAAATTTATATTTTAAATGATTTACCTTAATTTCCTCCTACTTTCCTTCACTATATCATCTAATTTTTCACCAGTCTGAAAGGTTCTGGAAGATATTAAACTACATACTCTCACTCACTATTCTATCCGTTCCTTATCACAATTAATAACTAATATAATATACAATAATACAATATTTTTGAGCCTAACTAAATTTTAAATATTTCATCCTTCCAACTTCGTATCTGAAGGCCTAATGCATGATACTCCCTACATCACTTTTAATGTAAGATTCATCTAGCCTAAGTCGAGTTTCTAAATAGTAAATTATAACTTACCTCTTAGGTGAAACTTTCCCTTCTAGTAAGCCTTGAAATTACTCTCATGAACCCTGCCCTTTGAAATCTCATGGTTGAAGGGATTAAATTTTTTCAAAGTGGTTTTAGAGAAAGTGGTTGACCTAGGGAAATAAAGAGAAAGAGGGTTTTAAAAATTCCTTGGTTTGGCTATTGCTATCTACCACTGTAGTGATAACTCGACTACTATAGCGGTTATCGACAATTTAGTCCAACTATTTTTTGGGCCTTTTTTTCCATCTTGATTTAATTTTTTTGGGTTTATTTTATGTGTATTATTTAGCATAAATTATTTTTGAGGCATTTTCACACGAAACGATGACCCAGGTCATTACAGATGGAGTGGATTAAAGTTAGAATAATACCTCAAACCAAATAAAGCAATAAATATGTGGAATAAGTAAATTGAAAGGATATACAATCTAACTAAACCTAGCTGGGCCCCTATTAGCCTAGAAAGAACAAACAAGAGAGAAACAACCTAATCGATCCATAAGCCCGATGGATGCAAGCAAGGAAGAAAAATCAGCAATAATTAACCTAAAGTGTGACATGAGTGATAACATAAAAACTCTTTTCGGACCATTAATGCTAGACTTGAAGTGGAATTAAAATAGTATCATCGTAATAAAGTACCACAAATAAATCATGAATGCCATACTTGAACCTAAACTATAAATTAAATGCCATGCAGTAAATATGCCATAAGTAAACTCAATATAATAAACAATAAGGGAGTTATTAATTGCCGGACTCAAATCAAAACTTGAAAAATAATCTTAGTGTCCAAATGTTACCAGATTGTAACTTTCCTTAACATCAAATTGGTGTTCAAACATCCAAGTTATACAATCAAGGTAATGAAGGAAGAGCTATTAATCCATAATCTTAATACGTGGCCCTAAAGGCCAAAAAGTTACTTTATTCCGAGTAGTAAGGCTAACCAAAGTTCATAGAATTATCTAATTCATCCTAAAGCTCATATTTTAGTCTAAGGGTATGTATAAGGGCCTGTTAGACCTACAAGGAGCTATTAGGCTTTTTTACCTAAAGGGAGTGTCTATGGGACCCACTACTAGTCCCAAAAATCCAAACTAAGACAAACATCGACCCAAAAATAGGATAAGGCCTTAAAATCCCATCTCAAAGTATTATAAATTCCAAAACTAGCCGTAAAGTATCATCATAACCATTATGAGGGAAAATGGGGCTATATTCTACCAAAAAGAGTCCCAAACCGGTTAACTTTATCCAATAAAGACTACACTATAAAAAAAATCATAAATACCCACTCAAATATATCATAATACTACACTAATACCATAATAAAGCTCTATCTCTAATGAAAGTAAGCCTAGCCTATCAGTACATCTGCAAAAGCTATAGAAAGTCCACTACTCTGGAGCTTTTCACTATCAAGAAAACTCCAAACATTGTCACACTATCAAAATAGTAAAATATGCATTAATACGAGAACAACAAAACCCATATTTCATAGGAATGCTTTGGATAAAAAATCAAGCTAAAATCCCACGTAGAGCCCACTTGCAAATTTATGAAGTTGAACCTGTCAACGTGTCCCTCTAAGTTCAAGGAATATTCAAATAAGCCCTAAGTCAATCCCATCACTACGCAAGGGATTTAAAGCTGACCATATAATTAAACTAGAAAATTAAAAATGACTACAATGGTCTTTCCAACTCACCCTTGACACCCAATGACAGAACTTTATAATTTATTATTTGTTCTAGGGTTTTATAAAGTTGAGGCTTGAAATATATGAGGAAAAAGTTTGGTTCCACATCATTTAATGATTCCATGGGTCCTTTCATCGCGATTGAAGGACTCCCATTACAAATGAGACATTTGACCTGACTAAGCCTTTGCGAAGGAAAAAGCCTGGATCAGTCGACAACCGACTCTTTGAAAATATAAATTTGGATCATGAAAACAATGACCAATAACCTCTGCGAAGACCATTTTTTGTCTACACCGGAAAATGCTGCACCAGTAAACTTGGCTAAGTGCCAAGTTTTAGATCGGACCCTCAGGGTTTGCGTGTAATCTCATGAATACAGTTGAACTATGTTACTCTACAAAATTTGATATTTTTGAATCAACGATGCCATTAAAATTTCCATTCGAGGTTGTTTCAACTAAAAGTGGGCCCCAAACCCAAAGGGCCATTTTAATTAAAATCCACCTAATAATCCAAAATGAATTTGCAAGCTTGGGACCCAAACTAGGGATCCCCTTTGCCTGACTCTAGAATCTAAATAAATTATTTGTTTACCAAACTGTTAGTCCCATTAAGTCACAAATGACTTGGTGGAGCTGTAGGAAAGATATAAATGTAACAAGATCACAAAAATTCCAGTAAATGAGTGTGAGAAATTACAACCTCATATTTGCTTTAGAGTTAGTTCTATGATGCAAAGCAAATGCATCAATTTATGCTCAAACTTAGAACCTATATGGTTGATGAGTATTATGCAACACTTTTCAATAAAGTTATAAATATCTCTAGGTTGATTTATTTTCACAATAAACTAAAGAATATAGTTTTAAGGCAAAATCTGGCAAGGATAAAAAGTAGAGTAACAGTGATAGAAAAAACTAAAAATAATGGAATATATCAAGGAGGTGAAAACATGTCATTCTTTAATAATAGGCCACTATGACCTTCACTTTTAATAACCATTGCACCATCCTCAAAATCCCTATATGATAATAAATTGCAAGCTAGTGATGATCATAGTTTCAATGCACTAAACTCATAGTTACATGCCAGAGTGGCATACAAAACTTCAAAGTGTCGACCTCATAACACGTGGAAAAAGATATGTAGGGAATGTCAATTTGGTTAGATGTATGCTATGTATGTGGTCTTTATGGCCATAACAAAAGAGTTGCCCATTTGTGTAATGACTTGATTTTTGTGGAATTTTATTTCAATGTGATTTGACTATTTTAACCCTCATCGTGGTTGCTTTATGATTTTTTCAAGGTGTGGGCATAATTGGCATAATTCTCAATGCATTTTGGTGTGATTATTATCTTTGGTGGTTAAAAAGGCATTAGTTGACTTTGCTCAAAATTTATTATTATGTGCATCAGATGGAAAATGGACTATGCCAATAGATCTAAAATATTAATTTTGGGTTGGTAACATGGTTGGTGTGATTTTACGGCTTTGGTATCTCATTTTGTTCTTGTTTTGGAAAGTTATAAAATTAGGTCTCGGGGATCAATTTTGTGAAATGATATTTTTGCAAAAATCTTATAACCATTAAGTCCTGAGTATTGAATTTGATCGGGTAGCATAGTTCATTTGCGTTTTTGGAATTATGGATAAATCCCCAGGGGTCTACGGAGACTTGAATTTTTTACTAATCTTCAGTTGGTACACCTATATGGTGCCTTCTCTTAAGCACCCTTTGGGTCTCTTAAGCGAAGGGTTGCTTAAGCAGTCATTTGGTCACTTGCCAGCTTAGGTACTACTTAAGCAAGGCCCTTCCACTGAAGAGGCTGGGGGTCTGCTTAAGTGAAGGGGCCCAACCTTGGCGGGTGTCACTTAAGTGGAACTTGGCGACTTAAGATTCTCCACTTAAGTAATGCTTGGGTAGTTTATATGCCCTTTTCTCAATTTCCACCAATTCTTAGACCTTGATCTTTGGGTTTTAGAGTTTTTGGGCAATTTCTTTCATTTTCAAGCTTGGGTAAAATCCAAATCCCTATTTCAATTATTTTTCTTCGATTCTTGTCATTCAAAGCTTGTTAAAACTTAATTTCAAAAGAGAAATTTGAGAATTTTGGCCCGAAAGGCTAAACCAATATTTATTCAATCTAATCCCCAAGTTAAACTCATTTTTACTTGAATTTTATTCTATGGCTTTATTTAATCACAGGGAATATAATTATAAACTAAAATTCTGGATTTATCCTTCTTTTTCAACAACCCATTTTGGGGGTCTATTTTGATCCTGACTAATATATGGGTAATATAAGTATCGTTAGATTCTTTTTGATGCGTAAATTCTGTATTTATATGTTTTTGTTGATTTTGAGTCCATTCAAGATGGGAAGGTTTTGTGATTGGAGGCTTTTGGACTAGGTTTCTTCTTTTTATGTAGATTATGGCTTAACTTTATTTTGACTGGGATGGATAGTCAACATTGATGTAAAAGCATAGTATGGGTATGCGTTTGTATCATGGAAAATGTGATAATAGTATTATATACCCGTGTAGGGCTCTATGTTGTTGTTATTTGGTGGTTTGAGACATTATTTGCTATGTGTGACCGTGTGGGGTCTTATATGATATTGTCGGCCTTGTGTGTATATATATGGTTGGTTGTACTCTTCTTAGTGAAAATGCCTAAATTGGGATTTATGGTATCAATGAAATCTTACTTGCACATTTCATTTATGGTTTATGGATTATATTAGATCATGGATGGTTGACTAATTGAGTGGATTATTGCTCACGTACTTGTGTATTAGTTGGATTCAAAATTCTCATTTTGATTTGGTTATGAGTATTACATCCTCATCCCATACATACATTCTTAGGCATTGGTTCCACTGTGGAAATACTAGTTTTTCTAACAAAAATATTACACCTTTAAAACCTCTGTATCAAAGGTCATGGATGGAGAAGAGTTATGGATATTTGATTGGCATTGGCATTGGCATTGGTTATTGGATTGTATATGGATTGAAGAATCCCCTATAGCTCCTACCTCGAGAGAACAGCTTGGTAGGTATATAAAAAGGTTGTGCGACAACCTCGTGCATCACATCATCATCACCATCATTATCATTATCATCATTATTGCATTTTATATATTTTACACTTTCTGTGTTGTAGTTTTGTGTTTCATTTGATGTCTATCTATCCCTTGCTCCTTTTTAATCCTTGTACTTGGTAAATATGCTTATATTTAGAACTATTAGTGAAGATGGTGTGGGCTACCATTAGGATATTTTCTAATTTCATGTGACGTGTCCATAGTTATATTTTATTTTCTACTTTGCTCAGTTGACCTATACTACCTACTGAGTACAAGTGGACCATACTCATTCCTACTGTGCCCTTTTGGTGTAGATTTAGGTACGAGTATGCTACACGATCGTTGACCTTAGGTGGTGCTTGGAGTATTTTTGAGGTAGCGATTTCTCTATGCCTCCAGAGTCGTTCTCCTACCCTTTCTTAGTTAGTTTATGTCTTGTTTCATATTTAGAGATAGAGTATGTTCCTTTTTGGATTTTTGGTTGTATATTTTGACTTTGAGATGTACTTAGTTGGTTCTTACACTGCGACACCAATTTTTTTTTTTGGCAATTTATGGTATCATTGCTATGTATTTTCTGCTATTATTGTGTATATGTGATTCAACTTTATTTTAGAAGTCTTACTTTGGGTTTTGCTATTATTTTTCTTATTTCATATCAGTTTGTTTGATTGTCTTACTTGTCAAGACTTACTGCAATAAGCGCCATCAAGATACTTGAATTTTGGGTCTTGACAAACTGGTATCAATGATAGGTTCATTGATCTCATCAGCATAAGAATAGAGCATCTAGTTGAGTCTCACAGATTGGTATGTAGACGTCTGTATCTATCTTTGAGAGGCTATAAGATATCTTATAATGAACCTCTAGGTCATTTCCTTGATTTGCATATATTTCCAAGATTTTGATCCTTCCCACAGTGGTTATAGGTCATTTATGCTTTGCCAAAACTATTAGTTCAATTATCGAATATTTTAATTAGATTTTAGGCTTATTTCCCTATTTTGGAGATTTCGCTGGTCTTGAATTTGGTCTTGAATCAAAACTCTTGTTATATTACCTTCGATGAGAATTCCAATAATTCCATCAGCTCAAGAATGTTGATTTTAGGCTAGGGGGACCCTTGGTTTAGGTCCCAAGGTTTCTAGACTCATCTTGGGTTATTGGGCAAATTATTTGAAAAATAAAACTATAGCTGTGGGCCACACACTTAGTCAAAATGATCTTGGATAAATTTTTTTACGATTTTATTGAGTCTAGGATTTTAAATTTAGTATGGTAGCATATTTTATTTATGTATACGGGGTTCCAAATAAATCTCGAACACTCGATTGGAGTCCGTTTAGACTCCAAAAATATGGTGCATCAGGTTGCTGATGCAACCCCTTAAGTGGTCTCCACATATGTAACCTAGTGTCTCTTAAGCAACCTTGACCATTTGGTCCAGGGCTTCTTAAGCGATGGTGTGTCCGCTTAAGCGGCCGGGGAGTCACTTAAGTGATACCCGATCTATGGTGCTAGATCGCTTGGCGATTGTGGATCTGCTTAAGAAGTTGTCGCTTAAGCAACAGCTTCACCACTTAAGAGGAACTTGGTGGCATTAAATCCCCTTTTCTTCACTCAATTCTCCACTATTTTCACACCAAATTAAGATCTTAAAGAGAGGAAAAATTAGGAAATCATAGAAGCTAAGGTAAGCTAGCCTAACTCTCCTTAGTCATTTCCTATTAACTTTCCCTTCAATTTCCATTCCAATTCATGGTTAACTTGTATCAGTATATTTATTTAGTATTTCATGTTGTAGTCTCATTATATTAGAAGCTCTAGTATTAATTCCACCAGGTTTTGGGACTATCTTATGTAGTTTAGCCTTTTTACCAGTAGTTTCAAACTAAGGATTGGCTTATCTACTGGCAGGTAATATTAGGTGCCATAATGACCTAATAAATTGAGTTGTGACAACTTAGTATCAGAGCCTAGGTTTACCGGTGTGTTGGCATAAGAGCAAAGTGTCTAGTAGAGTCATGTGGATCATTATGGAGACATCCGTAATCGATCTTCTAGAGGCTACAGATCATTCTTAAGAAATTCTATTCTTGATTGCTTTTCATGTGTCTATATTTCTGTGAGCCTCAAGTACATTCTTTGACTTTATTCTATCCAGATAGGTGATACGAGGTTATCGATAGATGCAGATGCAACTTCAATATGCATTCCTCGAGTTTCACAATGCCAAGCTAGTGAGCCAGAGATTGATATTGGGGATCTTCAGTGTTAGCCAATGGATTTAGGGCCAAACCAGGCTTCTGTAGGTGATACGCCCAAATTACACCTCTCTTTCGAGAGAGTAAGCGGCCGTTATAAAATATATAACCTAACTAGGTTGGGGTTGAATTCCACAGGGAATACTGTGCTCGCTAAGTACTGTGGTTGTTACTAGACTGTTGATCAAAGGTTCTGAATTAAAAAGGGGTTTTGGTTTGTAAATGTGATATCGTTATTTGTAACAGTAAGTGTTCCAAACAGTGATTCTTATTGCAATTAGTAATTTAATAAGAATAGACAAACTAGAGTTACGGTTACCAAGATGTTCAAGCAGCTAAGGTTGTGAAATATTTTGAATTCCCAATTAATCACTTCAATTGCAAGAGTTATTGAATCCTATAATTTACCTATTTTTTTCTCAACCTAAATGAGTAGATTAGCCTTCAATTCTCTCGAACTTAAAGAATACGTTAATTTTTCCAATTATTCTCTCATATGGGTTGATTCCATTAAGGCATCAACCCTTAACCCAAAGGTTAAAGACTTTAGATCCCATGTAAACCTCTTCTTTTCCCAATAAACACTTTTCTATTTGAACAAGTGATGTTCTTGGGCTCACCCTTCAAGTTTCCAACCAAAAAAGGTCATTCTTGCAAAGAAGGGTTTATACAACTTTAGTTAATCATGTAAATCAAATATTTTCACAACCCCAATCAGTTTTTCACATCAAGGCTCCCATAACCCTAGTTATGAGAGCTTAGCCATACATTTTCTTAGAAGAAAAAGAAAAAGTCATTGTATTTCTCATAAATAAATTCAGAAAATACTTATAAAAATCACAAGATTTTTCCTTGATTTTCAGAAGAAAAATATGCATAAGATGTTTAGATCCATAATTCTAGCTTGATATTCAGAGAAAACTATGTTATAATCAGTTTCAAAGTTAGAAATATCATAAAAATAAATACCTAAATAAAACCTAAACTGGGTATTTATATGTTCCCCAGGTGCAGAGGATTTAAAATGCGAACTCATAAAAGCCTCATCCAAGTTGATGGTGTAACTGATGGACCGTTGGAAGTGTAACGGTCTATCACTGAATATCCTAGAATGTCAGGTTCTATTGAGGGCTGATGGTCATGTTGGTGGAGAATCGCTTGACTGACGGTCCATTGTAGAGGCCATCGATGGATTTTCTGGAATCTTGAGTTCTGTTTAAGCCTGACGGCCAAGTTGGTGGTCTATTAAAAGGTTGATTGTCCACCACTTGGACCATTGAATGAGTTCTCTACTTGGGAGCATTTTGTTTAGCTCTGACGGCCACCCAGGCGATTCGTCGCATGGCTGACGGTCTGCCAGTTTGACCGTCAGTGTCCTTTTTCTGCTATTTTCCATGTTTTTCTTCCATCTAACTCCTTAACCCAAAAACACTAAAATCCCAAATTAAATACAATAGTAGTTGCTTGAAAGCATACAATTATCTCATAAAAAAGATGTATCCGTCAAAAGAAAAAACATCAGTAGGGTTTATGATTGCTTTAGCCTTTTGAGATTTGGTATTGAGAATATTAAGCCTTTTTATGGGTACCTTATAGTTAGGGATGACATCTGGTTATTGGAGCAGTCTTCAGTCCAGAGTTGAGTTTGTTGGTGTTCAGTAGGGTTCCCTAAAGATTTAGAGTATGAGATTGGGTTTCTTAAGTGGGCTAGGCATATTCCTACTCTATATCCATCTGAACATGATATGGTGCATGGATTTAATATAGGATTAACATTACCACTCTACTTTGCATTGAAGATCTTAATAACAATTGGGTTTTCTTTCTTTTATGTTGTTAACCATGTGCGAGCTATCAAGAGAGAATGAATTGAGACTTATGGAGGTGTGGAGGTGGTAGTTAAAGGCCATGTCATCAATACATTGCTATTAGTATTCCATCTAGGAGTGAGAATCTTCTTGTTAGAGGTCAACTTTGCTTTTAGCCTATCGGTTCTACGTGGATAGAGTTTCAGACTATAGGTGGCTCTAAAATTAATTATGGCAATCACAGCAGGCAGAGTTCTCTTCAGACCTTGTATTATATTGGGTATGGATCTTTAGGCCATGGTAGCCAATCCTGATTAGAGGGTTCAAAACCTTGGGCTATTTTAGGAGCTAGTCTTAGTTGTGGTGATATTATCCGTTGATCTAGAGAGTTCCACTGATCTGAGTTGGTTGCTCAGATAGAGTTAGAATGTGTTACTCACTAGCCTAGTTCTCCTGAGATGTGTAATGATTGCAAAGAGTATGGTCATTTTAGTAGGGAGTACCCTCAGCGTCAGTTGGTCAGCCAGTTGGGTTCAACTTATGTTTTTTGCTAGGTTAGAGCTTTAGTAGTTTTCTAAGACTGTAGAGATATTGGTCACTGGTCTCGAGCGTGTCCTCTACCTGGAATTATTGGTCATTTAGATCATCTAGATCAATCTCATAGTGTTGTTGCACCTTTAGTTAGAATCACTCAGATTCGTTCTCCCTCGAGCACGACAGTCATATGACCTCGGATTCCACTATTATAGGTGCACTTTTATTTCCTACCTTTATTGATTTATTTATGTGTATTGGGGTTCTCATACCTATCCAGGATTGTATGCCTTGTTAGGTTTACATCGATTGTTATGTGCCTTGATATGGAGTTCATAATTATATGACTACCACCAAAGACTATTTTTCTTAGCAATGGATAGAGTGGACCAGTGTTGATATTTTTCCCATGGGTGTGGGATTTAGGTTTGATTCCCATTTACTATTGTATATTGGTCTTCTTGTGGCCCTTGGGTGGTAGTTATTGTTGATTTTCACTTTTGTGTACCTCCAATCTTTTATAGTGATGTTGATATTACTGTTGTTATTATTGTCATTGTTTGATATTTATCAGTCCTTGCTTGGTAGATGACTAGACTAGCAGTATCTATTTTGATGTTATTATTATCTCGTGGTTCTTATTCATTAGATTGGGGCTAGCTTAGTTGGATGATTTCTCTCTTGTAGTGAGGTGAGGTTTGTCATTTTTTTCTTCTACTGGCGAGGATAGGTCGGTTGTTGTGTGGGTTATAGGAATGAAGGTAACTTGACTTTCCATATTTCTATTATGGTCCTAGAGTTGGCAATGGAGTTATTTATTTTTTTTTTGAGTTTGACTAGTTTGTGGTTCATTCTTCTAATGTTGCTAGTTTATCGACAATAGTGGTCTTGATGTTGATGTCCAGAGGTCTTTGACTTGCCTTCTTGTTTATTGAGTTTGTCTCCTAGTATTGGTTTTCTCATAGTATTGGAGTGGAGTTGGATACTCCATCCTTACTATGATGTAGTTCTTGCTCTATTATAGTTACAAGGGGTGGAGATAGGTGATTTTTCCTATGACTACTTCTTCCATTATTTAATTGGGTATTCATTTCCAACATGGAATATTGGATTGACTAGTTTTTGGCTAAGGTAGCATTTCTCTAAGTTTTTATTATTTTTGTCATCTCTAGTATAGTTTGTAATATTGATGAGTTCTTGAGTATGCTTTGGTGGACATGTCCTCTAACATATATAGAGTTGATTGCTTGTGCTTTCAGCTGGTGATTTATCCTCCATTGTAATTTTTATTCTTCAGCTACATTTTGGTTTTAGATTCGACATAATCTAGAAAGGATATGTCTGATTGGGGTAGCAAGATCGATCTGGGTATTTGCCCTTAGCTTAACTCATTAACTTATTTTTAGACTTGACTCCTTGGAATGGCAATTTTGAGGTAATGATGGATTTGGATATGGATGCTTACTTATCTACAAGTTTGGGTTGGATAGTGGAGATCATATGGTTCGTCCTTAGTATTGAGATTTTGGCTGGAAGATGTAGAGCTTGAGTGCAGCCTTTGTTTTTAGATTTGTCTCAGTTGGAGTTTCGTGTATAGGCTGGATAAGCCTACTCCTTCTCTCCCTATTCGATCTTTTTTAGTTTATATGTATTGCTGTTGATAGGTGTTTAGGTGGTAGCCTATTGTACCTAGTGATGGTTCTTCTGCTTTTGACCTAAGTTCTCAACTTTGTCAGAATTTTAGGTGATATACTTGGTGGGAGTAGTATGCCCGAGTTGTATTCAACATGACTTCATTCTCCATTGATGGGACATCTTGGAGAGTATTGTTCCATGGTAAGTGTGTGTGCATCAGACCCTTGACCATCAATTTCGAGGGTCATTCGGACCAACTGTATCATCGGCATAGATTGCAGACTTTGGTTATCACCATTTGTGTGCCCAAATTGCATCTTATGGGCTTATTCTCATGCTTGCCAGTATGGATTTTCAGTGGATCAACTTGATGTTCCATGGTTTCATGGCACTTTTGATGCTTAAAATGAGAAAATTATGCAACTACTTTGGTCTTTTTGTTAGAGGTGATGTATTTTATGTTGGTTTTACAGACAAAGAGGGTTCCAATAAGAGAAGGAGCAAAAATAGATTAAAAAAAGCAGAAGGCTACCTACGAGACCCACCTATGGGCCCATGGTTGGGTCCGTACGTTGAAGTGCTGAGTTTCTGAAAGCTATTGATTCCCTCTAATTCCAAAAAAGATCACCTATGAGGTGTAGGTGGTATCTATGGTCCCGTATATACCCCTCCTAGGTAGGTAATCTAAAAGCAGTAGGATGCTTTGATTCCTACGAACCCACCTAGGGCTCGTAAGTACTACCAACAGCCCATAAGTGGGGTGTAGATAGGAGCCGACCTTATTTTCCTACTTAGTTTTGGATATTTTTTCTAGGTTTTCAGATGTAACTATAAATACCCAATTGATGTTTTGTCACTAGTTTACGCACTTTATATATTTTCAACATTATATTGAGTTACGAGATATACTTTTTATCTTGGAATTCTTGTTCTTGACTTTTAGGGTTTGATATTAATTTGAGATTTTGGTTTTCATTCACAAATTTTTGTGATATCATTCGTGTGCTTTCAATTATGAATTATATGTGTGTTCTTGCAATTATGAGCAGCTAAACCCCATAACTAGGGTTGTGGGAGCCCTGATGGAATAATAAAGTAGAGAAAGAGCAAAGTCTTTCTTGATTGGTGTTCTTGCATGTATTGTGGTCTTCTTTGTAGTGATTACTTTCTTGATGACTTCAAACATTAGGAACCTGCCTATATTCGATACTAACTCTAGAGAGAGGTTTCGATTAGGAGAAAAAGACCACAACAGTAATTTGAAGCTACCAACCTTCATCTAATTAACTTGAGATTGAAAGGAGATAGTTAATTTGGTATCCAAGACAAGGGTTAGTAATGCGACATTTTGATATCGAGAGGAGATAAGTGAAATTTACCAAAACCAATGCCGAGAGATGGTTGGTGATACACATCCTATTAGATTTTGCATACAAGGCACCTAGATAGTTTAATGAGCACGATACATTTATGAAGTTAGAAAGTCAGGGGAACACAATCCAAGTGATCATCTCATATTGATAAAAACCTAAATAGTCCAAGCATTGTTACTATTGATAACAACCTAAATACTCCAAGCATTGTTACTACTACTGTTCTTACAAACCCCTTATTTACTTTCTGCACTTTCTAACTACATCAGTAAGTTCTTGATAGATATTCATTCTATTCCTTGTGGGTTCGACCATAATCTTTGTTGGGTTCTATATTTTACAAGAGACCACGTTATAATTTTTAAAAGGTGTAATTTAGGCGATATTAAATTTTGGCGACTTTACCGGGGAATATGGTTATAGGTTGATTGACTGAGGTTATTGGTTTTCTATTTTTTGCTTTTTGTTGTTTCTAAGGCATACGCTAGTGTATGCCCAACATTTGGAGTCAAGGCAATCCCCTTATTCCTAGTGATCCTAAGATTAATGGACTTTACGACAAAATTGTAAGATTAAAGAGTATGAGATGGAGCCCGACACGAGGGGCGTTAGGATGAGCTAATGCATTGAATCGACTAACTCTAGCTAGTGTTTATGAAAATACTGAGGAAACTACTAACTGGTTGTTAGAAAAGAGAATCCAAGGTTAGTACTAGCCCGACATGCTGTGAAAAGGGCTAGATAGGAGGTAGAAGATCACCAAGTAACACTCGACTGGGATAGACTTAGAAGAGATAGAGTCAACCACCTGCTTATCATTACTTGCCAGTATATAATGATCCAAAAGAAGATTTTAGGTATGTCGAAACAATTGAGCAAAGATCTACCATTCATCTAGAGTTTCCCCAAGGAAAAAAATTTGACATTACAAGTGCAACGATCGAGTTGCTTAATTTGAAGGGTATGTTTGCTGATTTGTTGATTGATGATGGAAACATACACATTATGAATTTTCATTAAGATTTCCACTTTGTATAATCTACCTAAGGAGATTCAGGAAGCTTTGAGACTCAAGTTGTTCCTATTTTCTCTTACAGGTAAAATGATATTATGGTTAGGGAACTACCTCATAGGTCTATTACCACTTGGAATGAGTTGTGGACACAATTCTTGGACAGATTCTTCCCACCTTACAGAATGCTGTCGTTGAAGGATGAGATTTATAATTTCAGAAAATTGTATTTATAGTCACTGTATGATACTTGTTGATATTCAAGAGAAGTTGATGCATATGCCTTATCATAAATTTTAGGGAGGGATGTTCTTGAGATACTCTATACAACCTTGAATGTAAACACCAAAGCTGTTGTTGATACTATTACTATTGGGGATTTCATGAGTCTTTATTGGGAGCAGGCTACAAAAATTTTGGATCGGATCACCAAAACCAATGGAGGATAGCATATTCGGGAGGCGTTTAAGGGAGTTGACACTTATGCTATTGGCATTTCTAGTGAGCAGAGAGCCTTAGATAAGATAGTGGCACAAGAGCTAGCATAACTGAGGATGGAGATTGGGTTACTTACAAGGTAGTTTGCAACTATCAGAGTAGAAAGGTGAATGCAATAGGAGATGAGGTAAATATGTTAGACATTACAAGTCTGACTGTGAGGATAAAGAAAAGTACTTAGATAGAGAGATAGTGGGTTTTTAAGCCAAGGTACAAGGGTATAATTAGGATGATTGGAAGTTAAGGCAACAGAATCAAGTTCAAAACATTTATAGGGATAGGTATAGGGATAAGAGCAGAGAGAGGGATGGTGATTAAAGGATAAAGGATAATTATAAGAAGAAGAGTAGTGTGTATATTCCATCAGGGAACCATGATGCTGATTAGAGAATGGAAGCATTGCTTGCAAATCTAGTTAAGGTTTCAAAGAGCCAAAAGAGTTTCCTTATGGAGATTAACACAGACATTTCAAGATTGAACTAGAAATTTGTATCGCATGCTACCGCAATTAAGCATCTTGAGCAGCAGTTTGACCAGATGTCGGCTGCATTGAATCAACATCAACCAAACAATCTTTCGAGCAATACCATTCAAAATTTAAAGAATAATAGTAACTACCTAGCCATTACCATTTGGAGTGATAAGGCTACTATTGATCCACCTATGCAGTAGTTGATGAGGTAAGGGATGATACGATTGTTATTGATGATGCAACGAAAGCTAAAACTGAGAAGTTAGTGATTAATAGTGAGATGTCACAAAAATCAAATGGTATAGATAAATAAGCTGATATTGATAAAGAAAAGGCTAAGGAGGCCGAACTAGTCTTAAAGCCAAATCCATGAGCTCCCCCACCTTTTCCTCAAAAGTAGAAAAGAAAAAAAAAGAGAGGATATACCAAAAATTCTTGTTGATGATGAAGGAATTATTGGTGAATATCCCTCATTTAGAAGCATTGGAACAAATGCTTGGCTATTCAAAGTTCATAAGAAGAGGACGGTGAGTCTTGATCCCACTGATAATATGCACCACTATAGTGCTATTGCTTCATGATCTTTGGTTGAGAAGAAAGAGTCACCCTTTCATTATTCCTTTCACTATTAGATCCCTAAATTTAGCATGATCTTTATGTCACTTGGGGAGATATTATTAATTTGATGCCGCTAGTTGTGTACAAGCAGTTGGGGTTGGGGTCACCTAAGCCTACATCTATGAGACTATTAATGGCTGATCGTACTGTGTAAAAGCCAATTGGTATGTTATGTTACCACCTTCTTGATAGACTATATTTGAGTTTTTGGATTACTTTAGGATTTTACTCCGCATCGTGGATTTGAGTACTCAACTATAAAATATTATCAAATTTGTGCCGCATACTTTACTTCCCCTTTTAGATAAGCTTTTCGCTTTCAGCCATTCTTTCTTTCTTTGTGGCCTGTGTAGGGATGATAACCCAAACCCTTCATAGACTAAACTCTCTTATTTGGCGAAGGTAGCTTTTTTTATATTCCCAATTGATTTTTTATTCTCGACTATGAAGTGAATTTTGACGTCCTTATTATTTTGAAGAGCCCTTTAGCCGTGATAGGACATTTGTTGATATGGAGATAGGACAAATATAATTAAGACTTAATGATGAACAAGTTACTTTCAATGTGTGTCGATTGGTATGATAACCAAAAGATATGCGGGTGGTGTCTGTGATTGACACTATAAAGAAAGATGCATTGATTTTACTCATTTAGGAGAGACTTGGTATAGAGGCTTTGGCAGCGGTAATCATGAACATTGATAGTGACGGTATTAATGAGTATGATGAGATAGTGAGTGCTTTTGTTGGCAGTGGTTCTTATTCTTATGTGCCAAAGAAATTGGATCTTAATTTGAAGAATAGAGAGACTTCACCAGCTCGACCATCTACTGAGGAGCAATATTAGAATTAAAGGTCCTCCATTCTCACTTGAGTTATGCATTCTTGGGGGCCAAAAATACCTTGACGGTTATTATTTCTGCAGATTTGTTGGATACGCAGGTTGAGGCCTTACTCCCAATATTGCATAGGTAAAAATGGGCCACTGGGTGGACTATTATGGATATTGTCAAGACTCTACTTTAAATTTGCACTTATAAGATTTGACTTGAACCCAAAAGTGTGCCTAGCATTGATGCGTCATCTGAATCCACCTATGCAAGAGGTGGTGAAGAAGGAGATCATCAAATGGTTACGTGCAGGTGTGGTTTACCCTATTATCGACTGCGAGTGAGTGAGCCTGGTTTAGTGTGTTTTTAAGAAAGGTGGGATCACTATGGTCTCGAATGAGAAAATGAGTTAGTTCCCATGGGACCAGTCACGGGATATAGAGCTTGTATGGATTATCAAAAGATAAATACTTGGACGTAGAATGATCACCTTTTTATGCCATTCATGGACAAAATATTAGACCGTCTTGTAGGTGGAGAATAGTATTATATTCTTGATGGTTTTTCAGGATATAATCAGTTTTTTACTGCCCCAAAGACTAAGACAAGACCACTTTCATATTTCCATATAATACGTTCGCATTCAAGAGGATGCCTTTCATACTTTGTAATATTCCAACCACCATTTACCGTTGTATAATGTCTATCTTTTTTGATATGGTAGAGGATACTATAGAGGTATTTATGTATGATTTCTTAATTTTGGGTGACTCTTTTGATGACTGTTTGCATCACTTGGATAATTCACTTCAAAGATGTGAGGGGTGCAACTTGGTGATAAATTGGGAGAAGTGTCACTTCATGGTTAAAGAGGGGATAGTTCTTGGGCACAACATTTCAAAGAAGGGTATAGGGGTTGACAGGGATAAAATTAAGGTGATTAAAAAATAGCCTCTATCGATTTCTGTAAAAGGTATTTGGAGTTTCACAGATCATGTAGGGATCTATAGGCGATTCATTAAGGACTTCTATAAGACTATAAATCCATTGTTCAAATATTATAGAAGGAGGTGAAGTTTGTGTTTGATGATGCTTGTCGCAAGGCCTTTGAGTTCCTAAAAGAGAGGTTGATTTCTACTCCTATCATTGTGTCTTTGGATTGTAATCTTCCTTTTTGAGGTGTTGTGGTAATGCTAATGGTGTGGCCCTAGGAGTTGTCCTAGGCCAAAGACGCGATAAAATACTTTATCCCATCTATTATGCTAGCAATCTGCTGACATCCAAACAACATATCCTATTAGATGATGATACGGTCGCTGTCACAATATAGTAACCCAAAAGAGGTTGGGGTCAAATCCCAATGGAACATGCGAAAGTGTGGAATTTTAGCAGTTGTAGTCCACATGCAGAACACGAAAAGTAAATGGGGGTTTTGATGTAGTAATCTTAAGCAAGTAACTATACTAATTTCGGTCGTAATTAGTTGTTGGTAAACACTAGGATTGTGTTCCCCCTAGCCTCTCAACTCCATAGGTTTATTGTGCTTTGTTGAACCAACTCGATACTTTGCATGGAGAATCGATAAGTTATGTACCTTCTGCAGTCTTTTGGATGAGCAGAAGGATTTCACTCTTTACCTTTTGAGTCTCAGGATGTCGCCTTACTAAAACTTGTCTTGATCCCAATAAACTATTACCTTTTGAGTCTCCAGTTATTAGATGAAACCTAACCATCTTAGTAAGATTAAGCCTAGAAACATGGATCGACAGTTAAAGTCTAAATTACTGTTGTATTTATCTTTTCCTAGTCACTACTCCTCTTTTGAAGTAAGTAGCAATATCTAGGTAGGATCCTAACGTGTGCACCCATTAGGAAAACTATAATAGAAAAGATAAAGAAATGCATGCATGGGTATCAGTTCAGACTAATGAAATCACGTCCCCTACTTCGTCAATCCGCTAGGGCTTCTACAATACCAGCTATGGGTTTTAGCCGCGCATGCTTGTGACAAAATCAATAATATTCATATTTGAAAGCATAAATGAAATCACAATAATAAGAAATAATAAACCCATAATCACAACTAAATTAATTAACCAAAGTCAGTACAGAGAATCCCAAGATCAAAATCGGATCATGGAATCAAAATATATTTGTGAATATCAAAATTACGTAATTACTACTAAAAACACATAAATGGTATTTATAGTACTGAGGAAACCCTAAAACCAAAGCCTAAATGGAATAAAAGAGAATAGGGTCAGTGGTCGTGTGGGGTTCGTACCCGCAGATTGGCATTGGGGGCAGGTAGTACATGCGGTCCTAACCCTGGGTGTCGGTACAAACTACAGTTACCATATGAAAAATTCCTACAGGTTTAACTCTCAAAATTTTGAACTTCTGGTACTTGCTTCATCTACCTCAGTCTGTAGGTTGACTTAGTAGGTGTCGGGAGTCATCTTTTCAGCTCTTCTTTGATTTTCGAATATGCTTTGATCATGATCAAGCCTAAAAGTGTCCCGAACATGCATAATTGCTCCAAAAATAGCCAAAAAACCTTTTCACCTTTTTCATGAACTTATCATCCAAAATATGATTTCCTGTAAAACATACCCAAAATGCATCATATCTAACAAAATAACCTCAGAAACCTGCATCTTTTCCTCGTTTTATGAATTGTAAGTGCTATATTTCTATAGAACATCAATACCCTCAACATAGAATGTTTGCATATCCTCAGGCAACAAAACATGACAAAAACAAAAACAATTCTTAGCTAGGAGAATCTAAGTTATTCAAGGTAGTTAGTCAACACTAAAACCTCAGAACACAACACCCCCCTTTAATGTTATTTTTCAAAACCAACTATGTATGAATATGAATCACAACAATGTATGGGATCAAGGTACGACAATTACATTAGCTACAAAGAACCACTTATATATACAAGTTAGACTACCCGAAACAAGCAAATAGCTAGCAATATGACTCAAGTGCCCTTAAAATAAGGTTGTCCTACTCACTCATATGAAATCATGTATGTCAATGCAGGGATAGTCAAGATACACTCACACTCAAAACAAAAGTCCCAATCAGTGCATGTAAAATACTATAGGCTTGCCCTTATTTTCTTTACCTTAGCATTCAGATAGTCAAGTTAGGATCACTATAGGACTTTTCTCAGCTTGTAATGTAGGCTTAGGATCTGGTATGATACATATGGACATATCAAGTGATTAAGTCTCCTTGGCACTACACTAACTTTGGGGTCTCACTTACTAGACAATTTTTATTTTTTGGATTCCACCCTTGTTTCTCCCTTTTTATTCTTTTATGCACATGCAGGCTGGGTGTGGTCTTTTATTCTTTTTTTCTTTCCATAATTTTTTTTTCTTTTTCTTTTTTTTTTCTATTACACTCAGCCCTTACTAACTTTTTCTCTTATTTTACCCTTCTTCATACTCATTTTACACTACACACCCCTATGATAGCCATCCTCAACTTAAGCACTTTGCTTGAGTTGAGGTACACCATATCCAAGGAGAAACAGGGCCAAAATAGGTTTATTTAATATAAATGGAAAGATAAATAGGTGAAACAAGAAAAATAGGCTAAAAATCTCAACACGGGGATCAAGGGATATATTTCACGCATGGAAGGTCATTTAGGCTAAAGGTGGACTAAAATAAAAATTGGCCTGTGATCCTTTCCTAACCGTCTATCATTCAAGCTAGTCAAGACTAACCAGGAAAGTTTTAAATTCAACACACAAAGGGAACTAGGTAGTATATCTAACACACATAGCACAGAGTCAATATTACGAACTACTACCTACCCAGTTCATGCAATTGTTAGCAAGTGATTATCATGTCCCTAATCCTAATGCCATAAAAAGATCCGTAATGTTCACACATATATACATTCACATAATTTTAAAACATAATTTTTTGGAGAGGTATCAAAAATCAGTCAAAACATGACTACTGCCCTAAATACTTAAAATATCCTAATTACAAAAAACAAAACACAATGCGAAATAAACACAATACGACACAAAATTATCCTAGACATTCCAGTCTACAACTATACCACGACCGATAGGAAAAAAAAGCACGAAAACAAAAACACATAGTAGTATGGTATGCCCACCTTCAATAAAAAACTATGCACTTTCCTCAATGCATAAAACAAAGTAAAATAGAGGAAAGTGAAAACATAACTGGGATGCACTAGGCACCTGAATCAGGAGCATCCCTAGATGAGGGCATATCAGCTAGCAAAGGCAGTGGTAGTGGTGCACTATTAGATGATACACCCGCTGCTATAGATGCAAGACTATGCCTATCGACGTATGCAGACTCCATCAAATCATGCCTGACCTTTTTAACGGCCTGGTCATATGGTAAATTTGGGTCTTGCAAGTTATCTATGTGACCTCTCTTGTCCCCAACCGTACTGAACTCCTCATTACCTTAACTGAAGAAATCAAACTATATTGGTTTGCATGTAGGTAATATCTATACCACCTAGGGTATAACTAAGGGAGTGGATGCAACACGACTTTCTATAAGAGAGCATACTATTGCTTGTAATATATCAAACTCCTCCCCTATCTAGGCTAGATATGGTATGCCTATCTCTATAAATTAGGCTATAGCCCATCTCTCAAACTCATCGAGCCATGTCTGGAAGTTGGCACACAGCTCGAATAGTACATTACTCAGTGTGGCCTCCCATCGGGCCTGTGCCTGCTTAAATCTAGTCTTAACCCCTGATCTGATCTGTTTATAGAGGGAAGTCATATCATTCTCAACAACCCTCACCCTAGAATTGGTGGCCCTCTAACTGTCCACTAAGCTCTGCAAAAGCTCACTAGATATAGTGATCATACTTGAAGCAGGGCTATAGTGGATGGGTGAGTAGTCTCTAAAAGTACACCCCAACTCTACGGTCGAATCAAGGCTAAAGATGAAGTAGTTGGTATACCCTCGCCCTGTGTACTGGAGTCTGGATCCTCTCTCTGCTCCCCTATCTCTATATCATTACTAAAACTGACATAATCTTGATGTGCCTTATTAGGCTCTATGGAAGCTGCTGGGCCCTCAATCTGGGCTCGTGGTACTGCTGCCTGCTATCTCAATCTCTTAGAAGAGCTTGGATGTACTAGATCCCTCATAGTCCTAATGTGTGCAGTCTCTGTCGCAAGTACCCTCTCGTCTACCACTGGTATCTCAGGCACATTGGCCTCATCGCATAGCCTCTGAATTATGTAATGGAATGGCAGATTAGTCAACTCCCCATAGGCTCTGTCATGTAACTTCTACCCAAGAATCACCACAAAATCAATAGCACAACTAGCCATTATACAAGTAACTAGTGCATCTCCCTTTTATGTCAATGTATTAACTAAAGCAGTGGTTATGAGTTGGTATCTAATCAACAACCACTATAAATTAGCCTCAAATTTTAGTAGACCCTTCTTGATCACACCATGCCCCTCAATCCATGGGTCTCATCACCCAAAGATGAAATATAATTGGATATCCACCTAGATATCTTGACCCTCTCACATCAATGCTCAACCTTTCACATTATATGTCGATTATGTGTGATCCTCATTCTATGGTCTTACTCCACTGTAGATGCAAGAGTAATGTAATATGGTCCAAAGATAACTCTATGGATAGTTTTTGTCGATATGTCAACTCTGATCCCTCTAACCAGTGTATGCTCAAGCAGTAGCTACCTAGGAAATCTTATCAAGCCTAGTTGTCTGCACATATGAAGGACAATGGTAGATCTGTAGGATCCATAAAATTCTTGTACATTACCTAGGCTATAAGAATTGAGTAACCTAGTCATCCATTCTAGTAGATATCTATCAAATATCGCCACAACTGTGGTACTCGATCTAGCCTCGATAGGTCAATCTGAAGCTCCTAACAAATGTACCTCATAGGCCTACCTTCCTCCCAAATATGATTATCAATAGTATAAATATCCTACACCCCTTCCATACACCACCCATGATGTTCCTCCTCGAAAGGTGTATCTGAGGCATGTATGGAAATAGGACTTTTCCCCTGGTGTACTAACTCATCATGGTTAGCCTGCTTTGTACCCTCCTTAGAATAGGGTACATTTGTATGCTTTACATGAGTAGCAGTGCACTCATCAGACTGGGGCATCACTGATGGCTCCTCCCGCTTTACCTCATTGAATAAATCCTGGGACCCCTCCTCAGACTGGGGGTACTGAGAAGCAACCTGTGGAGTAGACTCAGACTCTATCTTGTACTCTTTTTCATCATCATCAGGTAGAGGAGTGTTAGTTGGTGACATCCTGGCTTACTTAATCCTAGGTCGAGTTGCAACTGACTGAGCATCCTGGTGAGTCTATCCTCTCCTGACTCTGCGTATCATCTCAACTCTAGTTTTTTTATAGAGCTACGTCTGGTACTCCTCACTGAAGTACTAGGATCAAGAGATTATCTATCTCCTTGAAGTACCGACCTTCATCTTGTTCACAGCCTTAGGTGTCATATGTACATGAAAAACCAATTGTTAGTTTCCAATAAAAGTGAGGGATAGCAAAAGTCAAAGAAAACCTCCAAATTTGAAAGTTGGAATTTTTTCTTAATTTTTACACCTCTATAACCTAATTGAAATCCCAAAAAGTCCAATGTGCACACACTTATCATAAAATACATCTTTCAAAGCAAACAAATATGCTCAACTAGTGGTATTACTTTTATTCATTCATGTTCAACTTTCGGTTAGGGCCTAACGTTAAGTTTTACTTGAAAACAAGGCCTTGCACTATGATTTTAGGCTACTTTGAGGCTTCTACATAAAATCATGATAGATTTTAAATATTTTTCAATTGAATAAACATATCAACTTGTTTAAACAATAGATAGATCAATATATAACCATTGGGATCTAAGAAAGATACCTCTTTTATGAAGAATCGGAAGTAAATAATGAAGAAGTCAAGAAAACCGAAGTTGAAACTTTTTTTTAGCGTGTTGGAACAAGTTGGAATCTCGAACAAGTGATAATTTAGCCTTTACTTAAGTATGGGGTGACTTGGTGTTTTATGAGGGAAGTTTGAATTCAATGAGAAAAGTAAAGTTTTGAGGATTTAAATGAGTTAGAATAAGGTTAAGGTTGTTTGAATATAGGTGGGGGCTTTTTTAGGTCATATATAAGTATTGGTAGGCCTAAAATTTAAATTTAAAATTGGGAATACAAAAAGCCTACCCACGGTAGCTACCTGTGGCTTAGACTTGTGATCAGGCTGTGGGTGTAGGTGCCACGTGAAACTAGCAGGTGTTGGGCGGATACGCCGGGTTAATAATTTTGGCCCATTTTCCTGCAATTTGGACTTGTCATTTTGATAGTTTTCAGCTGCTTATGGTCCCGTAACCTAAGTTTGAGGTCCCAAAAGTAAAATTAGATGCCAAAGTCCACAACCTTACACATTTTTATCATCCTCAAAATTTCAAAATTTTGGCTTATTACTCAACTTATCGTGTGGGACTTGTAACCATGATGGGTTGATCACATATCCCCCTTACCTGGAAATCGATAAATGTAGCAATTTTTTACCATAATGTGGGTAAGTCCATGAGCTAAAAACCTACAAAAAGAAAAACAACAAAAACGTGATCACTAAAAATAGTGGGTTGCCTCCCACTCAATGCTTGATTAACTTCACTACATGACGTGGCAATGTTGGTTACTCAGATTTCGCTGACAAGACCATTGGTTTCCTCCCATGCAGTGCTTGATTCAACGTTGTTGCATGACACAGGTATCTTGACTACTCAAAATTCATAAAGATACCCATAGAAATATCCTCTAGGGTCATCAATGCAATCAATCACCAACACTATCCTCATGTCGATTGCTTGCTTCATTGACTTTTGAATGTTGAATGTATCCTCCTCACCATTGACTCTAAATTTCAGCACACCTTTCTCTATGTCAACCATAATTCTGCCTGTGGCCATAAATGGTCTTTGCAATATTATGGGCATCTCAGTGTTAACCTCATAATCTAGGATAACAAAGTCAGCTGGAAAGATAAAGTTATCCATCCTCACGATAACATCAAAAGAGATTTCTACAGGCTTTTCACTGTGTGGTTATCCATCAATAGCCACATTGAATTTGGTTCCAGAGGGTTCAAGACCAACTGCTTGAATATGGCCAGTGGCATCAAATGAATGCTGGCTCCTAAATCACACAAGGCTTTGACAAATTGAGATAATCTAATAGTACAAGGTATTGTGAATGCATTGGCATAACCCTTTTTGTGCGCCAAAAACCTAGTCATGACTGCACTGTAGTGGTGCATACTATCAACATCATAAAATGTCACTCCTTTTTTCCCTGTGACCAACTGTTTCATGAACCTTGCATATCCAGGCATCTTCTCTAATACCTCTAGAAGAGGTATGTTCAAACTCAATTCTTTCAGCATATTAATGAATTGCTTGAACTTATCTTTCCCTTTTTTTTGCTGCAATCTCTGAGGGAAAGGTGTGGTGGTATCAAAATCTGCCTAATAACTGGCTCAATGATTAGACCCTTACCATTGCCTTCAACAACTTTACCTTATCGCCTGTTACCTTCTCGGACTCAATAATAAGTGTCTCATCATCAATAGCTTCTGTAGCAGGTCATGAGGATCCATAGTAGTGATACTAATCCTCGTGGTAAAACCAAGTACATGACTATCATTTTTAAAATTTTGTATCATGTTTCTCGAAAAGGTACCTGGTTGCCTCTGGTTAAGATTTGCTGACATCTTCCCAAACTGGTTCTCCAACTGCTTGATAGTAGTTCCATGTAACTTAACTTTCTGGGTCAATCCTAAAATATCGGCCTTAATCTCCATAAGGTTGATCTCTTGATTTTCCTAACCCTTCACCAGCTTAGCCAACATCTCTTCTATTCTGGATTCTTTATCTCATCTGCCAGGCATAATATACCTATCTCCCTTCTCTTTATAGTCATTCTTTTTTCTCCAATCACTCTCTCGTACTCTTCTGTCTTTGTATCTGTCATTATAATTCCAACCTTGGTTCCTTTTCCCTTGGGCTTGAAAACCCGCCAACTAACGATCCAGATTATTTGATTCCTTCTCCAATTCTTACTTGTAAGCTTTGAAAGATGATCCCTGTGCTTCTACTGCATTTACCTTTTTTGAAGTTACTGCTGCAAGATATTTTTTAAGTACCCTAAGTTCAGTCCTTAGCAAAATAATCTCTTGTGCTACTATGTTATCAGCTACTTTCTAATTGCAGAAGGCACCAACAACATAAGTACCAGATCCCCTCTTAGGCTCTCGAGTTTAAAACCCTTGATTAGTGAGCGAGATCTAGTATAACATATCTAAAGCTACCTCCCAGTGTAGTCTCATAAAATCTCCTTCTGATATGGTTTCTGCCATTGCTCTAGAGCTGATGGTCAAGTCTTGGTAGAATATCTCTACTAAGATCATCCTTGACAACCGATGAAGGGGAACCATACCCAGCTTCTTCTTGAACATAAACCATGCCTTTTACATGGATTCTGACTGCAGCTGCCTGAAGTTATAAATCTCTTCCTTAAGCTACAACATCCTAGATAAAGGAAACAAATTGTTCAAGAATTGCTTGCGCATCTTATTCCATGTAGTGATAGAGCCTCTTAGAAGTTTCCCTGACCATAAAAATGCTTCTTTTATAAGTGAGAAGGGAATAACGTTTGTCTGAGTGCTTCTTAATTCCCCCTTGGATTTGTATACTAACTGTAGATCTCAAGGAAATTGGCCAGGCGGAAGTTTGTATCATCTATAGGCAGACCTACAAACACACCCTTTAGATTTAAGAGTTAGATCATTGCACTCGTGATATCAAACTTGATGCTTGGGGGTAAGATAGGAGGAAATATGGCTCTAGTATTTGCCTGCTCTACATATCCTAAGTCTTCTGTATTATCTATATATAGCTAAACATACTGATATGCTGAAATTACTTAACCAAGGGCACCTCTAGCTCTATTATGGTTTCTATCGAGTGCTGCTTGGTGGTTTAATGCTTTTCTCTGTATACCTAGCTATGCCTCTCTAGCTACCCACTGAGATTCTTTCATTTCCCTCCCCTCGGCTTTATCTTGAATTAATATCTTACCAGTCTATCGATCGATAATATCTTGTACTCCTTCAAGAGGAGGAGAGGTACCATATCATGAACCCCTTTAGTAGGTTCATCCCTTTTCTGTTCAGACATCCTACTATATATTTGTAGGATCCTCTCTGGATTTGGATTCAGTGGGAGTAAGGGATTGCCTCTACTCCACGTTCTAAGCATAAACTGACGTATGACCAACTATGAACAAAACTAAAAACCCCAAAACTATAGCAACTTCAAATCATAAATCAACATTGTCTTCCTTGATAATGGTGCCAAAATTTTGATGATGTCAAACAACACCAGCTATAAGATAATGATATGGTCTCTATGAAAATATAGTAATGCAACAGAGGTTGGGGTTGAATCCCAAGAGAACATGTGGAAGTGTGGATCTCAACATTTGTAGTCCGCAGGTAGAATAAGTTAAATAAATGGGGGATTTTGATGTAGTAATCTTTAGCAAGTAACTATACTAACTTCGATAGTCATAGGTGAACACTTGGATTATGTCCCCCTTGGCTTCTCAACTCCATAGTCTTATCATGCTTTGTTGAACCAACTCGATACTTTGCATGCAGAATTGATAAGTTATATACCTTCGACAGTCTTTTGGATGAGCAGAACGATTTCACCCTTTACATTTTGAGTCTTAGGATATCGCCTTACTAATCCTTATCTTGGTCCTAGTTAACTATTACATTTGAGTCTCTAGTTATTAGATCAAACCTAACCATCTTACTAAGATAGAACCTAGAAGTGTGGATCGACAGTTAAACTCCAAATTACTGTTGTCTTTATCTTTTCCTAGTCACTACTCCTCTTTTGAAGTAAGCATCAATATCTAGGTGGGACCCTAATATGTGCACCCATTAGGAAAACTATATAATTAAGATAAAGAAATGGGTGAATGGGTATTAGTTCAAAATAATGAAAGCTCTTCCCTTACTTTGTCAATCTACTAGGGTTTCCATAATCCTAGTTATGGGTTTTAGCCTCTCATGCATGTGAAGAAATAAATAGCATTCATATTCAAAAGCATAGATGAAATTACAGTGATAAGAAGTAATAAAACCCATAACTGCAACTGAATTAATGAACCAAAGTCAATATAAGAGAATCCCAAGATCAAAATTAGATACTGGAATCAAAATATATTTGTGAATATCAAAAGTGTGTAACTCCTACTAAAAAACACATAAAGGGTATTTATAGTACATGAGGAGACCCTAAAATAAAAGGCTAAATAAAATAGGAGAAAGCAGGGTCGGTGGCCACATGTGGTTCATACCCTCGGCCTGGCACTGGGCATAGGTAGTACCTATGGTCCTGACCCTAGGCATAGGTACAAATCATAGGTATCGAATAAAACTTTTTTGCAAGGTCAGTTCATGGTATTTTGTACTTCTGGTACTTCCTTTTCCTACCTGCGGTCCATAGGTCCTAATGCAATCTGTAGGTTTACTTAGTAGGTGCCGGGAGTCATCTTCTTAGCTCTTCTTCAATTCTCGAACATGCTTTGATCACGATCAAGTTGGAAAGTGTCCCAAACATCCATAATTGCTTCAAAAATAGCCAAAACACCACCTTTTTCACAAATTTATCAACCAAAACATGATTTCCTGCAAAACATACCCAAAATACATCATATCTAACAAAATAACCTCAAAAACCTGCATCTTTTCCTCATTTTAAACATCGAAAGTCCTATATTTCTATATCATGACCCGAGGCTACCCCTTAGTCACAACATAGTCCTTAAGGCCACAAGTGACCCCAATCTAACCCTTGGTCTGGTATCTTCTGTAAGCACTGAATGAAATGATAATAAAACAACATGTGCAGAAGATAAACTGATAAAGTGCTATCAACTGGAATGCTGAAATATATAACATGACATATCTTAAGCATTTGATAAATATTGGAAACTAAATAATTTGTCTGAAATCCTCTAAAACATAAAGAGTTGATGGAATAAATCCTAACTAATTCAACTGACTGAACATAAAGAAATACTGAAATAACAAAAAAAATATGTCACGTCCTCGATTGATGAGGACTTACCACTACTATTGCATGGAACTGCTGAGCTATCTAGGGATGGTCGGGAACTGTACGTCCTAACCTATGTTATAAGACAACATAATTCAAGAGAAAAATATGTGATCAGTATTTTGAATGTACTGGTACATGAGGTAATTACTGACTAAAATACATGTGGAAACTGAACGTTGTTGTATGAACATGTAAAACTGAGAATGCAAAACCAAGTAAGCATGTACTAATATAATCTACAAAAATGACTGATTAAATAACTATAAATTTGATTACTTGGTCAAACAAACTTGAACTGATATTAACTGAGTACTAATTAAAACTGTGGGAGCTATCAAGTAACCGAATGCCCTAATCTGAGTAAATCAGGGTCAACCCTGTAACCCCAGTTGGAAGGGTATCAGTAACTTGCCACGGGTACTAAGACATGGCAGATGATGTGGATCCATAAAGATGATGTCCTAAAGGACTAGGGAGTCAGTCCTAAACTGGCGGGTCACGTCTCATAATCCTATGCTAGATACATAGTTTTGGAACTTAGGTACTGCTACTAAGAACTCATTCCTAACTGGCAGGTAAGCCCCCATCCCTAGGTTCACTCGATGGTGAATCCTACTTCCAATAGAATAACATTGGTATTATTATTATGGGTCAAATATAATGGGGTATTGTACTAATGAGTGATCAGCATGGACATAATATTTTAAATGTAGAAAAAAAATCATGGTCTGACTGACTTGTTACTTGAAAATAAATATATGTTTAAATAGATAGGTATCGAGTGTTCCTATCCCTCCAACACAAAATGATTAAAAAAATACAATAATAACATTTAAAACAGTGATAGAAAGTCATAGTTCAAAGACCCAAAACATAAGACATTTTAATGAATGAGTGAGAAACATGAATTTGATCATAGGAATATGTTAAACTTTAGAGGACAACATATTTACATGGATTAATTCATAACTTAAGGATTTAGCATGAAATAAATTGAACATGACATGGGAAATTTAAAACATAAAGTAGCCTAATTTATATGGGAAGGCAAGTTGACATGGTTTGAACTAAAATTTCTAAGAAGACATGGATTAAATTCATGATTTACATGGATAGTTTCTCAAGAGAAGGTTAAAATTCATACTTGAACAGAAGGGGATTTTTGGGAATCAATGGGTGAAATGAACCCATTGTTGAATACCCCACATGCTTGAATATTGAAGCCTTGAATAAATTTCTTGGTATTGAACTTGAACTTGATAAACCCTAGTTGGTTTTGCGGAGAAAGAAATTGCCCATTTTGCTCTATGATGGATATTTTTGAGTTATGATAGGTTAGGGTAGGTTTTACGGTTGATAAATTTTGTTTGGAGGGTGAAACAGTGTAGTTTTGGGGTTAAAAGAGTGGAGAAAGACCATAAAAATCCTTAGAAATCATCTGGAAAACGTTTGGAAGCCGTCCCGACGAGTTTGGGTACGACTCCTAAGTTCTGGGTGCGGGTCATACCTTAAGTCCTCACTAGGAGCCCAAATTTTGACCCCTAATATTGTGGGTATGAGTCCTCATGATGAATCGTATGTTCTGCTTATGAGTCGTCATTAGGAGTCGTACCCTACTGGCAGCTTTGATAGTGCTTCAGTAATTTGGCCATAACTTTTCACCCCGATATCGAATTAAGACAAAATTTATATTGTTGGACAGTTAATTCAGTTAAATATCTATTGGATGGTCTTTATCTCATTAATTATTTGTAGAATAAAATTTTTACTTGTTTGGAGATGACTATAGTTATATACATCCCAAGAATTTAATAGCTATGGGAAGTTTTGACTTGTCTATAAGTTAGGAGATATTTGAGGACTTAATATATGTCCAATTAACTTATAGAGCTATCAAAACATGAGGCTTGATTCTAGGATCCTTTATTGATCAGGATATGATTTATATCTTATGACTCGTGACAATTCATACGACTAGCACTTATCCTCTCATAATATGGACATAACTTATCTCACCTCTCACTGACTTAGTTATGACTTACCATATACGAATCATATGACCACCTTATGACATCCAAGTTTAAGTCCTATCTTAAATATAATATCACCCATCATACACTGTCATGGGTATGATTTAAACATCCTACTTTTATGATGTCCATACAATTCAAAGGCATGAGTCGTATATTTTATAGTGACTTCAAAATATGGGGTATTACAATATCTCCCCATTAGGAACATTCTTCCTTAAATGAGACTAGTTAGGATAAGAGTATTAAGGTAATTTGAGACTATACACTGAATGTTCATGGATTGAAATATGACTTGAGTCTGAGCATGATACACGGACTGAACTAGTTTCATGAACATATGCAATGATATAAGAATGGTTACATAGCTGAAACAGAGATCAGAAAGAGTCAACTTAAGGAAAATATTTACCTCAAGATGAGTCTGAATTTGTGGAGAAAAGATGAGGGTACTTAGCTTGCGTATCTGCTTCTGCTTCCCAAGTAGCTCCATCAACAGACTGATTTCACCATAGAACTTTCATCAAAGGAACCTCTTTGTTCCTCAACCTACGAGTCTGACGGTCAAGGATCTCAATCGGGATTTATTCGTAGGAGAGACTCTTTTAAATTCACTCTCTCTAAGGGAACGACTGAAGTTGGGTCACCAAGGCATTTCTTTAAGAAAGAGACATAAAACACCGAATGCACAGCTGCCGATTCTTCAGGTAACTCCAACTCATAAGCTAACTTCCGAAAATGACTAAAAATTTTATATGGGCCAACATAGAGGGACTAAGCTTCCTCTTCTTTCCAAACCTCTTTACCCCTTTCATGGGTGAAATCTTTAAATAAACTAGGTCACCAAAATCAAACTCAAGATCTCTCATTTTCACATCTGCATAAGATTTCTGATTACTTTGGGCTATCTTCAGCCTTTCCTAAATCAACTAATCTTTCTCCATTGCCTCATAAACTGAATCTGGCCCTATCAAAGTAGCCTCTCATACTTCAAAACATCCAATAGGAGATCTACATCTCTTTCCATAGAGAGCCTTAAATGTAACTATGTGAATATTAGAGTGATAACTATCATTGTAGGCAAACTCAATCAAAGGTAAGTGGTCATCCCAACTACCCTTAAAGTCAATAACACAGTCCCTCAACATGTCCTCTAAAGTTTGAATGGTCTGTTCTACCTAACAATCTATATGAGGATGAAAAAGATGTACTGAGATGAACTTCAGTACCAGACCTTTATGAAAAGCCTTCCAAATGTGAGAGGTAAACTAAGTACCTCTATCTGAAATGATAGACAACGGAACCCCATGTAACTTTACCAACTCCCTAAGATAGAGTCTAGCACAATTCTCAACTGAAAATAAAGTATGAACTGGCAAAAAATATGCTGACTTGGTCATTCTATCTATGATGACCCATATCGAATCATGCTGACAATACGTACGAGGTAATCCTCTCACAAAATCTATGTTTACCACCTCCCACTTCCAAGTAGGGATGCCAAAATTCTGTAATGTACCACTAGGAATTTGGCGCTCAACCTTAACTTGTTGACAATTTGAACACTTAGCCATAAACTTTGTAATATCCTTCTTTATACCACTACACCAATAGATTTCCCGCAAATCACGGTAGATCTTAGTAGCTCCTGGGTGGATAGAGTATTGTGCACCATGTGCCTCAGTTGATATTCACTGTCTCAGACCATTAAGACATGTAACACATAGTCTTCCTTGACAACAAAGCATACATCTCTCCTTAGGTGAAATCCTCCATCTCGTGACCTCTAACAGCCTCCTTCAACTTAACCAAACTAGGATCCCTATTTTTTTTCTTTTACTTCGGTAACCAATGAAGATTCTAAACCATTTGGAACCCATATACTACCTTTGGTTGAATCAACTAATCTAACTCCTAACCTTGCAAGCTGATGAACCTCACAGACTAACTCCTTCTTATCATCCTTAAAATGGACAGCACTACCCATAGCCAATCTACCAAGGGCATTCACTACTATATTGGCCTTGCCTGGTTGATACAACACACTTATATCATAGTCTTTCAATAATTCAAGCCACCTTCTTTAATAAAGATCAGGTCTTTTTGTGTGAACATATACTCTAAACTCTTATGATCCATGAAAACATCAACATGAACACCATTAATGCATTCAAATCTTTAAGGCGAAGACAACAACGACCAACTAGAGGCATAGGCTATGACCTTACCTCTTTGCATTAATACACAACCAACACCAACTCTAGAAGTATCACAATACACTATAAACCGATCTGTGTCATCTGGCAAAGTCAAGACTGGAGCAGAAGTAAGTCGAGTCTTGAACTTCTGGAAACTCTTCTCATAGGAATCTGACCACTAAAATTTGACTTTCTTCTGGGTTAGTCTAGATATATGAGAAGGAATAAAAGAAAACCTTTTAACAAACCATCTATAATATCTAGCTAAACCTAAAAAACTCCTAATGTCTAATAGAGAGATGCGTCTAGGCCAGTTTTTCACTGCTTTGGTCTTTTGAGGATCAACTCAAAAGCCATCATCGAAAATAATGTGACTAAGGAAAAATACTAATCTCAGCCATAATTTGCACTTGCTGATCTTAGCAAATAACTGGTGATCCTTAAGGGTCTGCAATGCAACCCTCAAATGGTCAATATAACAACTCTCACTATGGGAATAGATAAGGATATCATCAATGAAGACTATGATGAACATGTCCATGTAATACTTAAACACCCTGTTAATTAAGGCCATGAAAGCTGTAGGGGCATTTATTAGTCCAAAAGACATAACTAGGAATTCAAAGTAACCATACTGAGTTTTGAAGGCTATCTTCAAAATGTCACATTCTCTAACTCTAAGATGATGATAGACAGACCTGAGGTCTATCTTAGAGAAATAACTTGCACCTTGAAGCTGTTCGAATAAGTCATCAATACTAGGGAGAGGATATTTATTCTTAATGGTGACTTTGTTCAACTGGCAATAGTCGATGCATATTCTGAGAGAACTGTCTTTCTTTTACACAAATAGAACTGGAGAACCCCATGGGGAAATACTAGGCCTGATGACACTCTTATCTAAGATATTCTTCAAGTGTTCTTTTAATTCCTTAAGATCAACTGGAGCCATTCTATAAGGTGGAATAGAGATAGGCTGGGTGTCTATAAGGAGATCTATTTTAAAGTCAATTTCCCTTTCGAGGGGGGACTCTAGGAAGTTCTTCAGTAAATATATCTGGAAATTCATTTACTACCAAAATTGATTTAAGACTCATAGTTTCAAAATTTGAGTTCTTGACTTGGATGAGCTGGTAAATACACCCTTTGGATATCATCTTTCTTACCTTAAGATATGAAACAAACAGACCCTTTAGCACTGAAGTACTACCCGTCTATTCAATAACTGGTTTATTAGGAAACTGGAACTGAACAATTCTATTTCTACAGTCAACTAAGGAATACCATGAGTGGAGCCAATCCATGCTGAGAATAACATCAAAATCTATCATGTCTTACTGCATAAGGTCAACTATAGCTACTTTCTAAGACATTATGATCAGACAATTTCTGTAAACCCATCTGGCTACAATAAACTTACCCATTATCATAGACACTATGAAAGGCTCTACCAATATTTTGGGACTGACTCCAAAGTCTAAAGCTATATAAGGAGTCACAAAATAAAGTAAAGCTTCGGGGTCTAGCAGTGCATAAACATAAAGATGGAAGACTTGTAACATAATCGTAACCACATTAGGAGAACTTTCTTGATCATGATGAGTCTAGATAGAATACAACCTATTCTGACGCTGTCCATTGGTGGCACAGGAAGTGGCACCCTACTAGAGCTGATAAAAAATTAGATTGGCCCTATTAGTGCAAATCCTTTCCCTTCTGAGAAACCATTGGACACTTCCAAATCCTGTGGCCTGACTTTCCACACCTAAAACACCTATTACTACCAGCTCTACACTCACTTTGATGATTCTTACCATACGTTCTGCAAAGCAGATTGGTATGACCATTGCTCACACTACCCTTAGACATAGCACTTGGCGCTCTATCCTAATTATCCTTTGTGAACTTAGGCACTTATTGGCTGAAGATGGATATGGGACTGCAAATTTCTGGTGCAAATAAGAATTATTAATGCCTTTCGACCTTTGCTATGAAAAGTTGAAACTACCTATTCTGGCCCGCTTATTCTCTCTTTACTTCTCTTTGAGCTTCTACTCAATCTACTGAGCATGAAGCATCAATCTAGAAAGGTCCATCTCCATAATTAGTGTGGTACTTCTACACTCCTTGACTATACTATTGGATACACCAGACACAAACTTACTAATCCTTGACCTGGAGTCAGCCACCATAGTTAGAGAATACCTTGCCAATTGAGTGAACTTGAGTGAGTACTCCCTCACACTCATGATACCCTACTTTAAATTTATAAACTCTTGAACCTTAGCTTCCCTCAATTCTAGTTGGAAGAACCTGTCTAAGAAAGTCATGCCAAACTTTTTCCACTCTATAGGCGCGGCCTCAATACCTTTATCCTCTTTTTTCTACTTGAATTAGGTATGAGCTACTCCCTGCAACTGGTAAGCAGCTAAGTTTGCACTCTTAATTGAAGTTACATTGATGATGTCTATCACTTATTTCATTACATCTAAGAACTCTTATAGATCCTCCTTTGACTTGGATCCCGAAAACATAGAGGGATTTATCCAGTTAAAGTATCGTACCCTAGTTGCATCCGTATTCATCATTGGATTGGCTAGGGAAATAGGATGCTAATTGTTTTGAGAAGAAAAAGAATAGGCCAAGGCTATGAAAGCACTCCTAAACTCAGCGTAAGTAACATGTTCCTTCAGGGGATCTTCCTAAACAAGTGGTGGTGCGGGCTGATCCCCATTCCTTCTTCTATTATTTCTTCTGGGAGGAATTTTTTATAAATGGAATGAAGGTTAATTTATAAAAAGGAATTCAATCGATCTCATGCTCTTTCACACAACATAAATATTGAAAGAAGGAAACTTTTCTAAAAATGTTTTGTATCCTCTTGTCCATAAGTGTGGAGCGCTTCACACCAATGCACAAGACTCTAAACAATGTGGCTTTCAAACACCATAGGATACTTTAAAACATTATGCTTTGATACCAAGTTTGTCATGACCCTAGGCTACCCCTAGTTGCGACACGGTACTAAAGGCCACAAGTGACCCTAATCTAACTCATGGTCTGATACCTAGAGTGAGCACTAAATGAAATGATAATAAAACAACATGTGAAGAAGATAAATGGATAACGTGATATCAACTGGAATAGTAAAATATATAACACGACATGTCTGAAGTATCTGATAAATATTATAAACTAGACTGTCTATCTGAAAACCTCTAAAACATAAATAGTTGATGGGACAAACCCCCACCCAACTAACTTATCTATTTAAACATAAAGAAATACTGAAATAACTAAAATAACATGTCACTTCCTCGATTTGCATGGAACTGTAGAGCTATCTAGGGATGGTCAGGAAACTATACATCTGAACCTATGTTATAAGACAATATAACACAAGCAAAAAGTATGTGACCTGTACTTTGAATGTACTAGCATGTGAGATAAAGACTAACTGACATACATGTGGAAACTGAATGTGGTTGCATAAATGTGTAAAACTAAGAATGCAAGACAAGTAAGTATGTAATGAAATAATCTATAAAACTGACTTATTAAATAACTAAAAATCTGATTACTTGGTCAAACAAACCTGAACTAATATAGATTAAGTACTGACTAAAATTGTAGGAGCTATCATGTAATCGACATGCCCTAATTTGAGCAAATTAGGGTCTAACCTGTAACCCAGTTCAAAGGGTGTCAGTACCTTTCCATAGGTACTACCATATGGCTAACGATATGGATCCACAAGGTTGATGTCCTAAAGGATTAGGGAGTCAGTCCTAAACTAGCGGGTGACATCTCATAATCCTACGTTATCTATGTAGTTTTGGAACTTAGGGACTACTACTAAGGACTCAGTCCTAACTGGGGGGATCAGCCCACATCCCTAGGCTGACTTGATGCTAAATCTTACTCCTAATTAAGTGACACTGGTATTATTATTGTGGGTCTAACATGATTAGGTATTGTACTGATAAGTGCTCAACATGAACATAATGTTCTAAATGTAGTAATAAAATTATGGTTTGACTGACTTGTAACTTGAAAATAAAGACATGTATAAATAGATAGGTATTAGGTGTTCATAAGCCTCCAAAATAGAATGATCATAAATATATGATAACAATATTTAAAATAGTGATATAAAATCATAGTTCAAAGACCCAAAACATAAGACATTTCAATGAATGAGTAAGACACATGAATTTGATCATGGAAATATATTAAACTTGAGAGGACAACATATTTACATGGTTTAATTCATAACTTAATGATTTAGCATGAAATCAATTGAACATGACATGGGTATTAAAATTTAAAACATAAAGTAACCTAATTTACATAAGAAGGCATGTTGACATGGCTTGATTTCAAATATCTAAGAAGACATGGATTAAATTCATGATTTATATGGATATTTTCTCAGAAGAAGGTTAAAGTCCATACTTGAACAAAAAGGGGATTTTTGGGACTCAATAGGTGAAAGGAACCTATTGATAAATACCCCAAATACTTGAATGTTGAAGCCTTGGATAAATTTCTTAGTATTAAACTTGTATTTGATGAACCCTAGTTGGTTTTAGGGAGAAATAAATTTCCCTTTTTACTCTGTAATAGATGATTTTTGAGTTATGATAGATTAGGGTAGTTTTAATGCTTGATAACTATTGTTTAGAGGATCAAACGACATAGTTTTGGGGTTAAAAGTGGAAAAAGACAAAAAAAAAAACTTATAAATCATCTAGAAAATGTCTGGAAGCCATCCCGACGAGTTTGGGTATGAATAATAAGTTATAGGTAAGGTTCGTACCTTGAGTCATCACAAGGAACCTAAATTTCGACCCCTACTATTGTGGGTACGACTCCTCCTGAAGAACCATATGGTCTACTTATAAGTCGTCATCAGGAGTCATACCCTACTGGCAGCTTTGACAGTGCTTTAGTAATTTGGCCATAAATTTTTACCCCAATATTAGATTAATGAAAAATTGGTATAGTTGAAAATTTAATTAAATAATTTATCTATTGGATGGTCTTTAGCTCATAAATTATTCGTAGAACAAAAGTTATGCTTGTTTGGAGATAACTATAGTTATATACATCCCAAGAATTTAATCGTTATGGGATGTTTCGACTTGTCTATTAGTTAGAAAATATTTTAGGACTTAATATATGTCCAAGTAACTTATAAAGATATAAAAAAATAAGGCTTGATTCTTGGATCCTACACTGATCAGGATATGAGTCATATCTTATGACTCGTAACAAGTCATATGACTAACACTTATCCTCTTGTAACCTGGGCTGAACTCATCTCACCTCACACTGACTTGATTATGATTTGTATTATCACCTTACGACTTCCAAGGTTTAAGTCATACTTTAAATAGAATATCACCCATCACACACTGCCATAGGTACGAGTTGAACATACGAGTCATACAATGTCTATACGACTCAAAGACATGAGTTGTATGTCATACAGAGACTTTAAAACATGAGGTATTGCAATAGCACATCTCAAATAACTTAACTCCACACAAAAAAATTATATGATCACAGAACAAAAGTTACTTATGGTGGTGTTTGCTTTTGAGAAATTCTAGTCCTATTTGATTAGGACTAAATTTATTGTACATACTGATCATACAAATATTAGGTACCTTATGGCAAAGAAAGACATGACGCATAGATTGATTCGATGGGTACTATTGCTGCAAGAGTTTGATTTTTAGGTGACGAATCAGGAGGGCACATAAATCATGGTACAGAACATCAATCTAACCTAGAATAGAAGGGGATACTTAAATTATTGGATGATCTTGATATTGATGATACTTTTGTAGATAAGCGGGTCTTGGAAGGATCATAAGACTTAATCCCTTAGTTTGCTGATTTTGTCAATTATTTTGCAAGTAGTCTCATCTAGTAAAACATGTCATTTCAGTAGAGAAAATTATTTATGCATGAGGTATGAAAGGTTTTATGGGGCAATCCTTACTTATTTTGGGTGTGCTCGGATGGTGTGATTCGGAGGTATATTACCAAAGTTAAGATAATGAGAATTCTCGAGGCCTGTCATTCATCTTCAATTGGGGGTCCCCATGGTGGTACTCTTATGGCCCATAAGATTTTGTAGTGTGGTTACTATTGGCTGACAATTTATAAAATATGCCCTGATTATGCTCGATCCTGTGACCAATGCCAGCGGCTAAGAAATATTTCAAAAAAGCATGAGCCCCCCATGATACCTATTCTTGAGCTATAATTATTTGATGTATGTGGTATTGATATCATGTGTCTATTTGTGAGTTTGAATGGCAATACGTACATTATTTTGGTAGTTGACTATGTTTCTATATTGGTGGAAGAGGTTGCTCTTCCTAATAATGAGGGTCGCAGTGTCATAATATTTTCTAGAAAGAATATTCTCTCTCAGTTTGGTACTCCATATACGATTATTAGTAATGGTAGGTTCCATTTTTGCAATTGTCTATTCAAGGTCCGACTTAAGAAATATGGTATGAAATAGAAGGAGAAAACACCTTACTATCCGTAGAGAGGTGGGCAGGTTTAGGTCTCTAATCATGAGATCAAGTCTATTTTGTGAAAGACTGTGAATGCCAACCAGATTGATTGGTCAATAAAGTTAGATGATGCACTTTGGGCCTATCGGACTACTTATAAATCTCCCATATGTGCCTCTCCTTATCAGCTTGTGTATGGAAAGACATTCCACATGATCATCAAACTTGAGCAAGAGGCACTATGGGGATTGAAGAAGCTAAATTTTGAGTGAAGTGATGCGACGCACTTAAGGTTGGATAAGATGAATGAGCTAGATAAATTCTGTCTTCGTGCTTATGAGAGTTCAACCTTGTACAAGGAAAAGATAAAGTTGTATCATGACAAGAAGATTTAGAGAAAGGTATTCCAGCCTGGTGATATAGTCTATTGTGTCATTCGAGACATCACTTGTTTCCTTGTAGGTTAAAGTCTATGTGATCTGAACTATTCACCGTGGTTAGAGTATTTCCATATGGTGTAATTGAGGTTAAATGAGATGGCGATGCCACATTCAAGGTAAATTAGAATTATGTCAAATATTATATGGAAAGCATAGAGTAATTGAAAGTGTGTCAGGATATTAGACTTGGTGAAGTCTGAGTATCCAAAGCAATCGAGTTGTGTTGCGATATTAAATTAGGTACTGCATAAGAGGCAACCCATATAATTGTTTGTGATATCCACATTGTGCTGTGACATTAAATCAAACATTGTTTGGGAAATAACTCAAGGTTTTAGTTCACTTTATTTCTATTTTGTAGCTTAAAAGCATGGAGAAACACTTAGAAAATTGCAAAAATTGCAAAATTTTTGATAAGTCTAGGCATTATGGAACCAAAGGCTACTCAGAAGAAGGGAGTACAATCTAGGTTGCGAGATGAATCTCCTAAGTGGAGAGAATCCATTGAGGAGTATTCAGTGAGTATTAAAAGTACACCCTTGGTCCCACACCAAACACGAGCCAAATACAGAGGAAGACTATAGCCAAAGCAGTTGCCCTGATGGGCTCTTAGCCTACAGCAACTACTATTAAGTTGGGCTCTTAAACCTCACCACCAAAGGTAAGGCCCAGACTTTACTAGCTTACTTTGTTTGGATTGGGATCCAGATAAAGTCATCCATAACTTCACCATCATACTCTTCCTAGTCTAATAAGAGTGAGGATAGTTTGGCTTTTAGTTCTAATGAGAGAGTTGAGCAGTTAGTTACTAGTTCTAGAGAGGAGAAGAATGTAATCAACTCCTAATCTGAGGAGGGGTTAGAGTTTGTATTAGATTAAGTTGGTAGTGAGTCTACATTAGTTTTTGCTACACCTCGGTTAGATAAGGGTGATGATGTAGCTCAGATTCTGCTGGAGATTTTTTTGTCTCCAGCTCAGGGTACTTAAGTTACCATTGCTGTAGAAACTACTGCTCAGAAGTCAGATTCCACACATGTCTTTGTAATTTTACTAGCTCAAGTTAACCCAAGGTGGTGTGTGGAGGGAATATAATATGTTTATGATAGAGATAGTGCTATCACCAAGCAAGATAGATTGCAGTGAGGTACTATGAAGGAGTCCAAGATTGAGTTGGCCATTTTGTCAAGAGCTCTAGACCCGTGAGAGGTATTTAGGAGCTACTGACTTAAGTAGATGACCCATCTTTTAGGTTCTTATTACCTGAAGATCATCTAAGAGTTCTATATTTCATATTAATCATTGATTTACTTAGTTAACCTAGTTGAGGATAGAGCAGTTGACCAGTCTCCACTGACCCACATTTGTCCGAAGGGTTAAGGTCGATATTTTTAAGCAAGTGATCAGGTTTTAATTAGATATATGGGGCTTTCCACCATGATTGAGTTTGAATACTATTTGAGGTTAGTGTGGAGTAGGCACAGAATGAGGGATGCTGAGCATAGAGAACAAATATTAGACTTGGTTAGACGGGTAGCTGAGTAGATATCAGAGTTAGGTACTAGTGCCCCTTGGGTTAGGGGGAAGGGTAAGATTAATAAGGCATTACTGCACTTTGCAACAAAGTTCTAGTAGATAATAAGGCATTATTTGAGTACAACATCTTTAGATAATGTGCTCACTTGGAATAGAGCAGTATTGATTGGCAGCTTGATATTTGGTTATGACATCAACTTTGCTATGTGGATCCGAACTAAAATCTATGAGGAGGCATTCAGAGAGTTACCCACCCTTTCTTTTGCAATTTTAGGGCAATAATTATGTGATACAACTAGAGTGCTGTCAATATCACAGGGTCAAGGTGACCTACATGGTAGATGTTGGCATGATTAAGGATGTGGCCAACCTGATTAAACTAGAAAGAGCACAACCATTTACTTTTTTGGGTATAACCCATTTTGAGGGGCATTCTATTTTAAACGAGCCTATTGAGAGGCTGGATGTTAGTATGGATGTTGACATCAGTAGTTAAAGAAAGGATCCTACTACTACCACATGCAATGAGAGAGCTGCGAGCACATCAACAGTAGTATCGGCTTTTACATCAAAATAGAGGTCATGAGGAGTTAGGAGATAAGAAGTATCAATGGGCCTTGAAAAAATCCACTACTGAGTCAATTGTTTAACTTTTTATTAATAAGTGGAGAAATCTTGAGAAGGCATTAGGCACACTACCACCTCCTCCTGCTGATGAGCGATGGGATGCCTCAGATAGGTGTAAGCTACCTTTGAACGCCTAGAGCATCCCACATATGTCCCTATACTTGTTTGTTGTTTAATATTTTATATCAACTAGGGATAGTGCATCAACTTTCAGTTGGGGGTGGGTGTATACCACAGTTCAGGGTTTTTGTTTGCTATGCCTCTTTTTCAATCAGTTACTTTATCATAATTAGAACTTTCATGTTATGTGATGTGTAGGTTTAACTATAAAAAAAATAATGAACCTAAGTGCGATTGACAAAGATTTTTTATGTTTTTAAGAGACTAAAAAAATGATACCCCTCCAAAAATTTTATGAACTATGTGATGTAGATATATGTGTGATCATTGTGTGAATCTTGTTATGGCATTAGGATTAGGGACAAAATTATCAAAGCTTAGCATTGCATAAACTGGATAGGTAGTAGTTGATAGTATAACCATGTACCATGTGTGCGCGAGGCATCTACCTAGTTCCATTTGTGCATTTAATCCAATACATGCCCAGTTAGATGTGCCTAGGTTGTAGGATAGCTGGTTAGGACATGATCCTAGGTCATTTTTGAATTAGTCTACTCTTAGCCTAAAAGATCGACCAAATGTGAATAAGTATCCCTCGATCCTTGTTTTGAGCATGAATTGACCTATTTTCTTATCTTAACCCTTTCACAGTATTATTTGTCTACAATGAACCTATTTTGACCCTGGTCCCTCCTTAGACACTGTGCACCTCAACTCATGCAAATTGCCTAAGTTAAGGGTGGCCATCATAGGGGTGTGTAGTTGAAATTAGGTATGTAAAAGGATTTTGAATAAAGGAAAATACAAATAGGGTTGGGTGTGATAGAAATGTTTGAAAAAGAGAAAAAATGAATGATGAAAAAAGAAAAAGATAAGGAAAAAAGAGAAGTGAATAAATTAAAAGCAAAAAAAGCACACCCAATCCAAAGAATCAATAAAGGAGAAAAAAGGATAAATAAAAGAAGAATGGTTGAGAAGTGGAGCCTAAAATGTAAGTGAAGTGTAAATAATATTGAGTCATTACATCCCAAATATACCATAATAATATTGAGTCATTACATCCCAAATATACCATACCTATCCCCAAGCCTACATTACAAGCCTATCAAAGTCATATAGTTATCCTAGTCCAACTGTCCGAAAGACTAAGGTATGGAAAATTAGGGAATGCCTATGGTATTTTATGAAAATTATTGGAACTTATTTTTTGAGAGTGAGTGTCTTGATATTGTCCCTTGCATTGACATGCATGATGATATTATGAGAGTTGGAACTTCTTTGTTGGGAGGGTACATGAGTTGTATGGTTAACTACTTATCTGTTCGGGCAGTGTAAATTTTATATACACTTGTTTTTTGGTAGTTAATGTAATGCCATTATTTGATTTCTTTGTGTCATACCATTGTGCTGCGTTGATCAATACAATGGTTTTGAAAAGTTGGAAATAGGAGGGGGTAAGTACTTTAAGCCAAAATTAAGTTGACTGTCGTAGGTACCTTATTTTTTTTAGTAAGCATTGTGTATTCTTTGTTACATATTAATTTCCTGGGGATATGCAAATGTTATCAGTTGAGGGTGTTGATGTTTCATGGTTTCATGGAACTTTTGATGCTTAAAATAAGGAAATTATGTAAGTACTTAGGTCCATTTGTTAGATGTGATGGTTTTTTATGTTGGTTTACCAGGAAAATAGGGTTTAGAGTAGAGAAGGAGCAAAAAGAGATGAAAGGGAGAAGAATTCTACCAATGGGACCCACATATGGGCCCATAGATTGGGTCTGTAAGATGTAGTGTTGAGTTCTGCGAGTTATGAGGCTCAGTTTAGGTATTTTTTATCCATGCTAGCTAGTTACTTTATATTGTTATTGTTATTATGGTTAGTCATGATAGGTTGATTATTGGACTAGTACTGAGATTCATGGTATGATTTTGTTTCATTTCTTTATGTTTGCTCTATTACAAATAATTATCTCATGTTTAGAAGTATGGATTTCAAAATCCTAATTATGTTAGCACTAGTTCCTACTATGATTAGAAGGCCTTAAGATGTTAGTATTACTACTTAATTTAAACCTTTTAGTTAGCCTTGTTTAGGCATATATGTGTGTGTATTTTTACATGTAGTTATGGTATTACCGTATGTCCCTCCCTTGCTTTATTTATTCATGTTGTATATCCATTCCTTGTCTTTGTGTACTACTAAGTTTATCCTTTTTCTGCTCTTTATTGGTATATTGTTTAATGATATATGGTATAGTGATTAGGTCCTAGATATGGCTAGAATAGGATAGTTCATCCTTATTGCCACCTTAGCTGTACTATGTTAGTTCCCTAGGTATTTGAGTATAGTTCATATTCCTAATTATTTGTTATTTATATTTGCATTATCTTTGGAACTCAGTTGGTAGTTGCCTACTGAGTACCACATGTTTGGAAGTTATATACACTTTTACGACTTATAAATAGTAGTACAAGTTCTCTCCATTATTTGTGCATCATGTGGAGTAGCTAGGGTTTGAAGATATAGGGTGAGCTCCTAAATTTTAGAGTATTGCTATTGTCCGTTCTATGTACTAGACTAATCTCTATGTTGTATTCAGAGATGGGTTGTTTCAGATATTAATTGGTACTTCATTTTGTTATCTTATTACATTATAAGCTATTGTATTGGTTTAGCTAGGCTTTGGGACTATTTTGTGTATTTTAGCCTTTTTTGTATATTTCTTTTGGTAGTTTGTTACTAGTAGTTTTCAGTTATGGGTTGGCTTACCTACTGGCGGGTTATAGTAGGATTCATCATGACTTGAGAAATTGGGTCATGATAAATTAGTATCTAAGGCTAGGTTTATTGGTGTAATGATACAAGAGCTAAGTGTCTGTAGAGTCCTAAAGAATGATGTGGAGATGTTCATAACCTATCTTCGAGAGGCATTCTTAGGAAATTTTGTTCTTAATTGCTTGTCCTGTGTCCGTATCTCTATGGGCCTTAAGTACGTTCTTTAATTCTATTCTAACTTGAATGGTTGATATAAGGTTATTAATAGAAGAATATGGGACTTTGGCATGCATTCCTAGAGTTTCAATATTGCGTCAAACTAGGGAGCCAGAGATTAATATTTGGGATCTTCAACGTCAGCCAGAGGATTTAGGTTCAACCTAGGATCTACTAGAGTTTGCAACCATTTAAGCCTCTTGATATTCATTATTGGGGATTATGATCCTTTTTATAAGTACCTCATAGTCAGGAATAACATTTGATTCTTTAGGTAGTCCTTGGGATAGAGTTGTCGTTGTTGGTGTCAAACAAGGTTCCTTGATAGTTTTAGAGTACGAGATTAGGTTTCTTAAGTGGGCCAAGCATATTACTATGCTATATCTACCTAAGCATGATATAGTATGTGGATTTATTAGAGGATTAGCGTGCCACTATGCTTGGCATTAGAGCACTTGATGGCAATTGGATCTTCTTTCTCTCAGGTTGTCGACTATGTGAGGTCCATAAAAAGAGCACGTATTAAGACTTATGGAGGTAGAGGTGAGAGTAAATGTCCTTAGTCTAGTGCTATTAGTACTTCATTCGAGAGTGAGGATCTTTTCTGGTAGAGGTCAACTTTTCTTGTAGCATATCAGTTCTATGCGGGTAGCATTTTAGATAATGGGTCGCTTTTAAATTAGTTATGGTGATCACAGTAGGTAGAGTTCTCGTTAAATCTTATGAAATATTGGGTATGGATCTTTAGGCTATGGAGACTATTGTTGATTAGATGGTGCAACACCTCAGGGTATTTTATGAGCTTGTCGTGGTTGTGGTGAGATTGGACATTATTTTAGAGAGTTCCCCAAACATGAGTTGGTTGCTCAGATAGAGTTATCATTTGTTCCTCACTAGCCTAGACCTCTTGAGATGTGTTATGATTGTGGGAAGGATGGTCATTTTAGTAAGGAGTGCCCTCGACGTCAGTTGGTCAGCTAATTGGGGTCAGCTTATTTTTTTTACCAAATTAGGGTTTCAGGGGTTTTCTATGATGGTAGAGAGATCGGTCACTGGTTCATAGAGTGTCCCTGACATGGGATTATTGGTCATTTTGTTTATCCAGATAATTCTCATTATGTTGTGGCATCTTCAGTTAGAGACAGTGCACTTAGTTATTATTCATACAACTAGTCTGAGTTTGGATCTGCACAAATTTGTCATTCCTCGAGCACGTCAAGCATGTTACTTTGGATTCCATTATGATAGATATGCTTTTCTTTTCTGCCTTTATATTTTTATTTGTATGTATTAGGGTTCTTGTACCCATCAAGGATTGTATGCCTTAGTAGGTTTATATCAATTATTGTGCCTTGATATAAAGTTCATGATTATATGACTACCCTTATAGATTATTTCTCTTAATAGTGGATAGAGTGGATTGGTGCTGATATTTTACTATGGGTGTGGCATTTGGGTTCTAGTCTCATTTACCGTGGCATATTGGCATTCTTATGGACCTAGGGTGGTACTTGTTGATTTTTATTTTTGGGTACCACATATCTTTTACTGATGTTTATATTACATTTTTTTTATTAAAATTAATTGATGTTTATTGACCCTCGCTTGGTACAAGACTAGACTAGAAGTATCTAGTTAGAATTATCCTTCCTTTTAGTTCTTATTTGGTACCTTGTACGACTACCTTGGTTGGATGATTTTTCTCTTGTAGTGAGGTAAGGTTGGTCTCTTTCTTCTTCTATTAGAAAAGCTAGACCAGTTTTTAAGTGGGTTATAACAGTGAAGGTAAGTTGACCTTCATGGTTCTATTATGGTCCTAGAGTTAGAAATGGAGTTATTGTAGCCCATTTTTGAGTTCAACCAATTTGGTGTTTATTTTTCTAATTTGGATAGTTCATCAATAGTAGTGCTCTTGATGTTGATATTGTGAGGTCTTGGACTTGCCTTTTGGTTTATTGGGTTTGTCTTCTGGTGATGGTTTGCTTTAAGAATTGGAGTGAAATTTGATACTCCTTCCTTGTTGTAATGTGTTTCTTACTTAGTAGAGTTATAAAGGGTGGAGATAGGTGATATTTTAAGTTGGTGAATTGGGTATTCATTGACAATATGGAGTATTTAATTGACTATTTTTTGGCAAAGGTTGCATTTCTCCAGGTTGCTAGAGTTTTGGTTATCTCTAGTATAATTTACAGCCTTGGTGAGTTCTTGAATATGCTTTGGTGGTTCATTTTATCCAGCTTATATGGATTTGATTGCTTGTGCTTTTAGTTGATGATTTATCCTCTTTTGTAATTTTTATTCTTTAGATACATTTTGGTTTTGGCTCTGACATAATTTAGTAAGGCTATGTCTGATTGTGGTAATAAGATCGATTTGGGATTTTGACCTTAGCTCAGAATCATTAGCTCAGTTTCAAATTTGATGACTTGGAATTGATATTTAGAGGTGATAATGGATTTGGAGTGTGGATGCATACTGATTTACAGGTTTGGTTGGAATAGTAGAGATTGAGCGGTTCAACCTTAGTATTAAGATATCAATTGGAAGTTATGGAGTTTGAGTGCAACCTTTATTTTTAGATTTGTCTTAGTTGGTGTTTCATGTATAGGTTGGCTAATCCTACTCCTTGTGTATCGATTTAGTCTTCTTCAGTTTAGATGTACTGTGTTTGATAGGTTTTCAGGTGGTAGCCTGGTGCCACCCGATAATGGTTCTTCTACTTTGACCAAAGCTCTCAGCTTTGTCAAAATTTAGGTGATATACTTTGCGAAAGTAGTATGCCCGAGTTGTATTCAACAAAACTTTATCCTCGATTTATGGGACATCTTTGGATCATTCTGTGTAAGTGTGTGTGCTTCAAACCCCTGATCATAATTTTAAGGGTCATCCAAACTAGTTATAGCATTAACATAGATTAAAGACATTTGTTATCACCATTTGTGTGACCAAGTAGCTCCTTGTGGGTTTATTTTGATTCTTACCAGTATGGATTTTTGGTGGATCAACTTCAGCTCTTCGAGGTTAGTATGATGGAGTTGTACAACCAAGACTCAGATGACTTCTATTTAGGTTGGAGTGGATAGCAAGTTTGGAAAGGTAAAAGAAGGTTATAGTTGGAGTTGGAGTTGGTTGCTTGATTCATGCCTTGGTTTGCCTTTGGCTTTGATGGGTTTTCATTTGATTGTGCTGGTATCAGTGTGTCTTAGTTCAAATTTATGTGCATCAGCCGTAGTGACACTCCAAGTCATTTTCTTGATTTGTGTGTATTTTTGGCATTTCAATCCTTCCTACAGTGGCTACAGGTCATTTATGGCTTCTCGAAATTATTAGTTTGATAATCGAATAGTTATTTTGGATTTTAGGCTCATTTCTTTATTTTAGAGCTTTTGCTGATTAGGATTTGGTCTTGGTGAAAAGATCCTAGTAGATTATCTAAGATGAGAATTCCAACGGTGTCATAGCTCTGGAACGTTAAATTTAGGCTAGTGGGACCCTTGGCTCATGTCCCAAGGCTTCTAGACTTGTTGTGGGCTAATGGGCAGATTATATGAAAAATAGAACTAAAGGTGTGAGCCCCATATGTAGACTAAACAATTTTGAATGAAAGTTTTGATGATTCCATTGTCTCCAAAATGTGTTTTACAATCAACTTGCACTATTGGATCATGTTCATAAGGTTCCAAATGTGTTTCGGGGGTGAAAAACAAGTTTTGAAGGTAACTAGTGCTAGTTTGGCCACTTTAGCAGCTGTTGACCATTTGACCAACTGCTAAAGCAACCATATGACCGCTTTAGTGGTACTTTTACCTTCTGATCAAACCTCTTTAGTGGTTAAAGTTCCGCTTTAGTGGCCATCATTGAGTATAAGATCCAAATTCATATTTTTGACATTTTGGGAGCTAGTAAGCTCTGATTTTGACTATTTTTGATGCATTTTTATCATATACTCATTTTTTTAATCAATTTATAACTCTATTTTCTCATTTTCCAAGAACTTCTATTTTATTTTTGTTATTTTCACCCAAGGTGAGAATTAAAATCCCATTTTCACCATTTTTGGGGCTTAGGAGCTCGAATTTGGGCGATTCCAAAGGAGTTTTTGAGAGTTCTTCCATGGGTAAGTTTTTAATCTTATAATTATCACTTTTCTGTGGATTTAATCATCAAAATAACTTCAAATTCTTTATTTCAAAATTGGTTTTGGGGGTTTTTGTCGGTAAAGCTTGAAAGTGAATTTTCTTTGTTTGAACCTCATTTTTAACTCATTTTCGCATCATTTTTCATTTGTAGACTCGTACGAGTATGGGGAACACATTTCTAAAATAAAATTATGGTTTCACCTCTTTTATTTTCAAACCTATTTTTGGGATCTATTTCTAGACCCATCTTGAATATAGCAATATGGTTCTTGTTTTACTCTAACGTGTAGATTACTAGTTTGATAGTGTGATGGTATTTTAAAATCGTGGAGAAATGGAAAATAATTTATCAGTAATTCAAGTATTGCAGTTCAATATCAAGGTAGGTATATGTCTACTCTTCTTTACGAGATAGTGTAATATATATATGTGCATGTTAGATAGGGATGCTAGAGTGTAATATGGGTAGAACACTATGACTTAGCCTAATTTATGAGTTTGAGGGGCTAGAAGGGTAATTGACCCATAAGGTGAAATACTTATTATGCTATTAGGATCTTATTAACCTAGGTTTCTAGCTTGTTAGACATAGTTGAGACTACCTATGGTATAATGTTTACTATATTACTGAATGGATTGTAAAGGTTTTCCCAAATTATGATGTTATGGTTATGTTGGATATATATTATTAGGGTAAAACTGTGTTCGTGATATTAGTGTGATTTCGGGAAGTTGTTTATCCTTGTATAGAACATGGTGTAGTCTATACACATTTAGATGCTTATACTTATGTTGATTGGAAACTGGTGATGACATGCATAGATTTGGCACATTCATGCTCACTTAATGGTATGATTTTGACTAAAAGTATTATTTTACTATTGCTTTTCACAAAATGGATTTAATCCCACTTTTCTCTTTTAAAATTGATTCTCTTATAATGGGAATCGTACCACCTTAATGAATGATTTATGGGCTTTTGAGACTAAAAATGATGTTTTAGAGATTTGACCAAGACAGAATTTGAAACATGATTTTACTTCTACCATTTACCTCGATCAAGAGAGATTTTGATCCTTTTTACAATTTATGATGAGTTAGCCCTATAATTTCCCTCAGACAATGGATTTATAGATTTATAGACTCTTTTAGCCACGTTTCTATTTTGTGCATTTGTACATATATAGTTTTGGTACTGGACAAAGAAGATTAATGATGATGATGGTTATTGGAAATCCTGAATCAGGACCAGGTCGGTATATATGGGTACTCCTAAACCCCCAAGGGGTCCCTTCGTCGTGGGCCATCATGCTAGAGAAGAGAGGTCATAGTAGGTCCTCTCTTTGCAATACATCAAGTTGGAGGAGGTGTATACACTAGATTACTTTATGGTACTTGGATCGGTTATAGAGGCATGGATTAAATTTGCATTAATCCTTGCATGCACGTTTCTTACCACCAGTATACGCCTATGTCTATCAGCCTTATAGGGGGTACATAAGTATAGGTAAAGAGTACTGCTTGTAGTTTATTGTGGTGTTGATTGAACATTTTGAGTGATGGGGTTAGATTTAGGTATTGTTTTTTAGGCTAGTCAGTTACTGTATTGTGTTATTATTATGGTTAGTTCATGACAGGTTGATTACTGGACATGTACTGAGATTCGAGGAATGATTATGATTCTTTTCTTTATGATTGCTTTAATATGGATAATTATCTCATTTTTATACGTATGGATTAAACATCTTAATTCTGTTAGTAATAGTTCCTACTATGATTAGCAGGCCTTAATATGTTAGTATGACTACTTAGGTTGTACCTTTAGGTTAGCCTTGTTTATGTATATGCATCTATCTATTGGTAGTTCTGGTATTTTTATATAACCCTCATTCTTTTATTTATTCATGTTGTATAACCATTCCTTGGACTTGTATACTAATATATATCCTTCTTTTGTTTTTTATTCATAAATTGGCCAACGATATATGATATAGAGCTTAGATCCTGGAGTATGACTAGAATAGGATAGTTAATCCTTATTTTCTACTTAGCCTAACTATGTTATATTCCTGAATATTTGGGTTTAGCTTACATTCCTATTTGTATATTATTTATAATTACATTATCTTTGGATCTTAGTTGGTAGTTAATTGAATTCCATGCATTTCGTGCTTACTATACACTTCTGTAACTTGCAGATCATAGTATGACTTCTTACCATTTTATGTGCATCTTGTGGAGTAACTATGGTTTAGAGACATAGGGTGAGCTCCTAGCATTTGGAGTATTACTGTTCTTCCTCTTATGTACTAGACTAATCTCTATGTTATATTCAGAGATAGTTTGTATCAGTATATTCATTTAGTACTTTATTTTGTAGTCTTATTATATTAGGAGCTCTTGTACTAATTCCACTAGGTTTTGGGACTATCTTATGCATTTCAGTATATTCTGCATTTTTCCTTGCTTTTTCTTGGTTGTCTATTACTAGTAGTTCTGAACTATGGGTTGGCTTACCTACTGGTGGGTTATAGTAGGTGCCATCATGACCTAAGAAATTAGGTCGTGATAAACTGGTATTAGTGAGCTAGGTTTATCGATGTGTTGATGCAAGAGCTAAGCACCTAGTAAAGTTCCATGGATCAGTACAAAGACGTCTGTAACCTATCTTCGGGAATCTACAGAGCATTTTTAGGAAATTCTATTCTTGAATCCTTGTCCAGTGTTCGTACTTTTATAAGCCTCAAGTATATTCCTTGACTCTATTTTGTCTAAGATGGACCATGTGAGGTTGTTGTTAGATGCGGATGGGACTATGGCATATGTTTATAGAGTTCCAATATAATGTCAGACTAGGGAGTTAGAGATGGATGTCAAAGATCTCCAGCGTCAGGTCAAGGATTTGGGGCCAACCCAGGTTCCTGTAGAGCTCATGAATGCTTCAGCCTTTTGAGATTTAGCATTGGGGATTCCAAGCCTTTTTGTGGATACCTCACGACCAGGGATGACATCTGGTTCACCAAGTAGTTCTCAGGCTAGAGTTGGGTTTATTGGTGTTCATTAAGGTTCCTTATCCATTTCAAAGTATGAGATAGGGTTTCTTAATTGGGCCATACATATTCCTATACTATATCATTCAAAGCATGACATGATGCATTGATTTATTAGAGATTAGCCCTTCCACTCTAGTTTGGCACCACAACACTTGATATCAGCTCAGTCTTTATTCTTTCAGGTTATCGAACATGCGAGGGACATAGAGAGAGCATGTAATGAGAATTATAGAGGTGGTGTTAAGAGACCATATCATCAGTATAATGCTATTGGTATTCCATCCTAGAGTAAGGATCTACCCGACAAAGGTCAGCTTTACTTGCAGATTATCGATTCTATACAGATAGCATTTCAGACTATGGGTGGATATCAGATTAGTTGTGGTGGTCACAACAGCTAAAGTTTTAGCTGAATCTTGCAGAGTATTTAGTATGGGTCTTCAGGACATGTCGATCGTTCTGGATCAGAAGAGAAGTATTTTAGAGTATTCCAAGAGCTTGTTTTGGTTGTGAAGAGATGCAATATTGGTCTAGAGAGTGTCCCAGACATGGGGTTATTAGTCATTCAGCTTATTAAGACCAGTCTCATAGTGTTGTGGACCCTTTGGTCAGAAGTAGTACGCTTAGTACCACAATTGGTGGTTTAGACGGTCAATTTGAATTTAGACCCATTTAGATTTGTTCTCCCTCAAATTCGTTAGGCATGTAACTTTGGATTTCACTATGATAGGTGTGCTTTTGTTTTCTTCCTTTACCTTTTCATTTATTCGTATTGGGGTTCTCGTACCCATCGATGATTGTATGCCTTAATAGGTTTATATCCATTATTTTGTGCCTTTATATAGAGTTCATGATTATATGTCTACACCAACATATTATTTCTTTTAGTAGTGGATGGATTAAACCAGTGTTTATATTTCCCTAGGGCTGTGGCATTTGGGTTCGAGTCCCATTTACCTTGGCATATTGGTCTTCATATGGCCCTGGGTGATACTTATTGTTGATTTTCATTTTTTGGGTATCATTTGTCTTTATACTTATGTTTACATTGATGTTGTTATTATATTCATTGTTTTATATTTATTGATCCTTGCTTTGTAGACGACAAAACTAGTAGTATCTAATTAGAATTTCCTTCCTCGTGGTTCTTATCATTTGGCTTGGACGGTTAGCTTGGTTGGATATAGGGAGGTGAGATTGGTCATTTTCTTGTTTTATTGGTGAGGTTAGATCAGTTGTTGAGTAGGTTATGACAGTGAAGATGAATTTCCCTTCTGTGTTTCTATTATGGTTCTAGAGATGGAAATTGACTAAATTATTGATTTCTGGGTTTGAGATTCTTGGACTTGCCTCTTGGGTTGCAGAGGTTTTAGCATTTGCTATCCATCTCTATGTAAACAATTTTTGAGGTTGACCAATTTGGGGTCCATTTTTCTAATTTGACTTATTTATTACCTGATAGTGGTTTTGATTTTGATGTCGAGAATTATTGGATTTATCTTTCAGGTTTGTCGGGTTTGTCTCCTACTAATGGTTGCTATTAAAATTGGTGTGAAGTTGGATACTCTGTTCTTGTCGTGATGTGGTTTTTGTCTTAGTAGAGTTAAGAGAGTTGGAGATCACTGATCTTTCCTATGACTGCTTCTTAAGATTATAATTGAGTATTCGTTGCTGGGTTCGAGTACTGGATCGACCAGTTTCCAGCTAAGGCTGCATTTCTCTGAGTTGCTAGATTTTTGGCGATGACCAGTGTGGTTTGCATCCTTGGTGAGTTCCTGAATATGCTTTGGTGGTTCGTGCCCTCCAACAAATATGGAGTTGATTGCTTGTGCTTTCAGTTCGTGATTTATCTTCCATTGTGATTTTATTCTTTAGCTATGTCTCGATTTGTGTCGGCATGATCCAATGGGGATATGTCTAATTTTGATAGTAAGGTCGATTTGACTATTTGGCCTTAGTTCATATTTTTTTGCTCAGTTTGGATTTGATGTCTTAGAATGGAGAAATGAAGGTTATGATGGATTTAGAGTGTGGACACTTACCCATCTACAAGATTGATTTGGATAGTTAAGATAGGGTGGTTCAGCCTTTGTGTTGAGATTCAGCTAAAAGCTGTAGAGGTAGGGTTGTAATGACCCTCCTGGTCATTTTTTGTGTTCCTGCTGATTTTCATCGTTAGAGTCATTCCATAGTCGCTCCAAGTCATTTATAACTTGTTGGAATTGATAGTTTGATTATCGGGCGGTTCGTTTGGTTTTTAAAGTCAATTCCCTGTTTAGAAGTCTGCACTGGTTCAAAATAGCAACCAGGTAAAGACTTTAGCAAAATGATATTGGATATGAATTCCAACTCTGCCAACAACTCCAGAATATCGATTTTAGGCTAGTTAGACCTTTAGTTTGAGTCCCAGTGTGCCCGAACTCATTTTGACCTATTGGTTGGATAGTAAAAAAATTAGAATTCTAGTTATGGGACCCACATTTGGTCCAAATGGCCTCGTATTGAAAATTTGACTTTTCCAACGCATTCAAAACATTGAATTTTATGTGGTTGCATAGTTCATTTGAGAATATTGAATGTCAAATAAATTTTGAGGTGTCTTTGGAAAACTTGGAACTTTCCAAGTTGTTGGTGCTGAGGTGTGCGCGATCGCACAAAGGGCATTGTGATCGCCCTTGCGCAATCGCCATGTGAGTGGCCACTATCGTTTATGCATAATAGCCATCCATAAATGGAGACAACTATTGCTGAGGGACTAGCATGGCTATAAAGGCCCTTTAGGCCAAAATTTTGCGCATTTCCACTCATCTTTGAGACCAAGGATCCCTAAAATGGTGTGCCAACCTTAAATTGATTCTTGGGTGCAACTTAAAAGCTTGATTAACTTATATTTTTGTGATTAACAACGAATTTGAGGTAAGAATCCTTCCATTTCATGTATAAATTTCTTGAATTCTTAACTAAAACCCCGAATAGATTAAGGGTTTAATTTTAGCCCAAATAAGCTTAAATTTCACCCATTTCTTGAGAATTATGATTCCCTAATAGTGTATGAATATTGGGTTTATCTCAAAAATGTGTTTTTCGTATGTAGGACCCACTTGGTTTTTTTATGTTATTTTGGATCCAAAGCACAATGGTGAAATATGAGTGTCGATGTTCTCGTAATGATTTGCAGATTGTGATTTTGATAGCTTGACTCCTTGAAGAAGCTTCTCAGAAGGGAAAAATGATGGTGAAATATGAGTGTCGATGTTCTCGTAATGATGTGTAGATTGTGTTTTTGATAGCTTGGCACCTTGAAGAAGCTTCTGAGAAGGAAAAAATGAAGGTTTAACGAATTGTTGAGCATTATTTGAATTTGAGGTAGGCTAGGCTTATTCCTTGTTAGATTAAGCTATGTCATAATATAATTGTGATATCTTGTTACATTAGGATGGGTTCTGAGTATTGAATTGATGAAATGCAAGACTTTGGTTAGCAGGACCATTTAGGCTATGTGAATCTTAGAGTTGAAAAGTTTGACTTGTTTCCCTTTGAATCTGGTGGAATAGAATTCATTACTCGGGTTTAAAATGGAATGCCTTAGAATACTTAATATTAGGTGAAATGCTCTAGTTACTCATACATAGAGTAAGTTGTCCTTAGTTTCTAATACTAGTGAAGGTTTTCTTAGTTCCATTGGACTGTAAAGGTGCTTGAGTGGAATATCTACCTTAGGGATTGTGGTGGCTTGCTATACATCTAAGAGTTGATTTAGATACTGTAGCCTAGTTTGGGGGTAGAAATTGACTTAGAATGAATTCGGGTGTTTAGATGTGGGCTTGTTAACCCACCTTAAGGTGAAACTTATGATTAGTTCTCTTGAACCCTTACGCTTAGTAATTGGCTAGCGAGTGCCCACTTAAGGCAATATCGATGATTCTTAGTTCTTGTTGGTTATGAGGAATGACATTGAGAGTAATGACCAAGTGATTATGCCTTTCTATGTTTTATTGTCTAGAGCATATGTCAAGTTGTTAGTTATGGTATTGTGATGCTATTGTCTGGGAAAATGAACGTGCTATTGAATGATCCCTTGACTATAATATGACCTAAGCCATATATGATGTTGTTGACCTCACTTTGAACAAGCTATAAATCGATTATGTCATACTTTAGCTATTGCTCTTAATAATGATAAATTATCTTTGGGGCCATTGTTCATGATATCGCATATGGTTATGCCCGTGGTGTAAACAAATAGAGTATTGATTATGTAATGATGAGTCCTTGATTATATCCTTGATTAAGCCATTGATTAGGCTAGTGATAGGGCCATTAACTATGTTACTGCCCAAGTTATGATCATGTTTATTAATTACACTAATAAATTATATTGGAAATCTTCCTTATTGTCGATATTGGAAACGATGATGGTAATGGTGCTATAAGGCATATTTGTTGACTATATGTAAAGATATTCTATAGATTATGCTTGAACTTATGATACTTCCTTACATGATTACTTATGCTAATTCTTTTGCCACTTATTATACATATCTATATACCCATCTCTCACGTATGTGATAGAGGAAGATGCTGGTATGAAGCTATAAGTTCTTGGGAGAAAACACAATGATAACTTATATTATTCATGTTACATATACATATATATATATATATATATATATTGACAAAGTGATATTGATGATGAACGTTGGATCATGGAGGTAAGATCCTTTTCGTTTCTCCTTCATATTCATTTACTTTAGCCCTCATGGGGCTTGTCATTTACTTTAGCCCTTGTGGGGCTTGTTATTTACTTTAGCCCTTGTGGGGATTGTTCTTTATTAATATTATAAATTTATGTACTATGATGATATGATGATATCCAGCAAGGCCGTGAGATATTATAATGAAATGATGATACCTAGTGTGACCGAAGGATATTGTGATGTTATATTGATACCCGACTAGGCCGGAGGATATTGTGATGATATGATGTACCCAATGCGTCCAAAGGATATTGTGATGTTATATTGATACCTGACAAGGACAAAGGATACTATGATGATATGATGATGCCCGGCAAGGCCGGAGAATGATTGTTTATGTGCCTACGTGTACATCTACTAATTCAAATCTTGCTAGCTCTAAGTATAGAAATTATGTGTTTATTTATACTCTTGTATAGTTGGGTCAACGGTGGTCCAGGCACCAACCCAGGCTCCACCAGGATTCATTTCTTTGGTAGTGCTAAAAAATGCATTAGTTTGGTTGTTGGTTATTATTGGTGGTGTACTTTCTGAGAGTGAACAATAAGCAGATCAGAGTGATATATTGGCAGAGGTGCAGCCTATAGCTGCGACTCCCCGAGTTGAGACTCCTTCTACATCGGTAGTTGCTCAGTGATAGTCGCCCAACCAGTGGTTACGCAATCTGCTATGTTTTTTGAGAAGTAGAAGATATTGGGAAGATTCTTGAGGTTAGTCCCACTGAGATTTTCTGGTACTCCTGGAAAAGATGCACGAGAGTTCCTGACTGCTTGTAAGGATAGGCTTCGTGGTTTAGGCCTCATTGAGACTCGTGGTGTGGATTAAACCACATTTTAGTTGGATTGACTTCTCATTATTGGAAGAAGGGTCATATGGATTTGAGACCAACTGGATCTTCTCCCTTTGTCATAGATTCAGTTCAACGAGATGTTGTCTAGGTTTCAGGGCTGACTCAGTGGGAGCCTTAGTAATCTCCGACCCAGAGATGGCATTTGTTAGAGTTGGTATCCTCCGCGTCCATCCTTTTAGCCTCAGAGTTAGCCAAGTCGACCTAATCAGTCAACTTTTCAGATTACTATCGGAGGTCAGTCTCGTTGATCTTATTGTTCTGGATATGCTGGATTTCGATGTGATTCTGGGCACGAACTGCTTATTCCACGATCATATGGTCATGGATTGTTTTTCCAAGATTGTTACCTTAGCCATGCCCGACTGTCACAACCCTAACCAAGGCCTGACCGTGATGGGTATCTCAAGTCCATCGGGGACCAGAGACCACCCTCTACACCTAGACGAATAACACAATATCCACAATGTTGGATGAATTTTGAACATATAACAGGATAAGTTTAAACAAATAAAGGGTATGTCTACTATAGAAAATCAGAGACCGACCAAAACAACCAACCAACATCATCCAAGTCCACAGTAATCCAACAAAGCCTTTTAACAAAGAACCAAAAACCAGTCTTGGATAGGATATGTCCCCGACTCTGACATATGACAATGACAATGATAATGTTAATAATAATGAAAACTCTCAATCCTAATGTATAATAATAACTAATGAAATGTCAAAGTCTTCCATAGAATGAAAGCTCACCACTTCACCATAATGAACTGACAAAATGAGCCAATCCACCTAACTCTGCATAGGAAAAGTAGAGGTATCCCCAGTACCTGCATTGCATGAGGATAAAAGACCCGGTTAGAGATTGGAGCTCTAGCATGTAACTCAGGGATAGGGGATGAAATAGTGCCACGAATATCAATTCAGAATAGTCCAAAATTCAATACACATAATCATAGGCAAACACACGTACACACACATATCATGCGCCGGGGTAGGGAACAAGGCTTAGAATTCACTTTAAAACTTTATCCCTGATCGTGTAACTCAACCGTCATAACATAAGAAGGCACCTACACGGGCTATATGGGCCTAGCTCTCCCCCGACTGGTAAGGCCCCAGTATATGTGGCCGCAATAACTAGAGGATGTGTATATGTACCATGGGGGACTCGAACCTCCATCCATATTAAGATGACACAATTACCTAATCATGTAATATAATATGGGGTACTCGAACCTCCCATACACATGATGATAATAATAATAGGGGGGAATTGAACCACCCGTTCATTTAGACCCTCCGTGTTGGCAACCGCAGTTTCCAGTATCAGCTACTCAGTGCCTCTATTTTCATGAATCAGCTACACAACCCTCATTAAAGCCCAATTAAACAATTATCAAACATTCCCATTCGTTGAACCACAATACACATTTTGTAATACATTGTTGGTATCGTCATACCAACTATACTTTCAAGGTAACATTAACACGCCACACCAATTACCATCACTTGGGGGAATTCACAATCCTTTTTGATTCAATTATACACTAACTTAGGGAATTACACAACCCCATAAGGTTCAATTCAAAATCATTTTGCTTCATTTACCTTTATCATTATGCAATAGTTCAAGAGTAGTTCAATATGCATAATTTTATATTCAAAACCAATTCCACAATAGGGGGTAAACGTCAGGTCATAACCACTTCAAAAGTCTGAAATTTGGGGAAATCAAAATCCCATAATTTATTCACCATTACCATGCATCAATTTGATTCTAAAACCACCATTAAAACATAAACCATACAAGGACAAACATGAACTATAACATAAACAATAGTTATTCAAAAGCCTTAACCTATGTTTTCAAAACCAACATCAATACCGTATGAACAACACTTTAAAACTTCTACTTTTAGAAAATTAACATTTAGGGAAAGAGTAACAAGCCTAAAATACAAAGTTTCAAAAAAAGAATTCAACCCTTGAGCCCTTGGACGACCTATTTCTTAAAAACCCTAAGTATGGTTGCTTGAGAGACTTGAGATAGCTTTGGAAGTATTTAAGTATGTTATGAATGAGAAATAACCCCCTTAAGTGCATTATGAATATGGGATTCAATTGGGTAAAAAGGGAATTGTCCAAAGTGCCCTCAATTTAAAAACTGAAATTTAGGCGTTAGTGACTATGGGTCACTATACGACTCGTACGGATTCATTATGACTCATCACCATGATTTGTATCTAAGACACTATCTACGACACTCTTAATTTGTTAAACCTATGACTCAACTAATAGTGTAAGACACCGCAAAATTCTTAGCTTAAATCAGTCCTTTAGGGTAGACAAGTGTTCTCAGACTTAGAATATTTTAGCTACATATTCAAACTTAGTGTTATTTTAGCCTTTGAAAGTTGAGAATATTATTTTGTGGCCTTTACATCCATTAAATATTGATATTTGAGTTAATTCATGATCAGGAATGTCAATAGGAGTTTCCAAACAAGTTTTCAGGTTTTTCGGACCTCGTTTGGATCATGTTTGAGTGCCCAAAATAGTGGGTCAATGCGATATCAACACATCGTGTCCACCATCGCATCGATAAGATATTTTTTTTCCCAGCTTCAGTGCAAATTCTAGTGAACTTACATGGACTCAACGTGGCGCATTCACTATCGCATCGATGTCACGATGCGGCGCGTCGGCCTGCGCATCGGGTAACACAATTTTTCAATCATTAAAAGACCACATCCTTGGGGGTATTTGGGTGTTTACCCATATCCTTTAATCTCTAAAAATGTTAAATTAATCCCTTTTAGAGCAACTATACTCATTTATCCTCCAATTTGCTCAAGAACAGAACCCTAGATGTTCAAATTTCAAATCAAGGACTCAAGAACTCACCATTAACTTTTAGAAATTCATCAACTAAGGTATGTGAAGTGTTCATCCAAGGGATCCTTCCACTTTTAGAGTCTAAGAAACTCTTTTAAAGTTCATGTAGAGTGATTTATGATTTCCATGATTTGAATTAAAGTGTATTCATGATTTATAGCAAGATTCGTGTAAAGTTAATTGATATATGTGCCTTATCATGTGAATCCATGTTGAAACTCTTGGAATTGTGTAATTGGAATTGAATCGTGATGCCTAAATGTTATGTTGGTATTATGTGCATATATTATGCCCCATAAGTGTTTGATGAATTATCCACATGAGTTGAATACTGAAATTATATCATGTTAGCATGTATGCTAGTTCATGTCATGCAACTGTTTGCTTGAATGCCCAATGAATGAATGATGACTAAGTAGTAATTACCATATCTCAATATTTTGTCATGTTTTTAAGTTATGCTATCGAGTCCTGGAGGTATCTAATACCCGATAATTTAGCTGCTTGTCTAGAGCTATGGTTAGTCATAGAGTATAATCAGTTATGTCTTGATCAGTAGAATTCAGTTAGTTAACAGAATTTAGTAGTATTCCATCAGCCCACGGAACTCAATAAACTCAATTCAGTTCATTTATACAGTATGACCATAATAGTTCAGTCTAGCTTAGTACAGTTTAGAATTTAGTCCAGTGTCTATTCAGTTGGGAGTAGGATTCAGGACCGAGTGAACCCAAGGATGGGGAATCACCTTCCAGTTGAGGGTGAACTCCTTAGAAGCAGTCCTTGCATTCCAGAACTACATAGCCAGCATAGGTGGAGACATCAACCTGCCAGTTGAGGGTTGATGAGGTGATCTACTTGCCAGTAGAGGGTATCACCATTATCGTTCAGAGTACCTGCCAGATGAGAGTGACTTAGCACTAGTCCTTAACCGTGGAATGGTATTGACACCCTTCCAACTAGGGTTACAGGTTGGACCACAAATCAGTTAGAGAAGGGGTATGTCGGTTAGATGATTACTTCCCATAGTCTCAGTTTCAGATTCAGTCTCAGTATGGAACTCATTTTAGTTCTGCAGATTCAGGATTGCCAGGCACAGTCACTCAGCTCAGTACGGGACTCAGTATAGTTCCACAGAATCTAGACTGCTAGATACAGTTATTCAGTTACCAGTATTCAGTGTTATTATAATCTTAGTACAATTTTCATATTCATGCATGTACTCTCATTCAGTCATACTCATGTTATTAAGATATTATTGTTCATGCGTGTGAACCCATGCACTTTAGCCTACCTAACTGAGCATACCAGTACATTCAAAGTAATGACGCATGATTTTCTTTTGTGCTATGATGTCTTTTATCATAGGTTCAGATGCACGGGATCCAGAGCACCCTTAGCAGTTCAGATTTTTAGAAGTCAGCATAGTAGTGAGTTCTCACAGTTTGAGGACATGGTTGTTTTCAGTATTTTAGTATTATTTTTAGTAGTCGGAGTTAGTTGGGGACTTGTCCCATCAACTCCACAGTTCAGATAGTTTAGAGGCTTTTCAGACTAGAGTATTTTCAAACAGTTGTTCAGTTTTTCAGTACTTATATTCAGTATTTGTATTTTATTTTGATATTGCATCCAGATTAATTTGTAGATTTGAACCTTATGGTATATGTTTCCACCTATTTCCATAATTATTATAGTATTTATTACATAGTTATTGCAGCAGGTACCAGTCATGGGTTAGCTTGTGGTCTTTCAGGATTATGAGCACCGTGTAGCTCTAGGGTACAAACTCGGGGCATTACAAATACGACTTATAATGGAACCTTACAACTTATAGTGTCTACTCATGGTCAACATAGAACCCACTTGGGGTTAACACTGGACATCCTATGATTTGCACTCAACGAATCGTAATGAGTCTTTACGGCTCTTAGTGAGTCACTCGTACTCAGAGTAAAATTTAGTCACACTCTTACTGATTTGGTCATGATTTTGTCCAACGACTTGTTAGGGGAGTTGTAGTCAGGACAATAAGGATAAAATTTCCAAAATTTTCAAGGACCAAAAACCCGAGGTATTACATAATCCCCTCTTAAGATCATTCATCCTTGAATGACAGGACAAAGCATTTATTAGCACAATTTGACTGCAACCACAACCACACTTACCTTTAACAAAGACAAAAACAAATATGCTAAGGAAATTACAATTTCCTTTAACAAAGTCAGAAAACAAAATATTAAGAGATACACATACCTCAAGGACGATCATCTAAAACAGGGAACAAGAATGGATACTTGGACTTCATGTCCTACTTGGCCTCCCAAGTAACTTCTTCAACCTTTTGGTTCCTCCAATAAACCTTTAACAAATCCGCTTCCTTAGTCCATAACTGACGAACTTGCCGATCCAAAATCTCGATCGAGACTTCCTCATATGACAAGAAATACAAAATACCCACCTTCTCTAAGGGAATAACTGTCGAAGGATCACCCACACACTTTTTCAACATCGAAACATGAAACAAAGGATGAATGTAGCTCAAACTAGAAGGCAACACCAATTCATATGCAATATTACTAACCTCTTCAAAACCAAGTACGGACCAATATAAGAGGGACAAATTTTTCCATTCTTACCAAACCATACCACTCCCTTCATGGAAGACTCCTATAATTCTCAGAGGAGAAATTAGTCCTCACTGACAAAAATTGAGAAGACTTAATCATCCTATCCATGATGACCCAAATCAAATTAAATTATTGCCGAGACCGCGGAAGACTGATAACAAAATCCATATTAATTATCTCCTATTTCCACACCAGAAACTCAATCTCTTGAGTTAACCCACTGGGCCTCAAGTGCTCCACCTACACTTGTTGACACACTATGCACGTAGCAATAAAATTGGCCACATCCCTCATTATATTACTCCACTAATAAATATCCTTAAGATCATGATATAATTTTGTTAAACCAGGATGAATAGTATAACGTGACTCATGAGCTTTCACCAAAATTCTTCCTTGCAATCCATCAACATTGAGAACACATAATTTACCTTGGTACCTCAAGATACCATCACCAACGATCTCAAAAATCATAACCTTCTACCTATCTACATCATTCTTAATTTGCATCAAAGAGGATCCAATATCTGCTTCTCTTTCACCTTAGCACCAAGAGATGACTTATCCTCCTCTTGAACAATCACACCGCCATCTTAGAATCTAAGAGATAGACTCCTAGATTAGCCAAATAGTGAATATCCCTCACCAAATCTCTTTTCTTTTTGTCCACATGAGATAAGCTTCCTATGGACAACCTGCTAAGAGCATCAACAACCATATTAGCTTTACATGGATAATAGTAAAGACTCATGTCGTAGTCCTTGAGCAACTCAAGCCATATTCTTTAATTGAGATTTAGATCCTTCTTAGTGAACACATATTACAGTCTCTTATGATCAAAATAAATATCAACATGGACCCCATACAAATAATGTCACTAGATTTTTAATGCAAACACCATTGCTAAAATTTCTAAATCATGAGTCGATAATTCTTATTATGGGATTTCAATTGTATAGAGGCATAAGAAACCACATTGCCATGCTACATCAACACACACCTTAGTCCCACCCGAGATGCATCACAATAGACCACAAAACCATTAGTTCCCTCAAGTAGAGTTAAAACTAGAGTTGAAGTTAACTTATCCTTCAACTTCTCAAAACTACCCTCACAAGCATCAAACCATAAGAATTTTACCTTTTCTTAGTAAACTTAGTAAATGGGGAAGCAATAGAAGAGAAAATCACCACAAACCTTCTATAATAGCTGACTAGGTTTAAGAAGATCTAAATATCAGTTGGTGTCATGGGTCTAGTATGAAAGAGAGTGGTTAGTCTCCTAGCACAAACATAACTTATAATCCCCATTAGTCTCCAAATGTTGGTTGGACTCGCCATCCCCAGCGATAAGTCTCCTATCATGAATATAAGATATAATCTCTATTGGCTCATGGCAAATAAGGCATCTTATGTTTGTGATTCTAGTGTTGAAATTTCATTACTTGATTCTATTCCTATTATTGGTGAGTTTCTTAATGTTTTCCCTACCAAAATTCTTAGTATTCCCCCTATCCATGAGATTGAGTGTTCTATTGTCCTCGAGCCTGGCACCCCACCTATTTCTGTGGCACTTTACTATATGGCTTATGCCAAGCTTAAAAAGCTAAATTCAGCTCTAGAGTGCCACTATGTTTTATAAGATTGATTTGAGGCTTTTTAGAGTAGGGGATGTTGTTATTTGGTGGGATAGGTTTCGAATCCCAAGTTTATACCTCATGGTATGCATTTGCTTTAGGATTTATTAAATAGAAATAAGGTGATTCAGGATAGACTATAAGCAGCTTAGAGTAGGTAGAAGGCCTATGCAGATCGCCAGCTTTGTTCCTTGAGATTTGGAGTTAGTGATCATGTATTCCTCTATATATCACCTATAAAGTATGTGATGAGGTTTGGGAGGAAGGGTAAGCTCAGTCTGAGATACATTGGATCCTTTGAGATTCTTTGGGAGTTAGTGAGGTAGCTTATGAGTTAGCCTTACCTCTGGTTTTTTCTATTATTCTTCTAATTTTTCTTGTATCTATATTGCAGTGATTTAGTCTTGATCCTTCGCATGTTCTTATATAGGACTCAATACAGTTGGATGAGCATTTTCCCTTGTTTAGGAGTTTGTGCTTAGCTTAGATAGAGATGTGAGATAATTGCGTACCAAGGAAATTTCAGTTGTTAAGGTTTGGTGGAGGAACCAGACAGTGAAGGAGGACACTTGGGAGATTGAGAGTGAGATATAGGCCCAGTATCCTTACTTGTTTAAGATTTTAGGTTTATTTTAGTTCTTCACTTTTGGGGATAAAAGTTCCTTAGTAGTGGATATTGTAATGACCTTCAAGGTTATTTTCTATGTTCCCACCTATTTTTACCATTATATCTATTCCATAGTTTCCCTAAGTCATTTATGACTTGTTGGGACTGATAGTTCAGTTACCAGGTGGTTCAATTAGTTTTAAAAGTTAATTCCCTCTTTAAAGGTTTTCGTTGGTTCCAAATGGCCACTGAGCAAAAACCTCACTAAAACAATCTCAAATGTAAATTCCAACTGTGCCAACATCTCTGAAATATCAATTTTAGGCTAGCTAGACCTTTGTTTTGGGTCCTATCATGCCTGAACTCATTTTAATCTATTGGTCAAAAAGTTAAAAAATTTAAAGTTTAGGTGTGGGACCCATATTTGATCAAAATGACCTTAGATTAAAAATATGACTCTACGAATGCATTTAGAATGTCAAATTTAGTATGGTTGCATAGTTTATTTATGAATATTGGATTTTGAATGAATCCTAAGGTGTTGTTGGAAAACATAGATATTTCCCAAGTTGTTGGTGCTGAGGTGTGCACGATCACATAAAGAGCATTACAATCATTTTGCACTATCATCATATGAGTGTCCTCAATCTCCTTTGTGTGGTAGCCATCCCTAGATGGTGATAACCATAGCTGAGGGCCTGGTATGGCTATAAAAAGGCCCTTTAGATTAAAATTTTGGGCATTTCCACTCATCTGTGAGACCAAGGAGCCCTAAAATGGTGTCCAACCTTAAATTGATTCTTGGGTGAAAAAAAAAGCTTTATTAACTTATATTTTGTTAATTAACAATAGATTTGAGGTAAGAATCCTTCCATTTCATGTTTAAACTTCTTTAATTCTTTACCAAAACCCTAAATAGATTAAGGGTCTGATTTTAGCCTAAATAAGCTTAAATTTTACCTATTTCTTGAGGTTTATGATTCCCTAATGGTGTATGACCATTGAGTTTGTCTCAAAATGTGTTTTCCATACATGGGACCCACTTGGGGTTTTTGATGTTGTTTTGGACCCAAAATACTATGGTGCAATATGGGTATCGATGTTCTCGTAATGATGTATAGATTGTGTTTTTGATAGATTGGCATGTTGAAGAAGCTTCTCAGAAGGAAAAAGAGAAGGTTTAGTGGATTCTTGAGCATTCTTCAAATTTGAGGTAGACTAGGCTTATTCCTTATTAGATTGAGCTATGCCATAATATAATTATGATATCTTATTAGATTGGGATGGGTTATAAGTATTGGATTGATGAAATGCAAGACTTGGATTATCTAGACCATTTAGGCTAGTGAATATTAACGTTCAAAAACTTGAATTGTTTCTCTTTGACTTATGTAAAATAGACTTCATTACTTTAGTTTAGCATGAGAATGCCTTAGAATACTCAATATTAGGTGAAATACTCTAGTTTCTCATACTTAGAGTAAGTTGGCCTTAGTTGCTAATACTAGTAAAGATTGTCTTAGTTCAATGGACTTGGTAAAGGTGCTTGAGTAGAAGTCTACCTTAGAGCTTATGGTGGCTTACTATACATCTAGGAGTTTCTTTAGATACCGTAGCCTAGTTCGGGGTATAAATTAACTTAGAATGCATTTGGGGATTTAGATGTGGGCTTGTTGACCCACCTTAAGGTAAAACTTATGATTAGTTCTCCAGAACTCTTATGCTTAGTAATTGACTAGCGGGTGCCTTTTTGAGGCAATATTGATGATACTTAATACTTGTTGGTTATGAGGAATGGCATTGAGAGTAATGCCCAAGTGATTATGCGTTTGTATGTTCTATTGGCTAAATATTATGTCAAGCTAATAATTATGTGATTGTGATAAATTATTGTTTAGGCCAATGAATGTTCTATTGAATGAGTTGTTGACTATACTATGGAATAAGCCAATAATTGTTCATGATATCACTTATTGTTATGCCTATGGTCTAAATGATTATATTACCGAGTATGTAATAATGAGTCCTTGATTATACTCTTGATTAAGCCATGTCTACATCATTGATTAAGCTATTGATTAGGATAGTTTTCAGATCATTAACTATGCTATTGCCTAAGTTACGGTCATACTTAATAATTACGCTAATAAATTATATTGGAAATCTTCCTTATTGTCAATATTGGGAATGATGATGGTAATGGTGCTATCTCTCTGGTATAGGGAGGGGGAAGATGTTGATGAAGATATAAGTTCCAAGGAAAAAACCCGATGATAGTTTATATTATTCATGTTACATATACATATTTATCTATTGACAAAGTGACATTGATGATGCATGTTGGATTATGAAGGTATGCTTTTCTTCATTTCTCTTTATATTTATTTACTTTAGCCCTCATGGGGCTTGTCATTTACTTTAGCTCTCGTGGGGGTTGTTATTTTCTTTAGTCCTTGTGGAGATTATTCTTTATTAATGTTATAATTTATCTATTATGATTATATTCTTATACCTAGCAAGGCTAGAGGATATTATGATGATATAATGATACCAGCAGTGGCCAAATAATATTTTGATGATATGATAATGCCCGACAAGCTCGGAGGATATTATAATGATATAATGATACCCAATAAAGATGGAGAATATTATGATGATATAATGATACCCAAAAAGGATGGAGGATATGGTAATGATATGATGATACCTGGTGTGGCCAGTGGATATTGTGATATTATATTGATACCCAGCAAAGCCGAAGGATATTGTGATAATATGATGATACATAGTGCGGCCACAGAAAATTATGATGCTATATTGATACCTGGCAAGATCGGAGGATACTATGATTATATGATTATGCCCGACAAGGCCGGAGGATGATTGTTGATGTGCCTACATATACATCTACCAGTTCAAATTCAAATAGCCCTATATATAGAAATTATATGTTTATTTATGCTCTTATGTAGTTGGGTATAATGTTGATATTAGATATGTTGGTCATAGTCTTATAATGTGTTAAGGTTTAAAGTAGTATAGTTGTTGATTAAGGATGAAAGATGCTTTGTTGTGGATAATGCTTAAGTGGCTAATAGTGACTAAGGAATTAGTGAACCTTAGTAATAAAGAGCACTAGTGGCATTGATGTCTATTAATTGTGATGATTAACTTATTGTGGAGGTTAGGGATAATAGGTTTAGCAATGTTAGTGGGTAGTTGCTATTGATGACTAAGTTTATGATGTTGATTAGTTGTTAATAGGGGATTTGTTTATTAATGATGCTAGTTAGTAAAGGATGTTAGTTGATTGATGTATAATTAATAAATGGTGATTGGTGGACTTTTGTTAGATAATGCCTAGAAATAAATATTTGTTAATTGGCGAATATGGACTTTTGTTGACTAGATGCTAGATATTGGCTAGTTAGTAAAAAATGGTTAGACGTTGAACCATTAATAGTGATTATGTGATGAATAGTGGATAGATAATAATTAGATGTTATATGATGTTTAGTGAGTAATTAGTTTGGCATTAAATGCTGGCTAACTAATAATGTGTGAATAGGATGTATTTACGAGATAGATGCCTGTATGATGGTATGGTTACTATTATGGGTATATTGGTATATGTTAATCCCTTATGATTATTGATGATGATTATGAATGTTGGCAAAAAGTCATTTGATGAAAATTAAAGAAAACTATGGATAATGAGGAAGTTTGAATATATTATTGGCTTGAGTTATTTATGTTTCTCTTGGGCGTACTATCCGGCGGTATGCGACGTCGTGGTTTGTTCTTTACTTTATACACTAGTTGGTGTATGGGCGGAAACTCTGTACTTCTGTTTGCTTATGATTGTACTTGTGTTACTTTATAAGTCAGTATCATTTATTTCTTATGCATGATGAAATTGGCATGCGTTGATTCCTTATGTTATATTATTATTCTAATATTTAATGGTTATTATGTATGGCGATATTGGCATGTGTTGATGCATTATGTTATACTGTTATTTTAATTTGTTTACTTATTATATACAGTGATGATGGAGATGATTTAGGTTTGATTCTGTACCTTGACTTAGTTGTGATTATCTTACTTTTTATCATTCTTATATCATGATTTAGCTTAGTCGACCAATAATGCCTACTGAGTACCCGCTGTTTTGGTACTTGTACTATACTTCTGTACCTTTTTGGTGCAGATACAAGTATTATCTATCGTCGTTGATCGTGGATCATACAATGATTAATTTTTAGAGATAGGGTCAGCTCTTATAGTTTGAGTCACCCAATTTCTTTCTATTTCTTGTATTCAGTCTTTAGTATTCAAGGCAGTATTAACTATTCTAGACTTAGAGGTGTATTGATGCTATTAGTTTCTTTTGTACAAACTCTACCAGGTTTTGGGATTTCTATCCCCTTGACTGTTCATTCTATCTAGAACCCTTATGTTTATAATTTATGTTCTCGAATTTCACCTATGTTGGTCCTTTCTTATCGGATTAACCCATTGCGTTAGCTCCGGGTTAGGACATTGGCTTACTTACTGGTGGGAATTGGTAGGTTTTATTATGACTTATAATTGGGTCATGACATAGGTGCAACCTTTGTTTCTAGATTTGTCTTAGTTCGGATTTGATCTATAAGCTGGATAAGCCTACTCTTTGTCTACCTATTTGGTCTTCTAAAGTTTAGATGGGTGGTGGTTGTTAGGTGTTCAGATAATCGTACATTTTCATAGTATTGGTTCCTTTAGCCTTGACCTCTATTTTTAGTTATCATTGCAAATTTGGATGATATACTCAGCAAGAGTAGTATGATTGAGTTAGATTTAACATAACTTATTCCTTAATTAGTTGAATATCCTGGAAAAGATCACTCGATAGTAAGCACTTATACTTCAGACTCCTGACTGGAAGTTTTGAGGATCATTCGATCGGCATAGATTGCAGACCTTGATTATCTATAATTGTGTGTCTAGGAAGAACCTAAGGGGATTATTCTTATGCTTTCCATTATTTATTTTTAGTGGATCAACTTCAGTTCTTCAATGTTAGTCTGATGGGGTTACGTGAGCAAGACTCGAGTGACTTTTTTCTTAGTTTGGAGTGGATTACAGGTTTGGAAAGGCAAAATAAGGTTATATTTATATTTGGTGTTGGTTGTATAACTCATGCCATGGTTTTTCTTTGGTTTGGATGATTTTTCATTTGATTATGCTAGCATCGATGTGGTATCAGTGTGTTATGGTTTGGATTTGGCATCATCTTTCCTCGATTCAGTCAGAGGCTAGTTGGTGGTTGAGGTTGAGTTTTGGTTGTTTAAGAGTAGAGTGTGGCAGTTAGTTGGGAAAAAATCATACTTATGGCAAAATCCCTTGAAATCGTTCATATTTATTGGAGGTTATCTGGGAAGTCGTGCTCCGAGCATATAGGCCCTGTACCTCATCACTTTGAGATTTTGTGATCTTTCTATCCATTGATTTTTATGGACTAAAGACCTTTTTGTAGTTGATATTGTAATGACCTGTCATGTCATTTCCTTGATTTGCATGCATTTCTAGAATTTTGAGCCTTCCCATAGTGGCTACATGTCATTTATGACTTGTGAAAACTCTCAGTTCGATAACTAAATAGTTTATTTGGATTTTTGGCTCATTTCTCTGTTTTGGAACTTTCACTATTTAGAATTTTGTCTCAATCCAAAACTCCTAGTAGATGACCTAAGATGAGAATTCTGATGGCACCATCAGCTCTGGATCATTAAATTTAGGCTAGGGAGACCCTTGGTCCAGGTCCCGAGACTTCTAAACTCATTTTAGGCTATTCGACAAATTATATAAAAAGTGGAAATATAGGTGTGGGCCCCCATATAGTCAAAAAAATCTCGAATGAATGTTTCTATGGTCCCATTTGATTCGTAACATATTTTACAATCAATTTGAACTATTAGATCATGTTCATAAGGTTCCGATGAATTCTAGGGGTCAAAAATAAGTTTTGAGGGTTATTGGTGCTGGTGTGGCCACTTTAGCAGCCGTTGACCAGTTGACCAACCACTAAAGATACCATATGACCACGTTAGCATTACATTTCCTTTCTGATCAGACTGCTTTGGCAGTCAAAGTGCCTCTTTAGTGTCCATCGCTGCGTATAAAACCTAAATTCATATTTTTGACTTTTGGGGAGGTAGCAAACTATAATTTTGGTGATTTTTGATGCTTTTTTCTTGTATAATCATTGTATATCAATTCAAAACTATATTTTCCCCATTTTTCATAACATCTATAATTTTTTTCATGATTTCCACCCAAGTTGAGAACCAAAATCCTATTTTGCTATTTGGGAGGCTTAGGAGCTCAAATTTAGGCAATTTCAAAGGATTTTTTGAGATTTCTTCCATGGGTAAGTTTTCTAATATTATAATTATCATTTCCCCCAATTTTAGATTCAAAACAAATTCAAATTTTCTTGATTTCAAAATAGGTTTTGTGAGATTTTGCTGATAAATCTTGAAAATGAGTTTTCTTTGATTTGAACCTCATTTTAAACTCATTTTCATATCATTTTTTAGTTGTAGACTCCTATGAGTAGGGAGAACATATTTTTAACATAAAATTATGTTTTTTCCCCTTTTATTTTCACACTCATTTTTGGGGTCTATTTTTAGACCCATCCTAAATAAAGCAATATGGGTCTCATTTTACTCTAACGGCATATAGATTACTATTTTGATAGTGTGGTTGCAATTTGGAATCATATATCGAAGAAAGATGATCTTTTAGTAATTCAAGGATTGTAGTTCCACATCAAGGTAGGTTTCTATCTATTCTTCTTCATGAGATATTGTATTATATATGTTGCATGTTAGTTGGGGATGCTAGCATCTGATTATGGTTAGAACACCATGACTTGACCTAATTTATGATCTTGAGGGCTAGAAGGGTAATTGACCCATAAGGCAAAATACTTATTATGCTTCTAGGATCTTATTACCCTAGGTTGTTAGCATGTTAGGCATAGTTGAGACATATGAACCTCTAGTATAATGTTTACTATGTTACTCAAGGGATTGAGCGTTTTCTCAAATTATGTTGTTATAGTTATGTCGGATAGATATTATTGTGTCTAAGGTCATGTTCATGATATTAGTTAGATTTTGGGAAGTGGTTTATCCTTGTAAAGAACCGGGTTGTAGTGTATAGACATTTAGATTATTCATGTTGATTGGATACTGGTGATGGCATGCATAGATTTGGTACGTTCATACTCACTTAATGGTATGATTCCAACTAAAATATGGTTTTACTACTACTTTTCTAAAAAGGGATTTAATCCACTTTTCACTTTTAAAATAGATTCTTTCATAATGGAATTGTACCACTTCAATGATGATTTTTGGGCTTTTGAGACTAAAATGTTGTTTATATGATAATTTATTGGCTTTGGAGACTAAAAGTGATGTTTTAGATTTCTTACTAAGAAATATTTTGGTCCATGGGGTTTACAATTACTATTTACCTCAATCGAGAGAGATTTCAACCCTTTCCACACTCTTATGATTTTTTAGCCCCAAAATTTCCCCCTAGGTAATGAATTTACAGATTTGCAGACTTTTTTAGCCACGGTTTGAGTTTGTGCATTTATACATCTCTAGTACTGGATAGAGAAGACTTACGATAATAATAATGGTTACTAGAAATCATGGATCTAAACTAGGTTAGTGTATATGAGTACTCCCAAACCCCTTAGGGGCCTCTTTTTCTGTGGGCCATCATGTAGAGAAGAGAGGTTGTCATAGGTTGGCCTTTACAAGCCATCGAGATGGAAGAGGTATATAGCCTTATAGGGAGGTTGTAGAGAAGAGAGGTTGTCGTATGCATTGTCTATCATCAATATGCACCTATATCTATAGCCTTATAGGGTGTTGCATAGGTATAGGCAATGAGTATTGCTTGTGGTGTGTTTTGTGATAATTGGACCTTTTGGGATTATGGGTCTTGATTTAGGTATTTTTATTTGGGCTACTCGATTACTTTATTGTGTTATTATTATGGTTGGTTCATGACAGGTTAATTACTGGACTGGTACTGATATTTGAGGTATGATTTTGATTATTTTCTTTATGGTTGCTTTATTATGGATAATTATCTTATGTTTAGATGTATGGATTAACCATCCAGATTATGTTAGTACTAGTTTCTACTATGATAGATAGGTTAAAAGATGTTAGTGTTACTCCTTTGGTTGTACCTTTGGGTTAGCCTTGTTTATGTATATGCATCTATATATATGTAGTTATTGTATTACTATATATCCCTTTCTTCTTTCATTTATTCATATTGGATATCTATTCCTTGGCCTTGTATACTAATATATATCCTTCTTTTGTTCTTTATTCATATATTGACCAGTGATATACGATATAGTGTTAAGTTTTGAAGCATGAACAAAATAGGATAATCCTTATTGTTTTCTTATCTTTATTATGTTAGCTTTGCTTATCCTTATTATGTTATCTTCCTGGATATTTGGGTATAGTTTACATTCCTACTTGCATATTATTTATATTTACATCTATTTAGATCTCAGTCGGTAGTTGCGTATTGAGTAATATGTGTTTGGTACTTATACTACACTTTTATAGCCTACAGATCATAGTATGGGTTCTCGTCATTATTATGTGTGTCATGTAGAGCAGCTATAGTTCAGAGATGTAGGTTAAGCTCCCATCATTTAGAGTGTTACTATTCTCTCTCGTGTACTAGACTAATATCAGTGTTATATTCAGAGATAGCTTGTATCAGTATATTTATTTAGTTCTTTATTTTGTAGGATTATTATATTAGGAGCTCTTGTACTAGTTTCACTAGGTTTTAGGACTATCTTATACTTTTTAGTCTTGTATTATATTTATTCCGCATTCTTCCTTCATTTCTTTTGTTAGTCCATTGCTAGTAGTTTTGAACTACGAGTTGGCTTACCTACTGGTGGGTTATAGTGGGTGTCATCATGACCTATGTAATCAAGTTATGACATCAGCCTTCCTTGATTCAGTTGGAGACTAGTTGGTGGTTGAGGTTTTTGTTTGAGAGTGAAGTGTAGAAGTTGGTTAGAAAAGGGGTGCATATGGAAAAATACCTTGGAAGCATTATTTCCTTTTGGCGGTAACTGGGAAGTCTTGCTCGAATCATGAGAGCCCAGTACCTCATCCTTTGAGTTTTCATGCTTCTTTTATCCAATTGACTTGCAGATGAAAGTAATTTTAGTAGTGGATATTGTAAATACCCTCTAGTTTATTTCCTTGATTTTCATGTATTTCCAGCATTTTGATCCTTCCCACAGTGGATACAGGTCATTTATGAATTGTCAGACTATTGGTTTAGTTATTGAACTATTTTCTTAGGTCCACCCATGTTCAGTGGTGTGGTTATCAAGGATTCCTATGAGTTCTTAACTGATTATAGGGAGAAGTTGCTTAATATTGGATCACTCGAGTAGGGGTTGCTTACAATACTTATTAGTTGAGAGGTACAGCCAGGTATTGCTGGAGGTCATTTGTTAGTTGTGGACCTCTTGGTTCGCTAAAGATGACTTGGGATCAATTTATTGAGGCCTTTTTGGACAGTTTTATGCCTTTCAGCCTGAGGGATTAGATGAAAGATGAGTTTGATTACTTGGGGTAGGGCTCAATGACTGTTGCATAGTATGAGGCATACTTCCATACTTTGTCTAGATATTCTTATGTAGTATTACGATCAAGTCTGAGAAGATTCAGAAGTTTGTGAAGGGGCTAGATGTTTCACTTTAGCTAGCTACTTCCCAAATGGTAATTTTAGGGGCATTATTCTAGAGGAAAATGGATCATGATAAGATGACTTAGTCTATTCTTTGTGCATCTTAGGGAGGCGCCAAGAGGTTGCATCTGTAATGTTTGACCTAAGGTCGACATTCTTCTATGTTTCTGCATATTTTGGTTTGAGTTTTGATTCTTCTAGTGAGCCTCTTGATGTTCCGATCCATATATCTACCCCCTAGGAAACTCTTTAGTGGTGGATTGGTGCACCGATCTTGTGTTGTTACCTTTGTTGGGCATGAAATTTAGGTAGATTTGATTATCCTAGATATGGTAGATTTTGATGACATCTTGGGTTTGGATTGGCTAGCTCCTTATCATGCTGTCCTAGACTGTTATGCTAAGATTATGACCTTAGCTTTATCGAGCATGCGGAGGATAGCTTGGAAGGGTCTACTTTATTTGGATCCCAAGAGAGTTATATCATTTTTTTAGGCTCATCACTTGGTTGAAAGGGGATATTTGTCTTATTTGAATCATATTAATAATACTATTGTTGCTTCATCTCTTTCTTTGGATTTTGTTCTTATCTATGAGTTTCATGGATGTTTTTACCATGAATTTGCCTGGTATACCTCTGGATCATGATATTGACTTCACTTTTAATGTTGAGTTAGGCACTAAGCCCATCTTTATTCCTTCAAATAGAATGGCCTCAGCAGAGTTGAAAGAATTAAGTAATCATTCGTAGGAGTTATTAGATAAGGGGATAAGGGATTTATCTGACCTAGTTCATCAAGTTAAGGTGTGTCTATCTTGTTTGTGAAGAAAAAAGATGGGTCTATGCATATGTGTATTGATTATCAATAGTTAAACGAGGTGATAGTTGAGAATAAGTATCCTTTTCCTCATATTAATGATTTACTTGATTAGTTTTAGGGTGCTTTATTGTTCTTGAAGATTGATTTGAGATTTGGGTATCATTAGTTGTGGATTAGAGCTTTGGATATTCTGAAGATAGCTTTACAAACTAAGTATAGTCGTTATAAGTTCTTGGTCTTGTCCTTTGGGTTGAACAATGCCTCAGCCACATTCATAGAGTTGATGAACTAGATATTTCGATTGTATATAGACTTTTTTGTCATTATATAGATAGATAATATATTAGTTTACTCTAAGAGTGAGGCTGACCATGAGGATTATTTATAGATTGTGCTTCAGATATTATGAGATGAGATGTTCTATGCTAAGTTCTCCAAGTGTGAGTTTTGGTTGGCGTATTTATCTTTGTTGGGTTATGTGGTGACCAAGGATGGTATTATGGTTGATTCGGCGAAGATTGCAGTGGTTCATGATTAATTCAGAGTTTTATTGGTTTAGTAGGTTAATATCAGTGCATTATTGAGGGTTTTCATTTAGTGCAACTCTATTGACCAAGTTGACTCAGAAGAAGATTTCCTTTTAGTAGACTAATGCTTACGAGGTGAGCTTTCAGAAGATCAAGGATTTGTTGACTTCCTCTCCTATCTTGACTTTGCCTTAAAAGGGCATGGACCCGACCATCTTTTGTAATGCCTCTGGTGTTGGGTTAGATGTTGTGTTGATTTATGAGGTTAATATGATTATGTCTACTTCTCGTCAGTTGAATCCCCATGAGAGGAATTAACCTACCCATGATTTGGAGTTGTGAACGATTGTATTTTCTTTGAAGTTGTGGTAGCACTACTTGTATGGGGAACATTATGAGATCTTCTCGGATCATTGTAGTCTTTAGTATTTCTTCACCCAGGGATATTTTAATATTAGGCAGCATTATTGGCTTGAATTGCTTAAGAATTATAACATGACTATTCTCTATTATTCGGGCAATGCTAATATGGCTATGGAATCCCTTGAGCCAAAAGTCGATTACCATATGTAGATTGGCACATCTTTTGACCATGAGAGGCCTTTGGCCTTAGAGGTTCAGTCTTTGGCTAACCATATATTTAGGCTTTATATTTTGACACCTCGATGTGTCTTGGCATTTATGAAGGCTAAGTCTTCCTTAATGGAGCAGATTCAGGCTTATTAGTTTGATGATATTGGATTTAGAGTAATTCAGGATAAGGTGGTGAGTGGAGAGACTAAGGAAGCCTCACTTGATTTTGATGGTGTTTTGAGGATTAGAGGTTGAGTTTGTGTACCGAGATTGAGTGATTGGGTGAGATTTATTTTGGAGGAGGCTCATTGCTCTAGATATTCCATTTATCTAGAAGTGACTAAGATGTATCGTGACTTAGGGAAACACTACTGGTAGGGTGGTATGAGAAAGAATATAGTGGATTTTGTATTTCATTACCTATGTTGCTAGTAGGTAAAGGCCGAGCATTTTAGGCCAGATGGTTTGCTTCAAAGGTTACCCATTCCTAAGTGGAAATAGGAATGAATCACTATGGACTTCATGACTGGGTTGCCTCGTTTTTCTCATGGTTTTGATAATGTTTGTGTCATTATGGATCGATTGACCAAATAATCTCATTTTATTCCAATTTAGGTTTATTTTAGTGCTGAGAGGTTGGCTTGTATCTACATTTATGACATAGTTCATCTTTATGGTGTGCTAGTGTCTATCATCCTAGAGAGAGGTTTAGTGTTTACATCTCATTTTTAGGAGACTTTTTAGCAGGAATTGGGTACCCGGGTTGACCTTAGCATAACTTTTTGCCCCCAGACCGATGGTCAGTTAAAGCGAACTATTCAGGTTTTGGAGGATATTACGTGCTTGTGTCATAGACTTTGGAAGTTATTTATTGCAATATCTTGGTAGAGTTTCCATATAATAATTGCTTCCATTCTAGTATTGAGAAGGCTCCCCTACAGACATTGTATAATAGGTGTTGTTGCTCGCTAGTTGGCTGGTTTGAGGTTTCTGAGATTAGACCTCGAGGTACTAACTTACTTAGAATGTCTTTAGATAGAGTTTGGGCTGTTCAGGATAGACTTCAAGTGTCTCAGAGTTGGCAGAAGTGCTATATGTATCATAGACTTCGTTCTTAGAGATTTAGTAGTTGGTGATTGAGTCTTCCTTCGTATATCACCCATAAAAGGAATCATGAGGTTTGGGAAGAGGGGCAAGTTTAGCCCCAGGTATATTGGACCTTTTGAAATTCTTTGGACTATTGGGGATATTGCTTATGATTTAGCATTGCCCCTAGATTTATCAGTTGTCCATCTAGTTTTTCATGTTTTCGTGCTTTGGCATTACATTCTAGATGATTTAGTTATATGAGAGATTGTCCTTTATTGATGGGCCCATCTCCATTCTAGCCAGGGATGTTAGGCGGTTGCGTTCTAGAGATATTCCAGTAGTTAAAGTCCGGTGGAAACATTGAATTATAGATGAGGATACTTGGGAGGTCGAGTCTTCTATATGTGGTAGTTATCCCCACCTTTTTGTTGGTCCATGTACTTCCCTTACCTATAGTTTGAGGACAAACTAGTTTTTTACTGGTGGATGATGTAATGGCTTAAGTTTTATGGACTTCTTATTTCTATGTGCTTTGACCATTTTACCTCCTATGGTTGCTTCATGATGTTTCTGGGGCGCGGGGATGATTGGCATAGTTCTTAATACATTTCTTTGTGATTTGTGCGAGCTTGGTATTTTTGGTGGTTAAAAAGGCTTATTAGTTAACTTCGGTTAATATTTATTATTTTGTGCGTCGGATGGCAAAACGGACTGCCCCAGTAGATCCAAAACTATTTTGGGTTGGTTAAATGGTTGGTGTGATTTGACGGCTTTGTAATCTCAATTCGACTCTCAGGTTGAAAAGTTGTGAAAATAGGTGTCAGGGTTCAATTTTATGAAAATGACATTTTCTTGAAAATATTATATCGCCATTGAGTTTGGAGCATCGAATTTGATAGGGTAGTATAGTTAGTTTGCTTCTCATGATTTTAGATGAATCATGATGGTTTGCGGAGACCTGGAATTTTTCCAAGTCTTCAGTTGGTGACTTCGCTTAAGCAATCAGCCAGTCGCTTAAGCGATCAGGCTACCATCTTGGGTGTCGCTTAAGTGAGGACCTTTCGCTTAAGCGAAGATCGTTGAAGCGGTGGGAGTCTGCTTAAGTGAAGAGGCCTAACCTTGGCGGGTGTTGCTTAAGCGGCACTTAGACACTTAAGCGATGGCCGCTTAAGTAGCCCAATGTCCTCTTAAGCGATGCCTGGGTAGTTTATATACCCCTTTCTCGATTTTCCACCATATTTGTGACCTTGAGCTTTGGGTTTTAGACTTTTTGGGTGATTTCTTCCATTTTCAAGTTTGGGTAATCTTCAAATCCGTATTTCAATTATTTTTCTTCGATTTTTTTCATTTAAAGCTTATTAAAACTCTATTTCAAAAGTGGAATTTGGGAATTTTGGACTAAAAGACCTAAATCAATATTTCTTGAATTTAAACAGCAAGTTTAACTCATTTTCACTTGGGTTTTCTTCTATGGCTTCCTGTAATCATGAGGAATATACTTATGAACTAAAATTTTGGTTTTACCCTTCTTTTTTGAAAACCTATTTCGGGGGTCCATTTTGACCCCAACTAAAAATGGGTAATATGGGTATCGTTGGCTTTCTTTTAACACATAGATTCTATATTTGTATGTTTTAGTTGATTTTGAGGTTGTTCTTGAGGGGAAGGATTTGTGATTGGAGGCTTTTGAATTAGGTTTCTTCTTTCGATGTAGGTCATGACTTATCTTTCTTCAGACTGGATTGGGTAGTCAATATTGATGTAAAATAATGTTATTGGTATGGGGTTGTATCATTGAAAATGTAATAGTATTATTATGTGCTCGTGTGGCATCCTATGTTGTTATTATTTGGTGGTTTGAGACATTATTTTCTATGTGTGGCTGTGTAGGGTCTTATATGATATTGTCATCCTTGTGTATGTATATTTGGTTGTATTCTTCCTAGTGGAAATGCCTAAATTAGGATTGGTGTGGTATTAATGACATTTTACTTGCATATTTTACTTTATGGTTTAAGGATTATATTAGATTATTGATGGTCGACTGATTGAATGGATTCTTACTTGCATACTTGTGTATTGGTTGGATTCGATATTTGGTTGTGAGCATTACATCCTCATATGACACATACATTCATGAGGCATCGGCACTAGCATGGAAATACTATTTTTTGTGACAGAAATGTGACACCTTTAAAAACCCTCTACTGAAGACCATGGTTGGAGAGGGGTTATAGATATTTGATAGGTATTGGCATTGGTTATTGGATTGTATATGGGTTGATAACCACCCCTGGGTCCTACCTCGGGAGCACAACTCGATAAGTGTAAACAGAGGATTGCGACAACCTCGTGCATTATCTCATCATCATATCATTATCATTCTCATTCTCATTGCATTTCATACATTTTGCACTTCCTATTCTGTACTTTCGTATTGAATTTGATGTGTATCTGTCCTTTGCTTTTTTCGTCCTTGTACTTGGTATATGTGCTTATATTTTTGAAGTGTTAGTGGAGACGATTTTGGGCTACCATTTGGGACATTTTTTATGCAGATGACATGCCTATAGTTTGTGTTTAAATACTTTATTTTTTACATTGCTTAGTCAGTCTATGATACCTTCTGAGTACAATTGGACCGTACTCATCCCTACTGTTCCCTTTCGATGAAGATCAAGGTATGAGTGCCTCGTACGTTAGCTGATTTTGGGTAGTGCTTGGAGTATTTTCGAGGTAGCGGTCGCTCTATGCCTCTAAAGTCAATCTCCTACCCCTTCTTAGTTAGTTTATGTCTTATTTCATATTCAGAGACAAATTATGTTCCTTTTTGGACTTTCAGTTGTATAGTTTGACTTCGAGATGTACTTAGCTGGCTCTTACACTATGACACTAAATTTTGGGGTGATTTATGGTATCATTGCTATGTATTTTACACTATTATTGTATATATATGGTTAGACTTCATTCTAGAAGTCTTACTTTTGGTTTTGGTGTTTTTTTTCTTATTTCATATCATTTTGGCATATTGGTTTACTAGTAAAGGCTTGTTGCAACAAGTGTCATCATGACCCTCAAATTTTGGGTTGTGACAATTTTCTAGTTAGGGTACAAGTATTATGGCTCAATCTAATAAATTCTAAAACTTTATGTAACTTACAAGACCCAATAGGGAAATACATGAACAAAAATGGAATGTCAAGAATGGGAAAAGGTTAGAGTCATGTATACGTGTTAGTTGGTCATTATGACTCAACGATATCTCTAGATTTCATCACATGTATATTAATAGTCTTTCTATATGATGTTTAAGCTCACATATATCTTGGATCTACTTTATTAATTTGACCCTTTTCATTGATGTGAAATATGGGGTAGAGACTGAACAACTACATAAACAATTCTAACTGTCGTTCCTACGCGTCTAAGCTCTAATCCAAATGAGTTGAATGTGACTACAAGTTTCATGATCATTATCCTAGTCTATGGGGTAGTTTGGAGGTGAAAAATGTTCATAGCAATCACCTAGAACAAAGTTGAGCTAAGATAAATTGATTCGTCCAAAGTTTGATATTCGATTCTACAAGGGTCAACTTCAAACGTTTATATCTCTTAATATACATGGAATTTTTCATCCCAAGACCTATCAAATTATAGATAATTGAATTATCTTTCCAAAGATACCAATTTTGCGAAATTCTGATACCCGAACGAAGTGTTATGCCCATTTTTGTGAGAGGCAGTAAGGGTGTCCAATGGGAAATACGCCGCCCAATCAAATGTGTGCGATTGGGAATGCGAGGCATACATAAATGTCTGTCATAAGGTGTGCGACGCACACCTTAAGGCCTGCCATGGGTTGTGCGCCGTATACCTCACTTCCAAGTGCCAAAAACACCCCTCTATATATCTATAACACGGGATTAAACTCCCATAACACTAAAATAAGTTTACTTTCTCTCAAAATCACCAAGAACATTCATTAGGGTTTAAACCTAAAAATTCAAATATCTCAAGATTCAACCATGAGTTTTCAATAATTCTTCGAGATTCGGATTCCCATTCCGAGGGCTACAAGAAACACTTATTATTTTCACGAATAGAGTCCCAAGGTCAAGAGTTCATTCAAAGATTCAAGTTTAAGGTATGTGGGGTTTTTCAACAAGAACACCCTTTCGTTCTTGTGCCCAAAATTTGTATTATTTTACAAAGATATATGATTTTACATGCTCTACTTATGAATTTGACATGGAAATTTGAAATCTATATTCTTGTTGAAGAAGTTATAATATTTTTGATGTTTTGAAGATGAATTTCATGAACGTTGATGTGAATATTCATGATTAAAGATAAATTTCCAAATTTCGTATGAATCATACATGTTTGATAAATAAAGTCTGAATCTTGAAATATTTTGATCAAGTATTGATATATGGGTTGTTGAACCCAATTTGAATTTATATTTTGTTGAAGTAATATGTTATACACACTTTGAGATTGGATTGACTTGACCTTTTCGTCTTGACGGAGTTATTTTTGAATTCGAATGAGAAAAGAAATCCACATTTTGATTGATTATGATAAAGGGGTAGCATAATGGCTCCCGTTATGAATTGTTGAATTGTGTTGTTGTGGATTTTCTTTTAAAAAGATCTGAGATAAGTTCAGGAGTAGTCTTTAGCATTGAGTGAGAGATATAGCTGTGATTGGTACTTCCCTAGAACTACGTGCCCCCATAAGATGTGACCCTAAGGCTAATTGATATAGTGATTACTAGTGAAAAAAATGATTAAGGCCCTACTCCGATGGCAAGGATAGGACAACTCTCCCCAACATGGATTGGACGTTGGACTCCATGTAGCTCACATGGTTTATGTCAGTTGTAAGAGACTCCCAATGTGTGTGTGTGTATTCTGCTAACTAATATGAAAAGTCTTATTCTTCTATCTGAGATGAAAACATATTTGTTTGAAAGATTTAGTTTGGGAAAGTCATTGTTTTCGAAAGATTTGATGAACATATATTCCTAAGAGAATTGTTATGTGATTTGATTGCTTTGATGATTTGGAATCGAGATGGAAGTGAATTGAGATTTATTATAATGACTCACATGTTTCACCCGATATATTTTGCTCTCTTATGATTATGATAATTTTAATTCGAGCTAAGTGAGTCATTTATATCAACATGCATAATTTTATAAACTGTGATGATATTAAGATATTATTTTATATATGCATTGCACCACCATATGCTCAGAATTTTCATATAGTGGCTTGAGAAGAGCCTTCTAGTGTAATTCCTTTAAATTTAAGTTATGCCCTCGTTCTTATAAGTTATTTAATTAAGACAGAGTAAGGTGTATTCTTAGATCATTGAATGTTGTGTGTCAAGTTTCTATCTCTTGTATTATGTAATCTTGTTATCATTATGTTTGTGAAAAATCGAAGTCTAGTGAATTCGTGTGAGGCCTATTTCGATTCACTAGCATAGTTGCTTTGTTATTCATATAATTTTCTTAATCAAAACACAAAACCAAAGTCTAGTGAAGTCGTGTGAGGCCTATTTCGATTCACTAGCAACTTCTTGTTTATCTTGTTGTTCTGGTGTTAGTTGAAAGTCTGGGTTTCTATGTAGTGACAAAATTAGTAATGTTTAGTTGAAAGTCTTGTGTTAGTTGAACTTGTGGGATTAGAAGTGTAGTGGCAAGAATGGTGGTAAGGGCAATTTATTGAATATGTATAGCTAAATTTTTGCTTATGATTGAATTAGTAATGAAGTGATATACCCTTGTTTGTTAGATTGGTGAAGTTAGAGAAGGAGATTATTAGTTAAGGTGGATTGTTGTTTGCTTGAAGTATGAAAAGAGTTATTGATTGTATTTGTTGTGCTAGGAAAGCATAGGATTTGATGGAAGTACTTGGTGGTTGAGTATTGTTAATTTAGGATTTCCTTAGATTGCAAGAGGAAGTTTAGTTGAAATTTATAGAGCTATGAAAGTAATTTAGGTGTGAAGATGGGTAAATAGCAATGATGAGAAGAAGGAGGATATGTTAACAGATTATGAATAAGATAGGCCATATGATTATGATCAATTGTCATTGTGTAGTAGTCTTTCTTAATGCTATGTTCTATAGTTTTGAAGTGAAAATTATGTGTGAGATTGGGTTGTAATTCATGTTTCGCTCTAGAAATTAAGTTTGAACAGTTGATGGTTCAGTCATTGATGCTAGTTATATGGAGGTGATCTAGTAGGCCTGAACAGTGTATGCAAGTGTGTAAGATCATGTGTTCGTAATTAAGTATGGTGTATAGGTGTGCCTAAGGTGCTATGGGGCTGCATTATTTTTCAAGGATTATTGCATATTGTAGGGTTAGTAGTAACGTTGAGTTTCTAGGTGGATAAAGGCTAGTTAGATAATTTATGATGTTCTTGATAGCTAAGTTAAGGATTTATGATTGAAGATGTTGAGCCTTTTTAGTATGATTATTATTCTCATGGTTTGGAAAAAAAGTATAAGAATAAAGTTATGATCTTGGTAGGTTATGATTATGTGATTAGAGATGTAGGAATGGTTGCAAATGAGAGTGTAAGTCTTTGATGATGATTATTGAAGCTAAAAAGTTAAGGATGACATATGGATGGGTTGTTCAAGAATAAAGTTGGTAAGTTCGAAATTAGTTTATTCTTGTGAGTTTAGCATTTATGTGTAGATAATAGAATGATGAAATTATGGCTTAATCTCAAGTATATGTGGAGTATGCCTTTAGGGGTATTTGCCTTAAAGTTATATATGGTTTTAATGATAGGCTTGAATGTCATGTTGGGTGTAAGATGGTGTATGCAATATGCACTAGTGAATCCATATCAAGACTTTTAAATTAGTCATTGAAGTGGTAAGGCATGTAATGTTTAGGGTGCGAGCTCTAAGAAGATATAGAATAGTGAACCTTGTGGTTTAGACTAATATTATGGTTTGGCATGTTGTATCTTTTGATTTAGTGTTAGGCTTAATCATGGTGACAGAACTTAGGTTAGTTTAGACCTTTGTAGAAAGATTTCGCAGTGTCAATATGAGAATTATAAGTTGAATCAAATGAGTATGGTATTTAAGGGGAATAGTATAGTTGAGAGAGCATTTGAGAAGTGATGCAAAGCTTGAAAGTAAGAAGTTGCGTTTCCTACAGCCTAACAATCCTATCCTAGTTTATGAGTTATATAATTATATTCCATATTATAGAGTTATATCAATGTTGTAATTCCTTACTCAAATGTCTTGTTCAGAGCATTTCCAAAATTTTTTGTTCCTAATGTCAATAGAATTTCATAGAAAAATGCTGAAGAAATACTCCATTTGAGTATGGGTAGTCAGTATGATCTAGTCCATATAGCCTGCAGTCTAGTTTAGCAAGCAAGGCGATAAGCTCCTATAGATTCTTAATTTTCCAGCTAGTCTTACTATCCACAGTCTTATACGTATGTATATTCCAAGAGGCAATGTGTTTGTATCCAATTAAACTATGAATTCATCTCAATTCCTGCATCAGTTTCAGTTTTAGATACTAAGTCATGATTAAGTTCGTAAGTATCATATGTAGTATCACAGTCTCTTCCTATTATTTTCATCAAATTATTATCATTCGGGGACGAACGATCCCAAGAGGGGGATGTTGTAATACCTCGAGTTTTCATGTCATAAACCTCTCATCATTTCTCATGAGATCAGATCCAATGCAACGTAATGGTTACTCATAAGTTGACAGTCTCGTTTCTTTCTTGGCCGTATAGTTATTTTTTTGAGGATTCATGCACCTGCAAACCAGTTCAGTAGCTCATTATTCTTGAGATCAAGTGATTCAGTTCTATCAGTTACACATGATAGGTTGAAGACTAATATTCCTCTGTGTTTCAGGTTAATTATCCATATTCAAGGACAAATGTTCCTAAGGGGGAGATAATGTAATACCCCATCTTTTCATGCTAAAATTATAACCGTCGTTCCTACGCGTCTAAGCTCTAATCCAAATTATTTGAATGTGAATACAAGTTTCATGATCATTATCCTAGTCTATGGGGTAGTTTGGAGGTGAAAAATGTTCATAGCAATGACCTAGAACAAAGTTGTGCTAAGATCAATTGATTCGTCCATAGTTTGACATTTGATTCTATAAGGTTTAACTTCAAACGTTAATATCTCTTAATATACATAGAATTTTTCATCCCAAGACCTATAAAATTGTAGATAATTGAATTATCTTTACAACGATACCAATTTCGCAAAAATCTGGTACCCGAGCAAAGAGTTATGCCCATTTTCGTGAGAGACAGTAAAGGTGTGCGATGGGCAATGCGCCGCCCAATCAAAAGTGTGCGATTGGGAGTGCGAGGCATACTTAAATGTCAGTCATAAGGTGTGCAACGCACACCTTAAGGTCTTCCATGGGTTGTGCGCCGCATACCTCACTTTCAAGTGCCAAAAACACCCCTATATATGTGTATTACACGGGATTAAACTCCCATAACACCAAAATAAGTTTACTTTCTCTCAAAATCACCAAGAACATTCATTAGGATTTCAGCCTAAAAATTCAAATATCTCAAGATTCAACCATGTGTTTTTAATAATTCTTCGAGATTCGGAATCCCCATTCCGAGGGCTACAAGAAACACTCATTATTTTCACGAATAGAGTCCCAAGTTCAAGAGTTCATTCAAAGCTTCAAGTTTAAGGTATGAGGAATTTTCCAACAACACCCTTTCGTTCTTGTGCCAAAAATTTGTATTATTTTACAAAGATATATGATTTTACATGCTCTACTTACGAATTTGAGATGGAAATTTGAAATCTATATTCTTGTTGAAGAAGTTATAATATTTTTGATATTTTGAAGATGAATTTCATGAGCATTGATGTGAATAATCATGATTAAATATAAATTTCCAGATTTTCGTATGAATCATACATGTTTGATATATAAAGTGTGAACCTTGAAATGTTTTGATCAAGTATTGATATATAGGATGTTGAACCCGATTTGAATTTATATTTTGTTGAAGTAATATGTTATACACACTTTGAGATTGGATTGATTTGACCTGTTGTCCTTGATGGAGTTATTTTTGAACTCGAATGAGAAAAGAAATCCATATTTTGATTGATTATGATAAAGGGGTAGCATGATGGCTCCCGTTATGAATTGTTGAATTTGTGTTGTTGTGGATTTTCTTTTGAAAAGATCAGAGCTAAGTCCAGGAGTAGTCTTTAGCATCGAGTGAGAGGTATTGCTGTGATTGGTATTTCCCTAGAACTACGTGCCCCCGTAGGATATGAGCCTAAGGCTAATTGATATAGTGATCACTAGTGAAAAGAATGATTAAGGCCCTACTCCGATGTCAAGGATAGGACAGATCTCCCCAATATGGATTGGACGTTGGACTCCATGTAGCTCACATGTTTTATGTCGGTTGTAAAAGACTCCCAGTGTGTGTGTGTGTATTCTCCTATCTAATATGAAAAGTCTTATTCTTCTATTTGAGATGAAAATATATTTGTTTGAAAGACTAAGTTTGAGAAAGTCATTATTTTCGAAAGATTTAATGAACATATATTCCTAATAGAATTATTATGAGATTTGATTGCTTTGAGGATTTGGAATTGAGATTTATTATGATGACTCATATGTTTCACCCGATATATTTTGCTCTCTTAAGATTATGATGATTTTAATTCGAGCTAAGTGAGTCATTTATATCATCATGCATAATTTTATAAACTGTGATGATATTAACATATTATTTTATATATGCATTGCACCCCTTTATGCCCGGTATGTTTCTATGGTACTAACCTACATATTCATATGTAGGCTATATTTTCTCGAAATATAGGTATAAGGTATAGTGTACATCTTCAGATCCAGTCAGTTTATGGCAACCAGTCAGTAGGTGATAAGTCCTTTTGATTCAAGGGCTTGAGTTAGTTATACAGTTTGAGAAGTATTGTATTTTCTTTATTCAGTCGTATTGAGTTGGGTTGGTCGGGAGTCATAGCCCGGCTACCTACAGTCGGTACTAGTAGAGGCTTCATAGGTAGTAAGTAGAAATTGATGTATTCCATTTCAGTATTAGTTGTAAAAGCAGAGTTATAATCTTGTAAATTTAGTTTTATATCTAACATGTTATGAAAAGAGTTATTTTCCGCAGATTTGTATAGATTTATACTTTTAATTCAGTTTCTTATGAGTTATGCCAATAAAAGGTTTAGCTTGGGGTCACTTATGACCCTAAGCATCATATGACATCTCGGGACCTAATTTCGCGGTGTTATAAACTTGGTATCAGAGCACAGAGTTCAAATATCCTAGGGTTTCTATGAAGTCGTGTCTAGTAGAGTCTTGCGAAATGGTACGGAGACGTCTGTACTTTTCTTCGAGAGGCTACAGGGCATTTAGGAAATGTCTCCATTCTTTCAAGTCTTAGATTAGGCTATAGAAAAGCTCTCCAAGAAACTTATACAAATTCTCATCTTACTCTAGTCAGGCCATCTTTATCTTATTTCTAAGGTATCAGAAACAGTTGAGCTTAATTCTCCATAGATAGTTATGTAATTGTAAGAGAGCTAGAAAGTATCCTATCAGTACTTTTGAGTTTACAAAACTGAAGTGGTTATCAGGCCTATAGAAATCGTGCACAAAGCCTGAGTCGGATATGCTTTCAAATTTCTCCTCAGAATCCATAATGATAGTCTATACTTCTCTATCTATGTATTGTTCTTGAGGTAACATGTTTGGCAAGTTCCAATTTCCTCCCCAGATAATGCTCCTATATTTGCTGGCAGAAGTTTTAAAAATTTCATAATGTGGCTTGAGAAGAGCCTTCTAGTGTATTATAAGTCCTTTAAATTTAAGTTATGTCCTCGTTCTTATGAGTTATTTAATTAAGACAGAGTAAGGTACATTCTTAGATCGTTGAATGTTGTGTGTCAAGTTTCTATCTCTTGTATTATGTAATCTTATTAGGATTATATTTGCCTAAAATCAAAGTCTTGTGAAGACGTGTGAGGCCTATTTTGATTCACTAGCATAGTTGCTTTGTTATTCATATAATTTTCTTAATCAAAACACAAACCAAAGTCTAGTAAAGCCGTGTGAGGCCTATTTCTATTCACTAGAAACTTATTGTTTATCTTGTTGTTCTGGTGTTAGTTGAAAGTGTGGGTTTCTATGTAGTAACAGAAGTAATAACATTTAGTTGGAAGTCTTGTGTTAGTTGAACTTGTGGGTTTAGAAGTGTAGTGGCAAGAATGGTGGTAAGGGCAATTTATTGAATATGTATAGCTGAATTTTTGGTTATTATTGAATTAGTAATGAAGTGATATCCCTTTGTTTGTTAGTTTAGGGAAGTTAGAGAAGGAGATTATTAATTAAGGTGGATTATTGTTTGTTTGAAGTATGAAAAGAGTTATTAATGGTATTTATTGTGCTAGGAAAGTATAGGTTTTGATAGAAGTACTTGGTGGTTGAGTATTGTTAATTTAGGCTTTCCTGAGATTGCAAGAGGAAGTTTAGTTGAAATTTATAGAGCTATGAAAGTAATTTAGGTGTGAAGATGGGTAAAAGGTAATGATGTGAAGAAAGAGGATGTGTTAATAGATCATGAATAAGATAGACCATATGATTATGATCGATTATCATTGTGTACTAGTTTTTCTTAATGCTATGTTCTATAGTTTTGAAGTGAAAATTTTGTGTGAGATTGGGTTATAAATCATGTTTAGCTCTAGACTTTAAGTTTGAACCGTTAATGGTTTAGCTGTTGATGCTAGTTATATGGAGGTGATCTAGTAGGCCTGAATAGTGTATGCAAGAGTGTAAGATCATGTATTTGTAATTAAGTATGGTGTAGAGGTGTCCCCAAGGTGCTATGGGGCTTTATTATTTTTCGAGGATTATTGTATATTGTGGGGTTAGTAGTAACGTTGAGTTTCTAGGTGGAGAAAGGCTAGTTAGATAATTTATGATGTTCTTGATAGCTAAGTTAAGGAGTTATGATTGAAGATATTAAGCCTTTTTAGTATGATTATTTTTCTCATGGTTTGGAAAAAAAATATAGGAATAAAGGTGTGATCTTGGTAGGTTATGATTATGTGATTAGAGATGTAGGTATGGTTGCAAATTAGAGTGCAAGTATTAGATGATGATTATTGAAGCTAGAAAGTTAAGGATGGCATATGGATGGGTTGTTCAAGAATGAAGTTGGTAAGTTCAAAATTAGCTTATTCTTGTGAGTTTAGCATTTATGTATAGATAATAGAATGATGAAATTATGGCTTAATCTCGAGAATATGTGGAGTATGCCTTTTGGGGTATTTGCCTTAAAATTATATGTGGTTTTAATGATAGGCTTGAATGTCATGTTGGGTGTAAGATGATGTATGCAATATGCACTAGAGAATCTATATCAAGAGTTTTAAACTAGTCATTGAAGTGGTAAGGCATGTTATGCTTAGGGTGCAAGCTCTAAGAAGATATAGAATATTGAACCTTGTGATTTATACTAGTATTATGATTTGGCATTTTGTATCTTGTGATTTAGTGTTAGGCTTAATCATGGTGATAGAATTTAGGTTAGTTTAGACCATATTAGAAAGATTTTGCAGTGCGAATATGAGAATTATAAGTTGACTCAAATGAGTATAGTATTTAAGGGGAAAAGTATAGTTGAGAGAGCATTTAAGAAGTGATGCTCAGCTTGAAAGTAAAAAGTTGTGTTGCCTACGGCCTAGCAATCCTATCCTAGTTTATGAGTTATATAATTATATTCCATGCTATTGAGTTATATCAATGTTTTAATTCCTTAGTCAAATGTCTTGTTCAGAGCATGCCCAAAATTCTTTGCTCACTAATGTCAATAGAATTTCGTAGAAAAATGCTGAAGAAATACTCTATTTGAGTATGGGTAGTCAGTATGATCCAGTCCATATAGCCTACAGTCTAGTGTAGCAAGCAAGGCGATAAGCTCCTATAGATTCTTAATTTTCCAACTAGTCTTACTATCCACAGTCTTATACGTATGTATATTCCAAGAGGCAATGTGTTTGTGTCCAATTAAACTATGAATTCAGCTCAGTTCATGCATCAGTTTTATTTTCAGATATTAAGCATGATTCAGTTCATAAGTATCCTGTGTAGTATCACAGTCTCTTCCTAGTATTTTCATCAAATTATTATTATTCGGGGACGAACGATCCCAAGAGAGGGATGTTGTAATACCCCGAGTTTTCATCTCATAAACCTCTTATCCTTTCTCATGTGATCAGATCCAGTCCAAAGTAATGGTTAATCATAAGTTGACAGTCTCGTTTCTATCTTAGCTGTATAGTTATTTTTCTTAAGGATTCATGCACCTGCAGACCAGTTCAGTAGCTCATTATTCTTGAGATCAAGTGATTCAGTTCTATTAGTTACACATGATAGATTAAAGACTAATATTCCTCTGTGTTTCAGGTTAATTATCCACATTCGAGGACGAATGTTCCCAAGGGGAAGATAATGTAAAACCCTGTATTTTTGTGCTGAAATTCTAACCATCGTTCCTACGCATCTAAGCTCTAATCCAATGAGTTAAATGTGAATACAAGTTTCATGATCATTATCCTATTCTATGGGGTAGTTTGGAGGTGAAAAATATTCATAGCAATGACCTAGAACAAAGTTGAGCTAAGATCAATTGATTCATCCAAAGTTTGATATTCGATTCTACAAGGGTCAACTTCAAACGTTAATATCTCTTAATATACATGCATTTTTTAATATCAAGACCTATCAAATTGTAGATAATTTAATTACCTTTATAATGATACCAATTTTGCAAAAATCCAATGCCCGAGCGAAGAGTTATGGCCATTTTCATGAGAGCCAGTAAGGGTGTCCGATGGGCAATGCGCCGCCCAATCAAATGTGTGCGATTGGACTGCGAGGCATACTTAAATGTCTACCATAAGGTGTGTGAGGCACACCTTAAGGGATGCCATGGGTTGTGCTCCACATACCTTACTTTCAAGTGCCAAAAACACCTCTATATATGTCTATAACACGGGATAAAACTCCCATAACACCAAAATAAGTTACTTTCTCTCAAAATCACCAAGAACATTCATTAGGATTTCAACCTAAAAATTCAAATATTTCAAAATTCAATCATGAATTTTCAATAATTCTTTAAGATTCTAAATCCCCATTTCGAGAGCTACAAGAAACACTCATTATTTTCATGAATAGAGTCCCAAGGTCAAGAGTTCATTCAAGCCTCAAGTTTAAGGTATGTGGGGTTTTTCAACAAGAACATCCTTTCGTTCTTGTGCCCAAAATTTGTATTATTTTACAAAGATATATGATTTTACATGCTCTACTTATGAATTTGAGATGGAAATTTGAAATCTGTATTCTTATTGAAGAAGTTATAATATTTTTGATGTTTCAAAGATGAATTTCATGAGCGTTGATGTGAATATTCATGATTAAAGAAAAATTTCCAGATTTTCATATGAATCGTACATGTTTGATATATAAAGTGTGAATCTTGAAATGTTTTGATCAAGTATTGATATATGGATTGTTGAACCCGATTTGAATTTATATTTTGTTGAAGTAATGTGTTATATTCACTGTAAGATTAGATTGATTTGACCTGTTGGTCTTGGCGGAGTTATTTTTGAACTCGAATGAGAAAAGAAATCCATATTTTGATTGATTTTGATAAAGGGGTAGCATGATGGATCCTATTATGAATTGTTGAATTGTGTTGTTGTGGATTTTCTTTTGAAAAGATTAGAGCTAAGTCCGGGAGTAGTCTTTAGCATTAAGTAAGAGGTATAGTTGTGATTAGCACTTCCCTAGAACTACGTGCCCCATAGGATGTGAGCCAAAGGTTAATTGATATAGTGATCACTAGTGAAAAGAATGATTAAGGTTCTACTCCGATGGCAAGGATAGGACAGCTCTCCCCAACGTAGGTTGGACGTTGGACTCCATGTAGCTCACATGGTTTATAGCGGTTATAAGAGACTCCTAATGTGTGTGTGTGTATTCTCCTATCTAATATGAAAAGTTTTATTCTTTTATCTGAGATGAAAATATATTTGTTTGACACATTGAGTTTGAGAAAGTCATTGTTTTCGAAAGATTTAATGAACATATATTCCAAAGAGAATTATTATGAGATTTGATTAATTTGATGATTTGGAATTGAGATAGAAGTGAATTGAGATTTATTATGATGACTCATATGTTTTACTCGATATATTTTACTCTCTTATGATTATGATGATTTTAATTCGAGCTAAGTGAGTCATTTATATCAGCATCCATAATTTTATAAACTGTGATGATATTAACATATAATTTTATATATTCATTTCACCCTCATATGCTCGGTATGTTTCCATGGTACTGACCCACATATTTGTATATCGGCTACATTTTATCGAAATATAGGTACAAGGTATAGTGTACATCTTTAGATCTAGTCAGTTCGCGATAACCAATCAGCAGGTGATGAGTCATTTTGATTCAAGGGCTTGAGTTAGTTATATAGTTCGAGAAGTGTTGTATTTTCTTTATTCAGTCGTATTGAGTTGGGTTAGTCGAGAGTCATGACCCGGCTACCTACAGTCAGCACTAGTAGAGGCTTCATAGACTGTCAGGAGAAGTTGATGTATTCCATTTCAGTTTTAGTTGTAAAAGCAGAGTTGTAATCTTGTAAATTTAGTTTTGAATCTATCATATTCAGAAAAGAGTTATTTTCCACAGATTTGTATAGATTTATACTTTTAATTCACTTTCTTATGAGTTATGCCAGTAGAAGGTTTAGCTTGGGGTCACTTGTGACCCTAAGCATCTTGTGATATCTTGGGACCTAATTTCGAGGCATTATAAACTTGGTATCAGAGAACAGAGTTCAAATGTCCTAGGGTGTCTATGAAGCCATGTCTAGTAGAGTCTTGTGGAACGGTACGGAGATGTCTGTACTTTTCTTCGAGAGGCTACAGGGCATTTAGGAAATGTCTACATTCTTTCAAGTCTTAAATTTTGCTATAGAAAATTTCTCCAAGAAACTTATATAAATTCTCATCTTACTCTAGTCAGGCCATCTCTATCTTATTTCCAAGGTATCAGAAATAGTTGAGCTTAATTCTCCATAGATATTTATGGAATCGTAAGAGAGCTAGAAAGTATCCTGTCAGTACTTTTGAGTTCCAGAAACTAAAGTGCTTTACCAGGCCTGTAGAAATCGGGCACAAAGCCTGAGTCGGATATGCTTTCAAATTTCTCCTCAGAATCCATAGTGATAATCTATACTTCTCTATCTATGTACTGTTCTTGAGGTAACATGTTTGGTAAGTTTCAATTTCCTCCCCAGATAATGCTCTTATATTTGCAGGCAGAAGTTTCAGAAATTTCATATAGTGGCTTGAGAAGAGCCTTCTAACGTGTTATAAGTCCTTTAAATTTAAGTTATGTCCTCGTTCTTATGATTTATTTAATTAAGACAGAGTAAGGTGTATTCTTAGATCATTGAATATTGTGTGTCAAGTTTCTATCTTTTGTATTATGTAATCTTGTTGTCATTATGTTTGCATAAAATCAAAGTCTAGTGAAGCCGTGTGAGGCCTATTTCGATTCACTAGCATAGTTGCTTTGTTATTCACATAATTTTCTTAATAAAAACACAAACCCAAAGTCTAGTGAAGCCGTGTGAGTCCTATTTCGATTCACTAGCAACTTGTTATTTATCTTGTTGTTCTGTTGTTAGTTGAAAGTGTGGGTTTCTGTGTAGTAACAGAAGTAGTAACGTTTAGTTGAAAGTCTTGTGTTAGTTGAACTTGTGGGTTTAGATGTGTAGTGGCAAGAATGGTGGTAAGGGCAATTTATTGAATATGTATAGCTTAATTTTTGCTTATGATTGAATTAGTAAGGAAGTGATATACCCTTATTTGTTAGTTTAGTAAAGTTAAAGAAGGAGATTATTAGTTAGGTGGATTGTTGTTTGCTTGAAGTATGAAATGAGTTATTGATGGTATTTGTTGTGCTAGAAAAGTATAGGTTTTGATGGAAGTACTTGGTGGTTGAGTATTGTTAATTTAGGCTTTCTTGAGATTGCAAGAGGAAGTTTAGTTGAAATTTATAGAGCTATGAAAGTAATTTAGGTGTGAAGATGGGTAAATAGCAATGATGAGAAGAAGGAGGATGTGTTAACAGATTATGAATAAGATAGGCCATATGATTATGATCAATTGTCATTGTGTAGTAGTCTTTCTTAATGCTATGTTCTATAGTTTTGAAGTGAAAATTATGTGTGAGATTGGGTTGTAAATCATGTTTCGCTCTAGAAATTAAGTTTGAACATTTGATGGTTCAGTTGTTGATGTTAGTTATATAGAGGTGGTCTCGTAGGCCTGAACAGTGTATGCAAGAGTGTAAGATCATGTATTCGTAATTAAGTAGGGTGTAGAGGTGTGCCCCAGGTGTTATGGAGCTGCATTATTTTTCGAGTATTATTGAATATTGTGGGGTTAGTAGTAACATTGAGTTTCTAGGTGGAGAAAGGCTAGTTAGATAATTTATGATGTTCTTGACAGCTAAGTTAAGGAGTTATGATTGAAGATGTTGAGCCTTTTTAGTATGATTATTATTCTCATGGTTTGGAAAAAAAGTATAAGAATAAAGTTATGATCATGGTAGGTTATGATTATGTGATTAGAGATGTAGGAATGGTTGCAAATGAGAGTGTAAGTCTTTGATGATGATTATTGAAGCTAAAAAGTTAAGGATGACATATGGATGGGTTGTTCAAGAATAAAGTTGGTAAGTTCGAAATTAGTTTATTCTTGTGAGTTTAGCATTTATGTGTAGATAATAGAATGATGAAATTATGGCTTAATCTCAAGTATATGTGGAGTATGCCTTTAGGGGTATTTGCCTTAAAGTTATATATGGTTTTAATGATAGGCTTGAATGTCATGTTGGGTGTAAGATGGTGTATGCAATATGCACTAGTGAATCCATATCAGGACTTTTAAATTAGTCATTGAAGTGGTAAGGCATGTAATGTTTAGGGTGCGAGCTCTAAGAAGATATAGAATAGTGAACCTTGTGGTTTAGACTAATATTATGGTTTGGCATGTTGTATCTTTTGATTTAGTGTTAGGCTTAATCATGGTGACAGAACTTAGGTTAGTTTAGACCTTTGTAGAAAGATTTCGCAGTGCCAATATGAGAATTATAAGTTGACTCAAATGAGTATAGTATTTTAGGGGAATAGTATAGTTGAGAGAGCATTTGAGAAGTGATGCTAAGCTTGAAAGTAAAAAGTTGGATTACCTACGGCCTAGCAATCCTATCCTAGTTTATGAGTTATATAGTTATATTCCCTGCTATAGAGTTATGTCAATGTTGTAATACCTTAGTCAAATGTCTTGTTTAGAGCATGCCCAAAATTCTTTGCTCACTAATGTCAATAGAATTTCGTAGAAAAGTGCTAAAGAAATACTACATTTGAGAATGGGTAGTCAGTATGATCCAGTCCATATAGCCTGCAGTCTAGTTTAGCAAGCAAGATGATAGGCTCCTATAGATTCTTAATTTTCCAGCTAGTCTTACTATCCGCAGTCTTATACGTATGTACATTCCAAGAGGCAATGTGTTTGTGTCCAATTAAACTATAAATTCAGCTCAGTTCATGCATCAATTTCAGTTTCAGATATTAAGTCATGATTCAGTTCCTAAGTATCCTGTGTAGTATCACTGTCTCTTCCTAGTATTTTCATCAAATTATTATCATTCGGGGACGAACGATCCCAAGAGGGGGATGTTGTAATAGCCCGAGTTTTCATGTCATTGAACCTCTCATCCTTTATCATGAGATCAGATCCAGTGCAAAGTAATGGTTACTCATAAGTTGATAGTCTCGTTTCTATCTTAGTCGTATAGTTATTTTTCTTGAGGATTCATGCACTCTTAGACTAGTTCAGCAGCTCATTATTCTTGAGATCAGGTGATTCAGTTCTATCAGTTACACGTGATAACTTGAAGAGTAATATTCCTCTGTGTTTTAGGTTAATTATCTACATTCGAGGACGAATGTTCCCAAGGGGGAGATAATGTAATACCCTGTATTTTCGTACTAAAATTCTAACTATTGTTCCTACGTGTCTAAGCTCTAATCCAAATAAGTTGAATGTGAATACAAGTTTCATGATCATTATCCTAGTCTATGGGGTTGTTTGGAGGTGAAAAATGTTCATAGCAATGATCTAGAACAAAGTTGAGCTAAGATCAATTGATTCGTCCAAAGTTTGACATTCGATTATACAAGATTCAAATTCAAACGTGTATATCTCTTAATATACATGGAATTTTTCATCCCAAGACCTATCAAATTGTAGATAATTGAAATATTTTTCCAACGATACCAATTTCACAAAAATCCGATACCCGACCAAAGAGTTATGCCCATTTTCATGAGAGGCAGTAAGGGTGTGCGATGGGCAATGTGCCGCCCAATCAAATATGTACGATATGGAGTGCGAGGCATACTTAAATGTCTGTCATAAGGTGTGCAACGCACACCTTAAGGTCTTCCATGGGTTGTGCGTCGCATACCTCACTTCCAAGTGCCAAATCACCCCTATATATGTCTATAACACGGGATTAAACTCCCATAACACCAAAATAAGTTTACTTTCTCTCAAAATCACCAAGAACATTCATTAGGGTTTCAACCTAAAAATTCAAAAATCTCAAGATTCAACCATGAGTTTTCAATAATTCTTCGAGGTTCGGAATCCCTATTCCTATGGCTACAGGAAACACTCATTATTTTCATGAATAGAGTCCCAATGTCAAGAGTTCATTCAAAGCTTCAAGTTTAAGGTATGTGGGATTTTTCAACAAGAACACCCTTTCGTTCTTGTGCCGAAAATTTGTATTATTTTACAAAGATATATGATTTTACATGCTTTACTTACGAATTTGATATCGAAATTTGAAATTTATATACTTGTTGAAGAAGTTATAATATTTTTTATGTTTTGAAGATGAATTTCATGAGCGTTGATGTGAATATTCATGATTAAAGATAAATTTCTAGATTTTCATTTGAATCATACATGTTTGATATTTAAAGTGTGAATCTTGAAATGTTTTGATCAAGTATTGATATATGGGTTGTTGAATCCAATTTTAATTTATATTTTGTTGAAGTAATGTGTTATATACACTTTGAGATTGGATTGATTTGACCTTTTGGTCTTGAAGGAGATATTTTTGAACTCGAATGAGAAAAGAAATCCACATTTTGATTGATTATGATAAAGGGGTAGCATGATGGCTCCCGTTATGAATTTTTGAATTGTGTTGTTATGGATTTTCTTTTGAAAAGATCTGAGCTAAGTTCGGGAGTAGTCTTTAGCACCGAGTGAGAGGTATAGCTTTGACTGGTACTTCCTTAGAACTACGTGCCCCCATAGGATGTGAGCCTAAGGCTAATTGATATAGTGATCACAAGTGAAAAGAATGATTGAGGTCCTACTCCGATGGCAAGGATAGGATAGCTCTCCCCAATGAGGGTTAGGCCATGAACTCCATGTAGCACATGGTTTATGTCGGTTTTAAGAGACTCCCAATGTGTGTATGTATTCTCCTATCTAATATGAAAAGTCTTATTCTTCTATCTGAGATGAAAACATATTTGTTTGAAAGACTGAGTTTGAGAAAGTCATTGTTTTCGAAAGATTTAATGAACATAAATTCCAAAGAGAATTGTTATGAGATTTGATTTCTTTGATGATTTGGAATCGAGATGGAAGTGAATTGAGATTTACTATGATGATTTTACTCTCTTATGATTATGATGATTTTAATTCTAGCTAAGTGAGTCATTTATATCAGCATGCATAATTTTATAAACTATGATGATATGGAATTCTGCATAGATAGTTATGGAATTATAAGAGAGCTAGAAAGTATCCTGTCAGTGCTTTTGAGTTCCAAAAGCTGAAGTGCTTTATCAGGCTTGTAGAAATCGTGCACAAATCCTGAGTCAGATATGCTTTCAAATTTCTCCTCAAAATCCATAATGATAATCTATACTTCTCTATCTATGTACTGTTCTTGAGGTAACATATTTGGCTAGTTCCAATTTCCTCCCCAGATAATGCTCTTATATTTGCTGGAAGATGTTTCAGAAGTTTCATAAAGTGGCTTGAGAAGAGCCTTTTAGTGTGTTATAAATCCTTTAAATTTAAGTTATGCCCTCATTCTTATGAGTTATTTAATTAAGACAGAGTAAGGTGTATTCTTAGATCGTTGAATGTAGTGTGTCAAGTTTCTATCTCTTGTATTATGTAATCTTATTATCATTATGTTTGTGAAAAATCAAAGTCTAGTGCAGCCATGTAAGGCCTATTTCGATTCACTAGCATAGTTGTTTTTTTATTCATATAATTTTCTTAATCAAAACACAAAACCAAAGTCTTGTGAAGCCGTGTGACGCCTATTTCGATTCACTAGCATAGTTGCTTTTTTATTCATATAATTTTCTTAATCAAAACACAAAACCAAAGTCTTATGAAGCCGTGTGACGCCTATTTCGATTCACTAGCAATTTGTTGTTTATCTTGTTGTTCTAGTGTTAGTTGAAAGTTTAGGTTTCTGTATAGTGATAGAAGTAGTAACGTTTAGTTGAAAGTCTTGTGTTAGTTGATCTTGTGGGTTTAGAAGTGTAGTGGAAAGAATGGTGGTAAGGGCAATTTATTGAATATGTATAGCTGAATTCTTACTTATGATTGAATTAGTAATGAAATGATATACCCTTGTATGTTAGTTTAGTGAAGTTAGAGAAGGATATTATTAGTTAAGGTAGATTGTTGATTGCTTGAAGCATGAAAAGAGTTATTGACGGTATTTGTTGTGCTAGGAAAGTATAGGTTTTGATGGAAGTACTTGGTGGTTGAGTATTGTTAATTTAGGCTTTCCTGAGATTGCAAGAGGAGGTTTAGTTGAAATTTTATAGAGCTATGAACGTAATTTAGGTATGAAGATTGGTAAATAGTGATGATGTTAAGAAGGAGGATGTGTTAACAGATTATGAATAAGATAAGCCATATGATTATGATCGATTGTCATTGGGTACTAGTTTTCTTAATTCTATGTTCTATAGTTTTTAAGTGAAAATTAAGTGTGAGATTGGGTTTTAAATCATGTTTAGCTCTAGACATTAAGTTTGAACAGTTGAAGGTTCGGTTGTTGATGCTAGTTATATGGAGGTGATCTAGTAGGCTTGACCAGTGTATGCAAGAGTGTAAGATAATCTGTTCGAAATTAAGTATGGTGTAGAGGTGTGCCCAAGGTGCTATAGGGCTGCATTATTTTTCGAGGATTATTGCATATTGTGGGGTTAGTTGTAATGTGGAGTTTTTAGGTGGAGAAAGGCTAGTTAGATAATTTATTATGTTCTTGATAGCTAAGTTAAGCATTTATGTTGAAGATGTTGAACCTTTTCAGTATGATTGTTATTCTCATGGTTTTGAAAGAAAATATAAGAATAAAGGTGTGATCTTGGTAGGTTATGATTGTCTGATTAGAGATGTAGGTATGGTTGTAAATGAGAGTGTAGGTCTTTGATGATGATTATTGAAGCTAGAAAGTTAAGGATGGCATATGGATGGGTTGTTCAAGAATGAAGTTGGTAAGTTCGAAATTAGTTTATTCTTGTGAGTTTAGCATTTATGTGTAGATAATAGAATGATGAAATTATGGCTTAATCTCGAGAATATGTAGAGTATTCCTTTAGGGGTATTTGCCTTAAAGTTATATATGGTTTTAATGATAGGCTTGAATGTCATGTTGGGTGTAAGATGATGTATGCAATATGCACTAGTTAATCCATATCAAGAGTTTTAAATTAGTCATTGAAGTGGTAAGGCATGTTATGCTTAGGGTCTGAGCTCTAAGAAGATATAGAATATTGAACCTTGTGGTTTATACTAGTATTGTGGCTTGGCATGTTGTATCTTGTGATTTAGTGTAGGCTTAATCATGGTGAGAGAACTTAGATTAGTTTAGACCTTAGTAGAAAGATTTTGCAGTGCTAATATGAGAATTATAAGTTGAATCAAATGAGTATGGTATTTAAGGGGAATAGTATAGTTGAGAGAGCATTTGAGAAGTGATGCTCATCTTGAAAGTAAAACGTTGTGTTGCCTATGGCCTAGCAATCCTATCCTAGTTTATGAGTTATATAATTATATTCCATGCTATAGAGTTATATCAATGTTGTAATTCCTTAGTCAAATGTCTTGTTCAGAGCATGCCCAAAATTCTTTGCTCCCTTATGTCAATAGAATTTCGTAGAAAAGTTCTGAAGAAATACACCATTTGTGTATGGGTAGTCAGTATGATCCAGTCCATATAGCCTGCAGTCTAGTTTAGCAAGCAAGATGATAGGCTCCTATAGATTCTTAATTTTCCAGCTAGTCTTACTATCCACAGTCTTATACGTATGTACATTCCAAGAGGCAATGTGTTTGTGTCCAATTAAACTATGAATTCAGCTCAGTTCATGCATCAATTTCAGTTTCAAATATTAAGTCATGATTCAGTTCCTAAGTATCCTGTGTAGTATCACAGTCTCTTCCTAATATTTTCATAAATTATTATCATTCGGGGATGAACGATCCCTAGATTGGGGTATTGTAATACCCCCAGTTTACATGTCATAAACCTCTCATCCTTTCTCATGAGATCAGATCCAGTGCAAAGTTATGGTTACTCATAAGTTGACAGTCTCATTTCTATCTTAGCCGTATAGTTATTTTTCTTGATGATTCATGCACTTGCAGACCAGTTTAGTAGCTCATTATTCTTGAATCAAGTGATTCAGTTCTATCAGTTACCCATGATAGCTTGAAGATTAATATTCCTCTATGTTTTAGGTTAATTATCCATATTTGAGGATGAATGTTCCCAAGGGGGAGATAATGTAATACCTCATATATTCGTGCTAAAATTCTAACCATCGTTCGTATGCGTCTAATCTCTAATCCAAATGAGTTGAATGTGAATACAAGTTTGATGATCATTATCCTAGTCTATGGGGTAGTTTGGAGGTGAAAAATGTTCATAGCAATGACCTAGAACAAATTTGAGCTAAGATCAATTGATTCATCCAAAGTTTGACATTCGATTCTACAAGGGTCAACTTCAAACATGTATATCTCTTAATATACCTGGAATTTCTCATCCCAAGACTTATCAAATTGTATTTAATTGAATTATCTTTTCAACGATACCAATTTCGTAAAAATTCGATACCCGAACGAAGAGTTATGCCCATTTTCATGAGAGGCAGTAAGGGTGTGCGATGGGCAATGGCCAATGCGCTGCCCAATCAAATGTGTACGATTGGGAGTGCGAGGCATACTTAAATGTCTGCCATAAGGTGTGGGACGCACTACTTAAGGTCTGCCATGGGTTGTGTGCCACATACCTCACTTCCAAGTGCCAAAAACACCCCTATACCCTTTGAGATTGGATTGATTTGACCTTTTAGTCTTGAAGGAGTTAATTTTAAAGTCGAATGAGAAAATAAATCCACATTTTGATTGATTATGATAAAGGGGTAGCATGATGGCTCCCGTTATGAATTGTTGAATTGTGTTTTTGTGGATTTTCTTTTGAAAATATTTGAGCTAAGTCCGAGAGTAGTCTTTAGTACCTAGTGGGAGGTATAGCTGTGATTGTTCCCTAGAACTATGTGCCCCCATAGGATGTGAGCCTAAGGCTAATTGATATAGTGATCACTAGTGAAAAGAATGATTAAGGTTCTACTCCGATGGCAAGGATAGGACATCTCTCCCCAATGTAGGTTGGATTTTGGATTCCATGTAGCTCGCATGGTTTACGTCGGTTGTAAGAGACTCCCAATGTGTGTGTGTATATTCTCCTATCTAATATGAAAAGTCTTATTCTTCTATCTGAGATGAAAACATATTTGTTTGAAAGACTGAGTTTGAGAAAGTCATTATTTTCGAAAGATTTAATGAAATATATTCCAAAGAGAATTGTTATAAGATTTGATTGCTTTCATGATTTGGAATCGAGATGGAAGTGAATTGAGATTTATTATGATGACTCAAATGTTTCACCCAATATATTTTACTCTCTTATGATTATGATGATTTTAATTCGAGCTAAGTGAGTCATTTATATCAGCATGCATAATTTTATAAACTGTGATGATATTAAGATATTATTTTATATATGCATTGCACCCCCATATGCTCAGTATGTTTCCATGGTACTAACCCACATATTCGTATGTGGGCTGTATTTTCTCTGAATGTAGGTACAAGGTATAGTGTACATCTTCAGATCCAGTCAGTTCACGGTAACCAGTCAGCAGGTGATGAGTCCTTTCGATTCAAGGGCTTTAGTTAGTTATACAGTTCGAGAAGTGTTCTATTTTCTTTATTCAGTCGTATTGAGTTAGGTTAGTCGGTAGTCATGACCCGGCTACCTACAGTCAGTACTAGTAGAGGCTTCATAGACAGTCTGTAGAAATTGATGTATTCCGTTTTAGTTTTTGTTGTAAAAGCAGAGTTGTAATCTTGTAAATTTAGTTTTGTATCTATCATATTCAGAAAAGAGTTATTTTCCGCAGATTTGTAGAGATTTATACTTTTAATTCGGTGACTTATAAGTTATGCCAGTAGAAGGGTTAGCTTGGGGTCACTTGTGACCCTGAGCACCGTGTGACGTCTCGGGACCTAATTTTGGGGCGTTACAATATTATATTGGGTATGGAATGGCTATCATTATGTTATGAGATGCTTAACTTAATACACGTAAACAATGCAGATGTCGTGACATCAACTCTTTATTCCAAGCCAGTTATAATGAATACCTAGAAGTATTTCTAGATGAATTTTCCAAAGTTCCTTCAGATAGGGGGATTGACTTTGGAATCAATGAACTTCTTGACACTAGGACAATATCAATTTTTCCATAGGATGACTTCAGTAGAGTTGAGAATTACAGATCAGTTGGAGGATTTCCTTGACAAAGAATTCATTAGTCTCATCTTTTCTTAGGGTACATCAATTTTATTTGTCTAAAAATAGTGGATCGTTGATAATATAAATTGATTATCATTAGTTGAACAAAGTCATGATGTAGAATAAATACCCACTTCCATAAATTGATGACTTTCTCGATCAACTGCAAAGAGCCAAGTGTTTCTTCTATATTTACCTCAGATCAGGATACCACTAGGTAGAAGTTAAGGAAAAAGGCATTTTAAACACAACTTTTATACCCATTATGGACACTTTGAATTTTTTGTGATGCAATTTTGGTGGAAGAATGACTCGAAAACCTTTGTGGACCATGAACAAAGTTTCAAATCTTATCTTTATTTGTTCGGGATAAAATTTATTAATGATATCTTTATGTACTCACGAAGTAAGGGTGAGCATATACATCACCTTGTAATAGATTGCATAAGCGACAAGATTGGAAGCTCTATGCTAAGTTTCCTAGGTGTGAATTTTGGTTGATTTCTATGTCATTCCTAGGTGAGAGTATTAAATTAGATTCCTAAAATATTGAGGCAGTGGAGAATCGACCCATGCTCCCAACTCCAATAGAGATTAGAGTTTCTTGAGCTTGGGTGGTATTGCAAAATATTTGTAGAGAATTTTCCCTCTATTTAAGATCTGTTGACCAAAGAGAGTTAAAAAAAAAGTCTAATTTCCAATGGCCAGACTCATGTGGGAAACATTTTCAAGGGTTGAAAATGAAATTGACTTTTGTACGACTATTGACTTTATTAATGGGAACCAATTGGTTTGTAACATATTTGAAACTTAGGGAATTATTATCGGGTACACCTGATGCAACACAAGTGCACACGCAAGGTTACATGGTCCACCCAAGTAATATAGTGGCCTCATAAAAAGCCAAGTGTCACAACTCGAGACTACCCCTGAGTCATAACACAGTGCTTGAAACCACAAGTGATTCTAAGCTAACCCATGAACTGACATACTTCTTAAGCAACTGATTTAAATTGTATAAACACTAAATTTGTTGAGCGAAAACATGATCATAATGAAATCTGAATAAGTATAATACTAATAAAGCTTACATTATGATAAAACTGAAGAAAGAAACTTGAATTACGTGTAATGACTCTGATTGACTATCTATGAACCCTCTACTATGTTGACTATAAATAGCTGGTTCATGTCTCAAACTACCACTAATCAATACATATGAATAATAAAAGAAAAACACATGAACTACAACTATATGAAGTCCTCAAAATAAGAGAACTCATCACCTGTTGGCTGAAAACTACAAACTGTCTAATTTTAATGTGTGACTGGTACCTACATTATGAGACAATATAGCACATAGACATATATGTGGATTAGTACTTTTAAATGTACTTAAGTGGGGGTAAATTCAATAAGTAAAACTAAATAGATACATAATCTTAAAACATGCATGTTAAGTGCAAGCATGTTAAGTGCAAGTAAACTCACCAAAAGACTGAAATCAACTGAATGCTAAAGTATCATAAAACATGAGTAATAAACATAATTTAATAAGCTGGTGAATCACTACACTTAGTTTCTTAAATCCTTACTTTTGTTGGATAATTAAAAGTGAAACTAGGAAATGGTAAAACATGAATACTATATGTAAATCTCATGTAAAGCTGAACATGTTGTAAAACAATACTGAGGATCATGTATGAATTCTGGGTCTGAAAGTATGTGATGGAAACTGACATAACTCGAGCATATGAATATACCAATCTACTGAGCATAAATTCATGGAACATACAAAACCAAACATAATATGTATTGAGCTGATCTGATTAACTGAATGACTGGTGCCTATGTGACTGAATAATTGAAATCTAAGTAAAGGGATAAATAACGTCTATATACTGAGTAGTAGATATATGAATATGGACTAACTGATTTCTGAATACTGAATAGTTGATGACTGAATATTGAATAACTAATATCTTAATACTGATTAAATAACATCTGAATATTGATTAATTAGTATCTATATACTGATTAACTGATATCTGAATATTGATCACGTAAAATTGAACTATACTTAGTCTGAATAACTAGACTAAAACTGTGGAAGGTATCATGTAATTGGCATGCCCTAATCTAAGTAAATTAGGGTCCAACCTATAACCCCAGTTGAAAGGGTGTCACTACCATGCCATGGGTACCAACACTAGTTGTTTGGATCCACTAAACTAGTGTCCCGAAGGACTAGGGAGTCACTCTCTACTGGTAGGTGCTCTCATGAGATATATGTTAACCCTCAATTTGCAGGAAGACATCTCAAACATACATTGGCTATGTATTTCTGGAACTCGAGGACTACTACTAAAGATCACACCACTGGCAGGTTAGCCCCCATCCCTGGGTTCACTCGATGCTAAATCCTACTCCCAACTGAACTAACCCTAGTACTGAACTGAACTAAATTTGACTAAACATTATTTTTTATTTTGCTTATCATGGTCATAAATATATTAGTATAATGATAAGATAATGTCTTAACTAACTGTTACTTGAAAATATGAAATCATGTAAAACACATAGGTATCGGGTGTTTATAACCCGCCAACACTGAATGATAAAAAAAATACGATATCCAAATTTAAAACTATAGTATGGAATAATGGTTCAAAGACCCAAAACATAAACATTTCACCAAACAATTGGGAATCATGATCTTGAACATAGGAATATATTATGAGGAAACAACATGATTACATGGCTAAATTCATAATTTGATATTGCAACATGAAATTAACTTGAACATGACATGGGAAATTATAGTTTAAAACATGAATTAATCTAACCTTTCATGGGATCATTTGTAGACATAAAACTGAGTTCAATTACTAAGGAAAGACATGAATTTTACCCATCTTTAACATATAAACACCATAATAAAACAAGAACCCATATTTTAATGAAAGAGAAGGTTTTGGGGCTCAATGGGTGAAAGGATCCCATTGATGAATACCCCACATACCTTAACTGAATGGATTATTGAAGAAATCTTTAAATTAAAGCTTGAATCCATGAATTCTTGACAGAATAATCTTGGATTATTGTTCTTGGGAAGGAGAGAGTTTCTACTTGAGAAATTTTGTGGAAGATGGGCAGATAATGCCCTTTTTAGTGTTATAAATCGTGCTATGGACAATTGGGGTTTAGGTAAAAGGAACAAATTACCCCTTGGACCTTAAGAAACTGAAACAGTGTGGGAATAACCTCCGCATCACGTGTAATACCCCAAACTTTCTTTAAGTCAAATCTAGTCTCCAAAAGAGTTAGTGATGACTTCCTAAAATATTAATTCTTAAATCAAATAGAATTTTCCCCATTTTAAATTTTTATAATGTGAAAAATTGAATTATCTTTCCAACAATACCAATTTTGTCCAAATCCGATATCGGAGTAAAAAGTTATAGATATTTTACAGAGAACTGTCAGAACTGCCCAGAAGCGATGGTCAGGCCGATGGACCGTCGAGCTAGCGATGGACCATCGCCTAATTTGTCGTGACTAAGGCAGTGAACCCAACTTCTAGTCAAGTGCAATGTCCAGGACCGACGGACCGTGGAGCTAGCAATGAACTATTTGTCCAAGCCTTCGCAGACGAGGTAGAAAGTTTAGGTTCTGGCCAAGTGCGACGGCCAGGACCGATGGACCATCGAGCCAGCGACGGACCATCGAGCCAGCGACGGACCATCGACCAAACCGTTGACACTTCCGATCAATGATTTTAAGCCATTTTTAAAAGGGTATTTGGGTCTTTTTCCACCCATTTTGACCCCTAATTATACCAGACCAGAGCTCATAACTTTTTTATTTATCTCTAACACCAAATTAGGGTTTCTCTCAAAGATCAATCCCCAAGAACAAGAAACCCTACGTGTTTAATTTTAAGTCAATAATTCAAGATTTCCTCTGCCAATCTTTAAGAAATCATCCACCCAAGTATGTCATGTGTTGATTCAAGGGTTTCTTTTACCTATGAAGCTTAAGAAACCCTATTTGAAATATAAACTTTGGATTTCATTGTATGAATTGAATTATATACATGTTTTTGTTTGATTTCCAAGTTAAAGTCTTTAATGACTATCATGAAAATATGTTAGTATGTGGTTGAAATTCTTACATTGGAAGTGTAAAATGTTGCCATGATGTATTATTTCAATATTCATGCCTAGGCCTAAAGATATGCATGCAAGGTGTTTGATAAAATACCTAAGAGAATAGGAATTATGCCTTATGACTCCTTTGTGACCAAAACTAATGAATCGATGTTCTTCCCTTATGTTCGATATGACTTCCACATTATTGTTATGCTTTGTAATGGATTGACGTAATGCTTATGAGATTAGGTTTATGAAATTATGATATGTTTACATGCATTCCTATTCATGTGTAAGCTTCTAGCATGCGAATACTTCATGAAAATCCCTAATAATTGTACTATGAATTTTTGACTATGGTCATGTGTCAAGAAGTGTCATGTCTTGTCAGTTTTATGCTATCGAGTCCTTGGGGTACTTGTACTCAATAATTTAGTTATGCCTAGAGCCAGTGTCATATTTTCCAGATACTCTCAGTCAAGCCATGATTCATAGAACTCAGTGAGTCATATGACTCAGGAAAAATCAGTAATAGTATTTTGCCAGTCAATGGAACTCAATGAACGTAGTCTAGTTCAGTTCAGTTAATCATGTTCAGTGTCTATTCAGATAGGAGTAGGATTCAGCACTGAGTGAGCTCTAGGATGGGAACTCACCTGTTATTAAAGGGTGTGATTCTTAGAAGCAATCTTTGTACTCCAGAACTACGTAGCCAGCAGGTTGAGACATCAAACCTGCTAGTTGAGGGTAGATGAGGTGGATTGACCTGTTATATGAGGGCCCCAGCATTCTCCTTAGAGTACTTGTTAGATAAGGGATTACTCACATCTTATCCTTACCAGTGGTACGGTATTGACACTCTTTCAATTGGGGTTACAGATTGGACCCCAACTCAATTATATTTTCTCATTTAGGGCATGTCGTTTAAATGACTACTTTTCACAGTCTCAGTCTCAGGTCTCAGTAATAGAACTCAGATAGTTCTACAAAATTTAGGACTATCAGATAGAGTCACTCAGCTCAGTATAGAACACTGCTAGTTCCATCAGAACCTAAACTATCAGACACAGTCGCTCAGTATCTATTATATCAGTTATTAGAAATCTATGTTATCAGTATTCAGACTCAGTATTCAGTGTTTTCATAATCTCATTTATAGTTATGTATTCATGCATGTATTCCCACATTCATGTTACTCAGTCAATCAGTATTGTTCAAGCATATGAACCCTTGCATTCAGCCTACCTCACTTGCATACCAGTACATTCAATCGTACTGATGCATTTGTTCTATGGTGTTTTATACCAGAGGTTCAGAAGTATAAGCTCTAGAGTATCCTTTTTAGATCAGACGTTTAGCAGCTAGACTAGCAGTGAGTCCTCAACATTCGAGGATATTATTTGATTATTTTATTTTTCAGTACTTAGTTCATTTCAGCAATTGGAGTTAGTTGGGGACATGTCCCATCAAATCCTTATTCAGACAGTTTAGAGACTTTCAGACTAGCATGTCTAGATAGTTATTTCAATTTTGGTATTGTGATACTCTATTATTCAGATGTTAAGTTTTATCAGATATTTGAACCTTATGGCCTTTCAGCCTTTTATTCCACATTTATACAGTATGTTATGCAGTGCTCAGGTACATATATTAGTCATGGGTTAGCTTGTGGTCCTTAGGGGACATGAGCACCGTGTATCATTTTGGGTACCAGATTCTAGGCGTTACATCGCGTCCCTTATTCTAGGGGAGAGACCAATGCGTCATATGCTTATTGCAGAGGCATACTATTTCTCACTAAAATGGTCATAACTTTTTGCTCGGGTATCGAATTAATGCAAAATTGGCATAGTTGGAAAGATAACTCAATTATCTATCATTTGGTGGGTCTTATGATGTAAAATAACACATATGTCAAAAGTTATACACATTCAAAGTCGACCCATGTAGAATTGAATACCAAAATTTGGCCGAATCAAAGGCTCTTAGCTCAACTTTTCTCTAAGTGATTTCTATGAGTGTTTTTCACCTGATAGGCACTTTACACACTAGGATAAAGATCATGACACATGTATTAAGGTATTTGAGTTTATACACGTAGGAACGATGGTTCAAAGTCTAGCCCAAAAAGGCATGGTGTTACATTATCTCCCCCTTGGAATCATTCATCCTCAAATAATGAATAGGAATTTGTTGAAATTCTAAAAGTATGGAATATTATGGACATGGCATGTCTACTAATGAAGGATATCACTGAGCTAAAACATTACAACATCCATCATAAAACTAATTATGCAATGACTTGACTCTATTAACTATAAGAAGTTGATTCATGTTGAGATTTTAGAACTCACTTGAAATGTTCATGATATGATCATCCATATAAAACTGCAAAGTGATAACTAATGCAAAAAAATACCAAGAGTTACTATGGAGGGAATGCGGTACGTAATTTCTCATTAGGAATTATTCCCAATAAAACATGTATAGGAATTAAAATAAAAGGGTTTTATGGCATCACTAAGTACATTACGTAAGCACAAGTCATGAGATAATGAGACTGAGGTTGTACAAGGGGTATTACACTGTTTGAGCTAGACTACTTGGAAACTGATATTAATCACTGAACACTAGTGAACTATGTCATGACTAAATAGTTGAATCTGAAACATGATGCATGGACTGAACTGAATTCGGAACTTACATGTATGTGAACAAATTACCTCATGGAATAGCCATATTCATGAATCTTCAGATAGTATGACTGACTGGAAATATGGAAAACCACAGGAACTTGTCTGTCTGACTGCTAAATTTAATTGCTGGCTATACAGACTGAATTATACAAAAAGTTTATACTCAACTTGAGTATTTCTTCAACACGAGATATTTGAATAAGGAATCACAACATGGATACAAATTTATAATGTGGAATATAGGCCTATGAAGTATAAGTTACGATACAATCACTATGCCTTAGGCAAGGAAACTACTAACTTTCAAGCTTGGCCACACTTCTCAAATACTTCCTCTACTATACTTTTCCCTGAATTACTATGCTCATTAGATTCAACTTATAATTCTTAAATGGGTATATATCACGACTCTAACCAAAGTATAAGTTGAGCTACATACTCTCACCATGCTCAATCCTAACTCAAAATCACAAGGTACTGCACATAACACCATAATACTAGTATAAACCATGAATTCAATACTCTATGTGTGTTTCACGTTTTTCATCTCAAGAAAAATTCCTCTTACCACTGCAACAACTGAATTCAACTTCTTACTAGAAATTCACTAGCACACAATACACCCATCCACTTATATACTAGCATGACATTCAAGCCTATTATAATAACCATATATAAACATTTGGTCAACCAACCCCCTAGGAACCTTTACCATATTCTCAAATATCTCTTGTCAATAACAAATCTGTTACACTATTCCCTAAGGAGACACAACTAGAATTCTCACCTAACTATGAAATATACAAAAACTTTGCCTCAATTTTCCTTCATCCTTATAGCCTTATATAAAACAAGCATAAAACAATATTTACCCAACATGAAATATTTTTTTCTCTCCCATCAAAACAATTGATCATTAATTGTTTATCACCACTATCTTAACATTGAGAAAAGGTTACTAAAAGGTTAAAACATGAGTACCTAAAGCATGAAAGAATACTATGCATAATTTTGACACTTAACTAAGGCTTGAGGAATAGAGTATCCACGGCATAGAATGATTAAAGAGATCTAAACTGAGGACATACATAACATAATCTAAATTTTTCGTTGATCATTAGGAGTGTAGCATGAGTACCTAGAATTTAACATACTGTAAAGCATGGGTAAATGAGTCATAAGCTACATGACCTTATTTTGGAGTTCATAAATTCAGGAATATAATTCTACTGTTGAGCAAACTAGAACTCCTTATACTAGGAATTAGAAGTGTACATGATTCCACAAAAAGTGCATGAATATGAGTTGTGATCATAGAGCTTACATGTAAGGCATGAGTAGATGTCATGATGACTAAAGTACAAAACTTTGCACTGAGATAAGAATGTGTTGGGCATCTTTCTCCCTTACTATTGTTCCACAACACACCGACGTCACTACTAGAATCTGAGAGTCTGACTTGGTTTCTTGTTCTATCATCTCCCCCTTAGATTTAAGCCATCATTCTAAGTCTGTAGACTTATTCAATAAACACAAAATTGAACTGCAACCACTTTACTGTAGAGTTTGAGATAAAACAATACACATAGATAACAAACTCACCCCGAAGGACTACACCTGACAATGTCAAATCCACTACTAAGACTTATTTCTGAGATACTACTCTTAACTTTCTATAGCCCCAATAGACATTATATGATAACTTAAGCACTGACTAACTCAGAATTTGTAGGACTATCACCATACCCTGAGTTCACAGCATCTAGAATTTCAAACTTAGATTCTAAAACTTAACACGGATATTCCCATACTTTTTAATGGACCATACTACTTCCATCATAGCCTACAAATATCACATCTCTAAACTTATATTTTTTAAGCCATGAGAATTACTATTATACCTAAACATCCGACATCAACAACTATAACCCATAATTTAGCTAGTAAGAACATCATGTACTCCATAGCTAGCCTCATTTGCACTTAGCAACTCAAGGGTACTATCTAAGCATACACACTGTATAAACTTACAAATAATACGATCACATATCACTTTGGGTACACCTTTAGATCGCAACCATACTATCATACTTAACTTTAAATTAATAAACTTAAATTTTGTGCGCTATTTCAAGCCTACTGGTTCACCTTTCATACAAATAGACCCATGGATACATAATCTACGAAATCCAAATAAATACTATCTCCACTTTACTATTGTTAAAACTTCTAGGTTCATGCTTATAACTCTGGATCATATGCTTTCATAGGATTCTGGGAAAGAATCTGAGAGCATATTTGACTTCGAATTAATGTAAACTTTTCATAAACAAGAATAAACACTTTTAAAGTTTAGAACATAAGGGAACTGATGGGATACTTTTTGAGCCAACATGCAATTTCATAACTATATGCGGGGACTTTATGAGAAAGCTCATCTGTAGGAATTTGAGCTTGACTATTACTATTTCCTTAAAAACAATGAAGAACTAGCATGAATGGAGCAAGATGAGAATCTATATAAGTTTCTTAGAGAACCTTTTTGCAACATGATCTGAGATATAAATTAAGGGAAATATTTCTTAAATGCCCTATAGCCTCTCAAAGAAAAGTGTAGACATCTCCATACTTACACTAGACTCTACTAGACATGGATTCATAGACACCCTAGGACACTTGAACCTTGTGCTCTAATACCGAGTTTATCACAACCCGAGACTACCCCCTAGTCATAACACTGTGCTTAGAACCACAAGTGATCCCAAGCTAACCCATGAATTGTCATACTACTTGAGCAACTAATTTAAATTGTATAAAAACTAAATTTGTTAAGTAGAAACATGATCATAATGAAATATGAATAAGTGCAATGACTCTGATTGACTATATATAAACCCTCTACTATATTGACTGTTGATAGCTAGGACATGCCTCCAACCCTACTACTAAAGGTCACACCCTCTACTGGCAGGTGAGCCTCCATTCCTGGGTTCGCTCTGTGTTAAATCCTACCCCCAACTGAACTAACACTGGTTTAGAACTGAACTAAATTCAACTGAATAATATTTTTTATAGTGCTCATCATGTTCATAAATATCTGAGTATAATGATAAGATTCATGGCTTAACTGAATTATCACTTAAAAATTTAAAATTATGAAAAATACATAGGTATCGGGTGTTCATAACCCACCAGCACTGAATGATCATAAAAATACAATATCAAAACTTAAAACTGTAGTGTGGAATTATGGCTCAAAGACCCAAAACATTTACATTACACTAAATGAGTGGAAACCATGAACTTGAACATAGGAATATGTTAAACATAAGGAAACAACATGATTGTATGGCTAAATTCATAATTTAATATTGCAACATAAAATTAACTTAAACACGACATGGTAAATTGTAGTTTAAAACATGAATTAACCTAACCTTTCATGGGATTTGTGGACATAAAACTGAGTTCAATTACTAAGGAAAGATATTAATTTAACCCAAATTGAACATATAAGATCCATAATAAAACAAGAACGCATATTTTAATCAAAGAGAAGGTTTTTGGGCTCAATGGGTGAAAGGCACCTGTTGATGAATATCCCACATACCTTAACTGAATGGATTCTTGAAGAAATCTTAAAATTGAAGCCTTAATCATTGAATTCTCTAAAGAAGAATTCTTTGGAAGGGGAGGGTTTCTACGTGAGAAATTTTGAGGAAGATGGGCAAATAATGCCCTTTCTAGTGTTATAAATCATGTTTTGGATGATTGGGGTTTAGGGGAAAGGACCAAGTTACCCCTTGGACCTTAGGAAGCTGAAACAGTGTGGGAATAACCTATGAGTTACATCCCTTATTCTGAAGGAGAGACCAACATGCCTCACACCTTATTCTGAAGGGAGACCAACACGTCGCGGGCTTATCATGGAGGCTTACTATTTCTCACAAAAATGGTCATAACTTTTTGCTCGGGTATCAGATTAAGGAAAAATGAGTGTTGTTGGAAAACTAACTCAATAATATATCAATTTGTAGGTCTTGAGATGAAAAATACCACATATGTCAAAAGTATACACGTTCAAAAGTGACCTATGTAGAATCAAATACCAATATTTGGCTGAATCAAAGTCTCTTAGCTCAACTTTGCTCTAATTGATTTCTATGAATGTTTTTCACCTCATAAGCACTTAACACACTAGGATAAATATCATGACACATGTACTAAAATAATTCATAGGATTTGACTTTATACACGTTAGAACGACGGTTCAAAGTCTAGCCTGAAAATACGGGGTGTTACACCAAGTCGATCCTATAGGGATTAGTGTTAAGAAGCTATGAAATTCAAATTAAACTATTAATATTAAATTAGTGAAAATATAACCACAAGATGTTTGAGAGTTATAACTAAGCTCAAACTAAAGCAATGTGGTAAAGTAAATTGCTTGGACAATCAATGGGGAGAAGCCAAGGGCTAAGGCACTATGAACAATCATACTTTGATATATATATTAATTGGTTATGTTAATTATATTTGTTGTTGGCTCTCGGGGTTTATTTTATGACTATGTCCTTCCGAACATCTAATCAACTACGTAACTTAGCCCTACAACAACATTGTTGAGTGGCGATGCGAGAACTAAGTTAAATGCATTTATATTCATCCCTTGTATGAAAAAATAGGGTGTATTAGGTATATCCCTATCCTAAACACAAATCATAACTTCATTCAATTAGAAGATTTCAATCCTATTCCATTTATCCCACGTTCTACCCTATCATTTATCCTTTCGAGTTCATAATAGAGTTATGCACATATTCCAAGGGTTTTAAATCATTAAAATAGTGATAAAAAGGATAAGAAAACAAATAAAAATGATAAATAACCAAAACCAATTCAATTAATGACAAAAGTACTTATGTTCTTGGCCTTAACCCCAAAAAAGGGTGTTTTGCCACTCATAGATATACACGTAATCACAATCAATGAATCCATGATATAATACATAAATAAACTAAATAAAAGGAATAAAACCCTAATTTAAGCCTCCTAAATAATTTTTCAAAGCCCCAAGGTCGTCCAAGGTGTGTAACATAACAACTAAGTGTCCTATTTATACTTGGACACAAGATGTCAATTTTGACATAGGGGCGTGCCACGCCCTTATCGCATGGCCTAGGGTATATTTCATGCCCTAATCGCTATTATATACTATAATTATTCATTTATCAATATCCCAAGGATGTGGAATGTCCCTAACATTGTGGCTAAGGTCCGAGGCATGCCAATGACTCCCAAACATCCATTTTTGGTCAAGTGTTGTCCATCTTTTCAAAGCCTTGTGGTGTTGTTTACACTTGATTTCCAGATTTTAAATCAAATATATATCATCATGATAAACTTACCAAGAATCATATATCATAAACCACCATATATTAGAGCTAAAAACAAGATACAAATCAAGACGATGAATTAGTAACTTAAGCTAAGAGTACTAGTTTTTCCTTTTGATCCTTAACTTAGTGTTTTCTCTCTTAGATTGTTTCAATTGAACCTTAAACACTATAAAAATTTATACTCACATAATTACTCAATTATACCTTTATTAACCCATTACACACACTATAATATGTCGAGATCAACTAGAACAACACATAGCCCAAGCTAGTAACACTAGTTTTCTAGTCTATACTCTAAGTGGACAAATTAATTCCAAACTTGTTTGAAATACACCTTAAACATTATAATAAATTAGTTTGGCACTTAGAAGCTAAATTATCGCATTAATAACTCATTAAGCACATAAGAAGTCCTCCAAACAAGACTAATTAAGCTTGAATAACAACATTAAGGTGCATAAATCCACCTCAGATCAGCAACATATAAAGGTAGTAGTTACACTTCCATAAAACTTAAGAACCATGACAAGAACTATCCAACCCATGACTTAGAATTTGAACTAATGGTGTTTCAGTTAAAATCTGCCATCATTATGTATATAGATTTCATGCTAAAATTTTCATTGATCATAAAACCTCTAGTATATTTCAAAGCAGAGATAAATGAACCTGAGACAAAGGAAATGGCTAGAGCTACTTTAATATTATGACATCATATTCTCTTTCATTTAGGAAAGGCAAATACAGTAGTTGATACTCTTATCAAATTGTCTATGGAAAGTTTAACTCATATTGAAGAAGATAAGTGGGTAATGACACTCGGTCTTATAAGTGTCATAATTTAAAATTCAAGGCAAAGTAAGCCAATCCTTCATCCAAAATAACAACAAGAAATAACATTGAAGAATTAAAAATAATAGAGTAATGTCTTAAAACCCAATTGTCATAGATATATATAATTAATGCGAGAGTTAACTAAAATACCCAAAATCTAGTATTACAAATACAAGAGCTACTAAAGTACAATACAATTGTCTAACACTACAAGCTATCTAGGGAGATAAAATACATATGCATTTAATAGCCATCATAGGTCGACAAAGTAAAAGATAGTAACTATGTCGAACAAAGGATATTAGGGACCTTGCCAATCAGTAGAACAATCCAAACCAATAAAAACATTAGAAAAAGATGAATAGAATCACCGACTTAATAAAAAGTAAGTAAAAATAAAGCATATAGTTATTCAAACACAAAGATATGGAATAATAAGTAAATAGAATATAAGGTCCAGTGTCCTAGCGTACAACCCGTCCATAGTAGTATGCTGTGATGTGGGATCCATGAGGGACTCGTGAGATCCATATACCTTGCCTAGAACTATTTTCCACTGGGTGTCATTATTAAAATAAATCATCCAAAACTAATTATGTTGGATACATTTATATGTATATATATATATAATCAACCATCTAGAACATTTTTTGTTGGATATACTTTCCTCAACCTGCTATTTGCGTACCAAGACTATGATCCATGATAATTATATATATGTGTGATTATAATAAAGGAAATTTCATATGCAATAGTTAAATATCAATGTCTTTCTTACCAAAAAAATCACAGGCTACAAGCTTCCTCAAGTAAGGTTGGGTGACGTGAGGTTGGAGAATGAGGTGATAGTAAGGTTGGATTCACAGGTGGTGTGTAAGAGGGATAGTTTCAAGTATCTCGGGTCCTCAGGAGAATGATGAGATTGAAAAGGATGTCTCACACCATATTGGGGTGGGATGGATGAAGTGGAAGCTTGCATCAGAGGTGTTATGTGACAAGAAGGTGCCTCCCAAGCTTAAAGGCAAATTCTACAGAGTGGCAGTCCATTCGGTCATGTTGTATGGAGCAGAGTGTTGGCCAGTCAAGAACTCCCACATTCAAAAAATAAAGGTGGCAAAAATGCAGATGTTGCATTGGATGTGTTGGCTAATTAGGGGTGATAGAGTTTGGAGTGAGACTATCCGGGAGAAGGTTGGAGTGACTTCGGTGGAGGATAAGATGCGGGAAATCTAGCTGAGATGGCTCTGACACATGATGAGGAAGGGCATGAATGCCCCGGTTCATAGGTATGAGAGGCTAGCTTTGGATGGTTTTAGGCGGGGTAGGGTTAGGCCAAAGAAGTACTGGAAAAAGGTAATTAGGGAGAACATGGAGCAGTTACAGTTTACTGAGGACATGACCCTAGATAGGAAGATCTGGAGGACACGAATTAGGATAGAAGGTTGGTGGCAGTTTGGGCTGCTAGTGTAGGGTATTACTTGGTGGGTGTATTATTCTTGCTAAGACACCTTGTTTTATGCTCTATTTTGATTTTTTTTTTACTTTTCTTTGGTTACTATTACTTGTGGGATTTGTATTTATGTTATTTCATCTTGTTCCATGCTTTATTATGGATTTGATTATTATTCTTTGTCGTGAGCCGGGGGTCTATCGAAAATAGCTTTTCTACTTCTTCGGAGGTAGTGGTATGGACTGCGTACATCTTACCCTCCCCAAACCCCACTATGTGGGAATACACTGGGTTTATTGTTGTTGTTGTTGTACAAGATTCCTCAAAAAACATATTAATCTTTGAAAATAGTGCCCTTAGTTCATATTTTATTAACTAAGCAGACTGATTTCAATTAAATGACCATGTGGAAAATAATCCATTGCAATATAATAACAATAACAAATATTTTAATATTTTTCCCTACACTTTTTCAATCAAATAGCATTTATCAGTTAAGTTCCCAATTAAGAAATCTCATTGTTGACTCAACTCTACAATACTACAATCCCATAATTTCATCAATCCATAGCATTATATATACACACACATACTCAATAATCTATTGACTGAAGTATATCTAAAAGAGTAAGAATATTATACCTCAAAATTTGAGAAAATGTATAGAACTATTATACAACCACCTTTCCTTTGAGAATTGCCTCAGAAATCTCCAAATCTATCAAAATCATGTTCTACATGATTCTATGAGCCTATGTTATCCTCATACGTATCTATTAGTGTTTTGGTGATGTCGTCCAAATCTACTCCTCAATTAAGAGAAAGTATACACGATCATTATAATATAATTTATCCTATAAAAGTAGGGGTCTATTCTACTAGAAACAATGTAAGGGTAATTGAAAAATAAGGAATTATAGCCAACTACACTATGCCAAATGGAAAAGGATACATATTTTGGGGATTTTGTTTTAATAATCACCTCACAACGAACACCATAAAGATAGAGCCTCCAAATCATAACAGTAAACACGGCCACTACCAACTCCAAGTCATGTGCATGATAGTTCTTTTCATGCACCTTCAAATGTGTTGAAGCATATGCAATGAGTTTCTTACCCTGTCTCAAAATAGCACCCAAACTGGAATGTGAAGTATCACAATAAACAGCAAAATCCATACCTTTTAAAAGCAATGCAAGAATGTGAGCAATATTCAACAAAGACTTGAACTTTTAAAGGCTCTCTCACACCCATAGGAAAATTAAAATAGAATACATTTCAAAGTTAAACGAGTTAGCTAGAAGAAATAAATATGAACCCTTTCTTAAATCAATAATGGTTTAACCTTTATTTTTTCTGGATCAACCTCATAAAGTTGAAAACCTTAGTCACTAAATTAAGTTTAACCTCTATTTTTTCTGGATCGATCATAATTCCTACCTTTGAAACCACATGCCCCAAGAAAGACACAAAAGACAACCTAAACTCATACTTGGAAAAGTTAGCACATAGTTGCTTCTCTTTCATCAAACCCAACATAATTTACATATAGTTCTCATGCTTTCCTTATTCTTTAAATACACTAAGATGTCATTAATAAATATAATAACAAATTAATCTAGACATGGCTTGAAAATTTCCATTCATTAAACTCATAAAAGCTGTCAGAGAATTAATGTCTTAGAGATATTACCAAGAACTTATAATGCAGATACATGATTTTAAAAGTCGTCTTACGAGTATCCTCAGCCCAAATCTTTAGCTGAAAATACCCAGACTTCAAGTCAATAATAAATAAGACTTAAGCACCCTGAAGCTAATTAATTAAGTCATCTAAGAGGGGAAAAGGCTATTTATTATGGATATTGACATTATTCAACTGATGGCAGTCAATGCACATGTGCATACCCATATTTTTCTTCTTTATAAATAATACAAGATCACCCAATAAGGAGGCACTCTGAAGAATCAACCCCTTACTAAAAAGATCTAGTAACTGACCTTTAATTCTCCCAATTCAGTCAGTGCTATCCTGTACAGAGAAATAGAAATAAGATGATTATTTGGCTCTAAATTAGTATAAAAGTCTATATCATAGTATAGTGGCATGTCAGGTAAATATATGGGAAATGCCTCTAATAAAATCATAGAACTGACTGAATAGGTGTAACCTTAGCACTAATATTCCAAAAATGTGCTAAAAATTCCAGACACCTCCCCTCTATCAAATTCTTAACACGAATAAAGGATATGAACTTTCTGGGAAAAGGACTAAAATCAACCATCCACTTAATGCAAGACATAGAGACATATCTATAATTGCTATCTCAGTATGATAGACTAATATTACATAATAAGGAGACAACCAACTTATCCCCAAAATGACATCAAAGACAATAATGTCAAGAATCACTAATAATACCCAGGTTTTATACCCAATAGATGTAATAAGACAAGAATGGTTGACTTTATATTCAATTACAAAATTAACAACAAAAGTAGAAACATTCATAGAAATATTAAGAAAACCATACACCATATCCAATCCTATAGTAAAATATGTAGACACATAAGAAAAGGTAGAACTAGGAGTAAATAAGGTTGTAGATATTCAATTACAAACTAGAATAGTACATATGGTCACTACATCAAACACCTCTACCATGGGTATGTCTAAAAAAGAATAGAATTGAGTTTGTACACCTGTATGTGCACCACCCTTGTGGGGCTAAGTACCATTCTTAAAATTATAGCCACCATCTCAATAAGGCTGAGTGACATCTTTACCTACCATACAACCACCATGACCACCCTGAGGATAAATTCTACCATGTATACCACCTTCCTACCTGATGAGGATAGAGATTAAGAAACATATTACAGAGCTGACACAATAAGCTATCTAAACCTAGAGCATAATTTTTGAATGTACCTAACCTCATCACACTCATAACATACTCTTATAAAGAAGGCCTTTAAGTCAAAGCCACAAAAATGATATACCAATTATGATCAAATAAAGTTGGCTAGCCCCTGACGGACCCCCAACTGACACCTATATAGCTGACTAAAGGGGAACCCAAAATACTACAGAGAACTCAAACCCTCAGAGAAAGAGACATTATAGATAGCATATTTTTAGCCTTTTTTTTTACGAACTTTGCATAATCATCCTACTTCACCTCTTTACATTTCAAACACTCTACTACCTCCAAAAAACTCTAACTTAAGGACACCATCTAAAGGGCTTATAGTTTAAGTCTCGTGTTCTACCTTTTAATGAACCAATGGATCCTCTACTCCTTAGTATGTGAAAAAAACACTGAATACCTAGAGAGTGAGTTAAATCAAGCCTCATAAAATGTAACAAAAAAAGTACCCTGCTCAATGCTTCTAAACTCATCTCGCCTCTTATCTTGCAAAGTACGAGGAACACACTTATCTGGGAAGATAAAGTAGAATTATTTTTCATTTAATAAAGGTAACCTATATGGCTTACACTTCACAAAATCTCCCCACCATAACTTTGTTTCTCCATGTACCTAAGAAGTGACAAAATTGACCCTATTTTGCTTCATGGTCCCATTTTATAGAGCCTTATATAATAGTTAATAATGAATTCATAGTTATCCTAATTCTCAAAAACATAGAAAATAAGAATCTTAATTATAAAGTGCCTCTAAAAAATCATGTTCCTGTCCAATCACTACCAACCCAGTCATCATCTCAGAAAAATCTATCTCAAATTCTCATCCATCCACAGAGCCATAACTATAGCATATTGAACTCCCAGACACTAACCTACTAGAGTTGTAAGTTCCACCCCAGTCCTAACCAATCCACTCCACAAATTCAATATCTATTGTATTGCATTTGAGGCAACTAGAGTAGGAACAATATCTATTTTATCTAGTCCCACTACTTTTGCATTGTAACCCTTATGTTCTACTTGATCTTTAAATTTGATGTTCAAATATTAGTGAAGTAATACACTAAGGGTAAACTTATGGTTTAGCTTATCTGACATATGAATTCTTTGTGAGAATGAGCAAAATTTAATTCTTACACACATTCTTATGATAAATTGCATATTAGTGAGTAAATATAGGTGACTCTCTTGTGGTGAGGGCACATGTTTGATAATGGTTAGGTGAATTTTATGATCTACTTTTTGAGTAATATGCATGAGTTTTCCAACTTGGTAAAGTCAATTCTTGAGGTTAGCAAGTCTTAAATTAGTATTCATATGTTTTCAATGTGAATGTGGCATGCATAGTGGTGAACTCTAGCATCATAGTTTATGCAGTTTAGTGCATTTAAAAAAGGTTGAGTGTTGGATACTGTTAAGGTAAGGTAAATATTCCTTGATCAAATCAATGCCAAATAGTTTGAAGATGAAAAGTTGAATAAACTTTGGAACAAGGTAGTGTGGTAAAGCTTTTGATGTCATATTTGATTCATGTGGAGCGTGGATGGTAAGACGGCATGTATGTTTCCCTTATGTTAGTGATTTGATTTATAGTTTGCTTGTAGAAGCTTATGGTTCTTGATAATTTATTCATCTAGTGAAATCAAGATGTACTGAAACTTAAGATATCTTTATTGGTGGCCTAAATTTAAGAGAAGGATAGTTAAATATGTGTAAATTCCATAATATTTAGCAGGTATGTATAAGCATCAAAGGCCTACAGTTTTCTTCAAGTGATACCCATTCTAGAGTGGAAATAGAAGAGGATATATATGTACTTCATGGTGGGTCTTTCAAAGACCTTAGGGTATCATGACTCAATTTATATTAGAGTATACAATCTAACAAGTCAACTTATATCATCTCAGTTAGATTGGATTGTGAATTGAAGTAGTTGGCAAAGTTTTATGTCAAGGAGATATTGAGACTACAATGGGTGCCAATTTCCACTATTTTTTTATAGAGGTACACAATTTACCTCTAAATTTTTGGAGAGGATATTTTAAGTGTTAGGCATTAAGATTGACTTCAATGTTGTTTTCTATCCCTAGACTGACGGCCAGTTAGAAAGGACTATTTAGGTGCTTAAGGATATGCTAAGGGTCCTATATAATTGACTTTGTTTGATATTATATGAGTTTTCATACAATAATATTTATTATTCTAGCATTGGTATGGCTCTATTTTAAAAACTCTATAGGAGAAGGTTTAGGTCACCCCTATGATGGTTTGAGGTTGGTGATGTGAAGCCTTTTCACACAAACTTGGTTAAGAGTTATTAAGAAAAAGGTGAGGTTCATTTAAGGTAAGTTGTTGTCGGCCCAGAGTATGCAAAAGGAATATATAAATCCTAAGGTGGTGGAAACTTGTCTTTCAAGCCCAGTGAATAAATTTTGTTGAAAGCATCTCCTATAAAGGGTATTATGTGTCTTATAAAGAAAGGTAAGCTTAGCCCTTATTATATTAATCCATTTAAAGTTCTTAAGGAAATAGATCTGGTAGCGTACAAGTTGGCATTAACACCAAGCCTTTTAGGGGTCCATCTAGTGGTCTATGTGTTTATGATAAAGAGATACCATGGGGATGGGGATTATATTATAAAAAAGAATTCAACTTTGATTGATAAAAATCATTTCTATAAGAAGGAATGTTACAATTCTTGAATGAGACATTTAGATATTAGGAGGAAGGAAATTCAATCACTAAAGATCCAATGAAAGCATCGTCCAATTAATAAAATTACTTGATAAATAGGGAGGGATATATGGTATAAGTAGCCCCACTTTTTTTAGTATGCAATTCCTCTTTTCTCGTATTTAACACATTTCTCTTATTTGATTGTTCGAAGGTGGATGATGGTAAATTTGTATTTGTTGTGATGACTCATTTTGTCATTATGGGTAAGTGTAGTATACTAAAATTCTAGCTAAGATTTTTCTCAAATAAGGAGTTAGAAATTTCAGGCTAGGTTGGTCTGGATAAAATTTAAATAAAAAATTTCATAGGATATTTTGGAAATGAATTTGGGTAAGTAGAACTTTTGCTATTTAACGTGACGTAAAGGGGTTAGTCTGAAATAGATTTTGGGCTTGCATTATAAAAAAAAAATACTAGGAGCAATATTAAGTTTCTGCTTTGCCACACCCACTATAGCAGGTGGCAGGCTACTATGATTGTACTGCTAAATGGGAAAATTCCTACTATAATGGGAATCAAAGTTGGTCAATCTTGCCATAGTGAGCGGAACCCTCTATAGCGAGGCTGTGATAGTAGAAGAGGGTCGCTATATCAGGATATACATGAATTAAAGCAGAAAAACACCCCAAATTATTACAATATTTCAAAACTCATTTTGAAAAGGGATAGGGTGATTTTAGGAAAACTTCACTCAAATTTTATCTAGAATCTTTGTAAAGGTAAGTGATTTCTTTTATTAACTTATAGTTCGATTGCAATCTACGAATTACTAGTTTGCAAGCTTTTAAGGATGATTTGACTTAACCTAGATAATTTTTGGGTATTGTAGTGTTAATTAGGAGTAAACCCTTAGGTTTTGGTTAAAGATTATTAATTTACTCTTACATGTTGATAATTCACTATTATAACTATAAAATTGATAGGATTCAGGTAGAATTATGGTAAAAACACTAGAATAGAAGGAATGATCATGAATTTGGTCTTGGGGTTTGGGATTTGGTTATAATCCTCAATACAGTAGGTCATTTGGTTGATTATATGTTATATTCCTATTTTTAGACCACAATCAAGACAAGGTTGCAAGAAAGGGAAAAGGTCAAGTTCGTTAAAGCATTTCAGGCCTAGATTAAGATAAATGATGGCTTAATGTAGTTGAAACCCAATTTGTTTAATCTGTGCATGATAATTTTTCTTTCGTATCGCTTGATACAATGCAAGTTCAAGGAAAGTTAATGACTATTTGATACCCTAAGTGTTAATCACATACAATGAACTAATATAAAAGCTTGTTAGTTTTTACAAGTTTGGTTTCTGGTATTATTGTGGTTGTGATTGTTTTGATATCTATTATTATTATGAAATGTAACAGTATTTGGACATCTTCACGAGCTTGATTGACATAAGGCTGATTTCTAAGATTGGAACAAAAACGGTTTCTCATTACTTGAAGGTCATGGCTAGTGGGCAACCATAAGATCCTTAGCATGTATGTACAAGGTACAGGTGAGTGTAACGATTTCTTGAGTGAACTTGGGATTATGTGTTTACTTTCTATATTGGTTCCTTGAGTGTATCGGATTAATTATTGACTTGTTAAATTGGTTCCTTGAGTGAATCGGGTTTATATTTTTACCTGACATATTTGGTTTCTTGATGTAAATTGGACTCATGATTATTATCGTACTTATTATTGGAATAGATCCTTGAGTGGTCTGGGCTTAATTTTAAGGTTGGCATTACTCTATATCATCTATTTATGGGAGTAACTAAGACATGATTGATATAATCATTTCAGTCATGGTTGTTGACTTTGAGTCTTGTTGGTACTCACGGCCTTGACTTGACTTGTATTGGTTAAACTCTATGATGTGTTGATTAATGTTAAGTGTTACATACTTGAGGTAAGGTTACATAATTGTCTTTATTTTACTAAGTTATGGTTACTTATACATACTTTTTATTTTTGGGTTGGCCGATGACCCTACCTGTACACTATTGTTAATTATGTACTGATACTACATATGCTCTTTATTTTGTTGAGAGAAGATCATATTTCAGATAACTCAATAACAGAGAGGATAACTTTCAAACTCAAGGGTGAGCTACTTTTTCTGGGTTGTCATAAATTCTTTATTTATTTTTATGGTCCATGGTTTCAAACTTAAACATATCCAGTTGCTTTGAGTTTAAACTTTTTATTGACATTTGTAGTATTTTTGTACAATGACTTTCAAATTCTAGGGGATTGTTTAGGTGTTGATTAATTCCATAGTGTTATCATTAAATTATTGAGGATATTATTTTATCGAATGTAAAATAGATAGTTTGCCTTATTTTTTGCTAAGTGTTGGATTTTTTCATTTGGTGTTATATGGTTCTCCCACTGGAATTTAGTGTGGGTGCCACTAACGGTGGGTTGGGACATGATAGAGAAATTGTACAGTTAGGAGTAGGCATAATGATGCGAGTTTAGGGGCGAGCAGATGGATCTTTCCTCGCAAGTTGATCATGGCAAAGGTAAATTTTTACTTTTTGCCTAATTAAAATTTTAGGTGTTTTTAAATACTATAAATATCCTCTTAGGTTGTTTTCATTTTAGAATATACCTAAGGAAGGATAGATGAGTATAGAGCTTGATATCAACTCTCTTAGGGTTATTTCTTACACTTTTTACTTGACTTAGTTTATTATTTCAATAGTAACTATTGCTTTATATTCAACTTTATGAGTGGATAATAGCCCTCGCCATCTAGGGTTATGGCCATAGTATGAACATCATTGTTTACATATTGTTTACTTTTGTAGAATCTACCATTATGCTTTGTTCTCTTAACCTTGCGATTACTATTCTATTTCTCCATGAAAAGAAAGGTAAGGCCTAAGGGTGAATGTTCTAGTCACCTGAAATAAGTTTAGGTTGTGAATTAGTACTTGCTAACATGTAATTTTATTCTTAAATGATAACTTTAGGGATTTGGGACCTAGAGTTTGATTAAAATGGTAGCTTTAGAGTAGAAACTACTTAAGATGGGTAACTGGAGTAGAAACTCCATAAATTTAGATAATGTGACATCTTGTGGAACTAGTTGATGGGTAGCCGACCTTGGATACATTATTGACCATAAATAAGGGTAGAGTGTAATAACCTGAATTTTGATAAAATGTGTGACATATGTGTTTCTATGTGGTTTGACTATTTTATCCCATCCTGTGGTTGTATTATGGTATTTCTAGAGTGTGGGAATAATTGACATAATTTTTGATGCATTATGATTTTTGATGCATTTTGGTGCCATTTATATGATTTTGTGATTTTTGGTGGTTTTGAGAGCCTTATAGTATTTTTGTAGATGTCTTTTGATCCTGTGATGAATGGCAAAACTGACTGCGCCAGTAGATCTGAAATGTCGATTTTAGGGTGGTAACATGGTTGGTGTGGTTTTATGGCTTTTAAATCTCATTTTGACCCTCGATTTGGAAAGTTGTAATTTTGGATTTTGGGGGTAAACTTTGTGAAAATAATATTTTTTTGAAAATTTGATATTGTTATTCAGTTCGGAGCATCGAATTTGATAGTGTAGCATAGTTCACTTGCTTTCATGAGATTCCAAATAAATCCCTAGGGGCCTACGGAGACTTAGAAATTCACCAAGTCCCCAACTAGTGCACCAATTATCTGGTACACCTACGAGTGTATGTCTTATGCCACTATCATGATTGGGCAGCATACAGAGTGTCACTATTGCAACACCCCTTCCTTGATTTCGATACCTCTGTCAGGCAAGGTTCCGCAATCGCGAAGCCTAGGTATATAAAAACTAGTATTTGCTATTTTACACCATTTTTTAGACTTGGAGCTTAGGGTTTCATGGTTTTGAGCAACTTTCTTAATTCCTAAGCTCAGATAAGTTCCATTAAACTTATTTCAACTAATTTCTTCTATCTTTAATATTAAATTCTTCTTTTAAACATGGATTAAAGTATGGAATTTGAGAATTTTACCCGTAAGTCCTAAAAAGGTATTCCTCCAATTTAAACCCCAATTTCTCTCCTTTTTAAATTAAATGAGTTTCTAAAACCATAATTATCAGTTTCCCCTTAATTTTATCTTAAAAACAACTTTGATTCTTGATTTTTAAATGAATTTCCAAGATTTTACCCGATAAAGTTTTAAAATAGTTTTTCTTTGATTTGGACCTCATTTTTAATTTGTTTTCACTTGGGTTTTCAACTGTAGCCTCCTAATATGGAGAACATGTTTTTGAAATAAAGTTATGACTTTGCCTTTAGTTTGAAAACCTATTTTGTGGGTTAGTTTGACCCCAACTTAAAACTAGGCAATATGAGTATCATTGGCTTTCTTTTGATGCGTAGATTCTATATTTTGGTGTTTTGGTTGATTTTGGGTCCATTCGTGAAGTGTAGGGCTTTGGGATCAAATTGTTGTGGATTAATTTTTATCCTTTGAGGTAGATTATGGCTTAACTTCTTTCATACTAGTTGAGTAGTTAATGTTGAACCAAAATGCATGTTAAGAGTACGGGAACGAAGCATGAAAAATGGCTATATTATTGTGTTATGCCCTTATAGGGGCCTATATATGATGTAATTAGTGGATTTGATATATTATATGCTATGTGTGACTATGTAGGGTCCCATGTGATGTTGATAGCCTATGTACATAAGAATAATTATGTTTTGTTTAATGAAAAGCATATTGTGGTACCAATTATTTATTTTGATGTATGCATAGTCTATTGGCATATGAATCATGTTGGATTTCATGAATGGTTGGAAATAATGAGTGGATATTTGGCTCATATAATGATATATTTGTTGGTTATGAAAATACTCATTGTGATTGATTGTGGAAATACTCATCGTGGTTAGTTGTAAGCATTGCATCCTCATACTCATTCATGAAATAATGGTACTATCATGGAAATATTGAGAAACATTGGCGAAACCATTTTATGATAGAAAATACAACATCTTATAAAACCCTTATTAGGGGATGTACCGAGGAAGAGATATAGATATATGGATTGTATATGGGTTGACAAACCCCTATGGGTCCTACATTGAAAATTTTTAGCTCTATAGGTGTATACAGAGGTTGTACTACTACCTCGGAGGTTGTGTGATGACCTTGTGCATTACATCATCATCATCATTTTTCTTATTGTGTTTACTTTATTATGCTTGTGATGTGATTATATATTCTGTTTGTCTTGTTACCGATCCATTATTCTAACATCCCTTACTTGTACTTGATGCTCTTGTATATGGTGTTCCCCTTTCCTGTGCTTATATGTGGTATAAATATATACTAGTATTCTTTTTAGTGCTTTGTTATATTATATGTGGGTATTATAGAACTATTAGTGCAAGTAGTGTGGACTACCATTATGGGATTTTTATGATTGCAGGTGATGTTCCCTTGGTGTTTATTTATTATAATTTATTTTCTACTTTACTCGATCGGCCAATGATACTTATTGAGTACAAGTGCCCCATACTCATCGCTATTATGCCCTTTTGGTGTAGATTCTGGTGCAGGTACATCTCACATGGCTTGATTTTGATCGCCTTCATAGTTGTTCAAGGTACCTATTAGACTTTCATGTGTCTGGGGTCCACTTCTATCTTTCTATATTAGTTTATGTCTTTACCAGTAATCAGAGACATATATTGTTCATGTTTGATATTCTGATGTATTTGACTCATAGATTGTACTTACACTATTGACAACAAGTTTTGGGAGTTGGTTTAATATCTTTGGTTGTATATTCCCTCTTTCATATTAAATTATACGATTTGGCATTGTTCTAGAATCCTTTCCTTGGGGTTATTTTTATCTTTTTCCCCTGTTTTGTCAGTTTGTCTACTACGCTTTCTTGTCAAGGTTCTCCATGACAAATGCCATCATGACCCTTATTTTGGGTCGTGACATAGAGTTGGTGGGTTTGAATCCCCAAAAAGTAGAACCATAGAGTAGATGATTAATTACTTTTTAGTTTATTTGTTTTAGATCTGAGTGTTCTGTGGCATTGTGAAAAAAAAAAGCTTTTATGGTTTAGCTTTCGTGTTCTAGATTATTTGGTTGAGATAAGTTATTATTTTTGAGGAGTTAGACTTAAAATAGTCTCTTGTATGTGTTGTTATTTGATGACCATACTTATTGAACATCATACATAATTTGTGATTGATTGATTCGTTTGGCTTGACACTACTTTTATTAATAAGCTTAACATTGTTGAATACTATATTGATAAATTGTAAGAGTAGTGTACATTTGTTAACTTGTTGTGTATTTATTGATAATATCCTAAGTGATAGTAAAATACTAGAATATGTTGAGTTATGTTAAAAGAGATTGAGAATAAATGAACTATTCTAATTATTGAGAAGCTCGAGTGTAGTGTGAACTTATGAAAGTGGTTATGATATGGAGCGGGTTCCATATTGGTATGGTACATGTACCCTAGTTGTTCCTAGTAGGTCATGGCTAGTTGGTAGGTCATGGCTAGTTGGGAAGAAGTAAGACCTTTAGCATGTGTGTATAGAAGGGTGATACTTGTGGGTTCTGTGATGGTACCGAGAATAATTATTGAGTTATAGAACTTTGTTATCATAGGATTATTTGGGTGTTAAACCCTAGTTGTGATATGAGTGCATTATATTTATAGAATTGTTTCATGATGGGTTGTTTATCCTATTAGTGATTTGCATGATATCATTGTTAATCTTAAAGGGGGTCTGAACTTGAGTGGTCTATCTGGTTGGTATACTTAAGTGAATTAGGTGTTGATGTACCCATTTGCATATTTTATTGATTTATTAGGTACACTTGTTACTATTTTGAGATTGCCTATGATTCCTACAAGCTTACTCATGTACTCTTTTCTAAGTGCAGACTGTGTTCTAGGGACTTCTACATGTCATATCTAGCGCCTCTAGTAGATCAATTAAGGGTGATCTACTTCATTCCAGGCTTCCACAATCATCTTAGTTCTATTGTTTCATATTTTGGACAATGAAATTTTGTTAGATACTTTGGACTATATTTTTTTGTTAGTGTCTTTTGTACGATGACTCTTAAATTTTGGAGATGTAATAGTTAGACTACCACATTTTATTTATTTAAGTTTGAGTTATTATTTTATTGTTGTGTTATGTTAAATAAATTAGTTAAGTCTTTGATTTTGATAGTTCTCCAACCTAAGGGTTAGTGGGTACCAATTACGGCCACTTGGGTCATGAAAAAGTTGGTATTAGCGCCCAAGGTTCGTCGATCTCATCGTACAAAGACATGTATTGTAGATTCTTGTGGGATGGTGTGAGTTGCCTATACTTTTCTTTGAGATGCTATAGGACACAAGGAAAATTAAAATGTTTCATTCTTTTGTGAAATTACTTGAGTCCAATTGGTATCTGTCAATCTAAATTGGTAACTATCAATCCAAATTTTTATCTAACGTGTTTCATTCTTTTCTCGTATATATAGAAAGGACATGTGCAATGAGGTGATAGTAGAGGTACTCGAGAAGGTTGTTAGCTCTATAGTTCATAGTAGAGGATGTGCTAAGGAGTAGAGCCTGCTAAGCTCAGAGGAGGAGGAGAAACACTCACCAAGGGAAGGATTTAAGCCACTGGACAGGCTCGTGATAGATCAGAATCCCCTGCACCACTTGAGGACATCACTAATGTAGCAATCTAAAACTCCCTAGCCAGAGGTCATCTCAACACTTCAAATAGGCTAGACTTCCCATACTTACTGCTTTCTGTCTCAACGCGTTGCCACCATATTGTCCTTACTCGGATGGTATTAGATGGTCATATCATGATCCTTTAGCAACGCCATCCACATTCTATGCCTCAAATTCAAATCCTTTTGAGTGAAAGCATGTTGCAAACTATGATAATCCATGAACACTTCACACTTAACTCCATAAAGTTAGTGCCTCCAAATCATAAGTGCAAAGACATTTGCTGCTAACTCCAAGTCATAGGTTGCTAATTCTTTTCACGAGGCTTCAATTTCCTTGAAGTATAGGAGATCACACTCCTGCCCTGCATTTTGATACAACACCTAAATCAGAGAGTGAAGTATCACAAAATACAATGAAATCTTTACCTTCAACTAGTAGTGAAAGATGGAGTAAAAGGTGTATTGAGCTTTTGGAATCTCTCCTCGCACTTATCTGACCAAACAAATGGTACCTCCTTCTAATTCAACCTTGTTAAGTGAGTAGCAATATATGCAAGATTCTTGACAAACCTGGAATAATAACTAGAAAGACCCATGAAACATCTAACCTCATTCACAGAGCTAAGCAAAACCCAACTCTTAACCACCTCAATCTTTTAGGGATCTACCATCACCCCTTTTCCCAAACCATATGCCCTAAGAAGGCAACCGAAGACAGCCAAAACTCATCTTTTGAGAACTTAGCATACAAGTGTTTCTTCTTCAAATCCTCAACACAATGTAAAGATGAACTGCATATTCCTCCTTACTCTTAGAGTAACCAGAATATCATTAATAAAAATAATAACAAAAGAATACAAAAATGACTTAAAGATATTGTTAATCAAGCTCTTGAAAACTGCTAGCGCATTAGTCAACCTGTATGACATCACTGAAAAATCAGAATGCTTATACTGAGTCCTGAAGGCTATCTATGGTATATCCTTGGGCCAAATTTTAACTTGTGATAACATGATCTTAAGTCTATCTTGGAGAAAATGGAAGAACCCAGTAACTAATTAAAGATATCGTCTACTTAAACAAAGGATATTTATTCCTAATGGTAAGTTTATTCAACTGCCTAAAGTCAACGAACATTCTAAGGATACCATCATTTTTCATAAAGAATAACACAGGATCACCCCAAGAAGAAGCACAAGGACAAATGAACCCCTTATCAAGTATCTCATGAAACTAAGTATGTTCTCTCCACTCAACTAGAGCCATTTGATAGAGAGAAATAGAAATGGGGTAAGTGCCGAGTCTAAACCAATATACAAATCAATGTCTCAGTTCGAAGAAATACCACGCAAATCTATGGAAAACACCTCCTAAAATTCCAACACCACGAGAATTGACTCAATAGAATGAGATCCTTCATTAACATCCTAGAAATATGCTAAAAAGGTCAAACACCCTTTCCCAACTAACTTCTTAGCCCAAATAAAAGATACAATTTTCATAGACTTAGGTTTATACACACCTTCCTACAGTAGCTTATCTGTTCTGTCACCTCAAAAGTCACTATCTTAGAATTACAATTTAATACAGCATGATATGAAGATAGCCAAGTCATACCTCGAATAATATTAAAGTCGACAATATACAAGATTATTAAATCTACCTAAGTCTATAAAAACCCATGAACAAAACAAAACATGCACGATACACATTGGTCACTACTACAAATCTCAAACTAGAGTAGATACACAAATAAAAGAGTTAATGTATCATAGATCAAACCTGAACCAGGGCCTAGTCATGATGGGTATCTCAAACCCACCGTGGGATAGAGTCTACCCCGTTAACCTTTAACGCCTCAAAAAAGGGTCCCAAGATGTCACATGGTGCTTAGGGTCATAAGTGACCCCAAGCTAACCCTTCTACTAGAAAAATCATAAGCAACTGAATAAAATGCATAAATTTGTACAATATTAGCGAAAGATAACTCTTTTCTGAATGTAATCAATATAAAACTGATTTCACAAAATTATAACTCTACTTTTACAACAAAAACTGAAACTGAATACATTAACTCTACTAACTGTCTATGAAGCCTCTACCAATACTGACTATAGATAGCAAAAGACGCGACCCCAACTATCATTAATTAATATTCAAGAATAAAAAAGTAAAGAACAATAGTGAATCTAACTGAAGTCCTCGAAATAGGAGGACTCATCATCTGCTGGCTGGAATCTGCAGCTGTCTAATTTTGACTAGACATACAACAACTTGTACCTACATTATGAGACAATGAAGCACATAGATATATATGTGGATCAGCACTTGGGAATGTACTGAGTATATGAGGGTGTATGCGTTTAAATAAATATTATCATCAATCTTTATAGAAAATCTGCATGTTGATATAAATGACTCACATAGCTTGAGTAAAAGCTGAAATCTGAATCTCATAAATCATGTGTAATGAAGTATATAGTACAAATCTCATGAGTCATTCTACTTTGGCTTTAAAATATGTACTCTTCTCTTATTCTCATTACTCATAGGCTGAAGTAAACTTTAAACAATACTTTCAACTCATGCATATGTCTCATGGAGAGTAAAACTTCTTCAATGCTCAAGAACTCATAACTCTTTTGAACTCAAATACTTGGAATTCGGAATCATATAACTTTGGAACATACTTGAAGGCATTTCATTCATGTTAGGAAAATATCTTATTTCAAGATTTAGGGGGAAAATACTCATATCAAGGGAAAGTATTTTAGTTTTTAAAAAAAATATCTTATCTCAAAGCTTTAGTTTTAAGGAAAAATATTCTATCTCATTGGAAAATACTTTAGTTTCGGGAGGTTCTCTTAACCGACATAAACTATGCGAGCTACATGGAGTCCAACATTTTGTCCTCCTAAGGAAGAGACCTCACATTGGGGAGAGGCGTCATACTCTTGCCAGGGAATACAACCTAGGTCTAGTGATCACTAAACAAACTCGGGCCCAATATCAACTTAGCCTTAGGCCCAATTAAAATCATAAACTCAGCCTCAGGCCCAACCTATGGTGGCACGTAGTTTTGGGGTAAGAAACCGTAGTAACTTACCCGCTCGGTACTAAATACTACTCTCTTTAGATTATTTGCACTCATCTCGTAAAAATCTACATTTAGAAATAATCTCATGGTTCACCACGAACCCAATAATCAAATTTATAATCTCATATAGTAGAGTGGATTTCAAAACTCAATGACCATTAGGTCAAAACATTTCTCAATAATCTCAGAATACTCAAATCATGGGTGCTTATAGCACAATAATTCATAAAATCTCAAGTCTTAAGTAGGGATTAATAACCCCTAATTCAATCTTAAGTTAGAACTCATCAAAAGTATAATAGATAGCATATAGATTCATAATTCATGTAGAAATCTGGAAGTTATAATAATTTGTCTCAAAATATCAACATACCCATATACTTCAGTATTTCAAACATTGCAACTATTAACTTTTCAAGGATTAAAATCATGGGGTATAAACCCATCTTCAATTTCTCAAGAAAACATGTAAAAATCATGTCATTAGACTCTCAATTCATGGGTAACATCAAAAGCTTGAAACCAATAACAATGGATGAAAAACCCTAATTCAATTTCTTGTAAAATCTCATAAATTACAGAAAATTATAGTTTAAATAAGCCTTTGGGCACAAAGGTGAAAGGATTACCCTTGTTCAAAACCCCATATACCTTAGATTGATAAACTTGGAAGAACAACTTACTTTTGAGATGTTATTGGAACTCTTGAATGAGGGTTCTTGAAGCTTTTGACTTGGGAGTCTTGAATCTTGACTCAATTTGTAAAAACTATGGTGAACTCTTGAGTTTCTTGGAAGAGGATTTGGATTCTTAGGGTTTTTGTTTTGAAGAGAAAGAGGATTTAGGGCATAAAGAGCTTTGTAATAAGCTAGATTTTATGTTTTTGGACGGATTGGGGGTAGGATAACTGTCCAAAATACCCCCCTTTTAACCCTTGGCAAAACCGGAATAATTTAACTGGAAGCCCAATTTTATGGGCCAGCGCGACGCGCTACTATCGCGGTGGCTCACTGGAAATTAACAAATAGGAATCTGAGGGTCACCGCGACACGGAGTCATTGCGTTATCCCATCGGATGGGACATAAAACTTCAACGCGATGCACTACAATCACTCTAGGTTACTGAAAACTGACAATTGGGATATTAATCCTCTCCGCGACGTGCTAAGGGTATGAATGATGGTGCTTTATGACAGGAACTTCAATTATCCATAACTTCTTGTCCGGTTATCGGATTCAGGTGAATCTTATATCGTTGGAAAGATAATTCAATTTCCTACACGATAAAAAGTCAAAATTAGGAGAATTCTATATGATTTAAACGTTACTCACTTTGGAAGTTATTCCTCAATCTTATAGAGATGAAATTAAGCTTAAGGAAAGTTCGGGGAATTACAATATCTCCTCATTGGGAACATTTGTCCTTGAATGTGGCTAGCTAGACTAAGAATACAGAGGAAAACTGAGGGTGCACAGTTGAAATAACTTGTTAAACTGATTCTACCTTATTCTAAAACTGTAAGTACTTCTGTGAGTGCACGAACTTATAATAAGAATAACTATATAGCTGAATCTTTGATTAGGAAGGAGATGAATGAAGGAAGACTATTACCTTCGACTGAACTTGTCTTTACTTATCATTAGGAGCTGATTCATGTTGAGAGTTTAGAACTTGCTTTATGCGCTCATGGTGCGATCGTACTTATAGATGGCGAAGTGATAGTTTATGCAGGAATAAATCATGAGAAAATGAGGCTAAGATTACAAAATGGGTATTACACTCTCTGAGCTGGAACACTTGGAAAACGAAGATTGTTCCGTGAATACTTACGCACTGAATCATGACTAGATATCTGAATTTTGAAACTAATGCCTGATACATATACTGAGCTAAATTTTAAAATTTTCATGGGTTCGAACAACTATTTACTAGAATGACCGTACTTATGAAACTTCACGTAGTAAGACAAAACTAGTTCGGAAAATGGAAAACTATAGAAATCTATCCGTCCGATGGTTAAACTGGATTGCTGGCTATCCAAACTGAATCATACTAGATACTCATACTCTAGTGGAGGATTTTATCAACACCCTCCTAGGGAGTTCTTATGATATGAGGGAGCATAGAACTTTGGGCATGATCTGAAAAAGGCATCTGAGTAAGAGATTACAATATTTCTACGACTCTGTAGCTTGGAAATAGACCCTTTTGAATCAGAGACTGGGATAGAATTTCTGGGTCTTAGGCAATCAACACCTTACTAGCAAGCTTAGACATACTTCTAAAATATTCTCTCAACTATTTTTTTTCCTTTAAAGACCATACTCATTTATTCATCTTCTAACTCTCACATGGCCTTTATATTTCCATCTACTCATGTCTGAATTGAACTAAATTCTCTCACCATCTTAAAGCCTAACCCACCATCATAGGATACACCATATAACACTGTAATACTAGACTGAACTATAATTCAACACACCTTGCACTTCACAACTTCTCATCTCATGCAAAATTCTCATTACCACTCCAACAACCATATTCAACCTCACACTAGACATTTACTAACATGTAGTGTATTTATCCAGATATATACAAACATGATGTTCAAGCCTACTTCTATAACCACACATGCACTTCTAAACACACTCCCATAAAATGCCTTTGTCATAACCTACAAACCTTTACCAAGAACAACTACCATGCACCACTCTTAAGAAGACATACATAACATATTCTGAACTAACCAGGTCATATACAAATACTTCACTCAATACTTCTTCAAACTCATAGAATTACATAAAGCAAGTATACGACCATCTTCCCCAACATGATCTATTTACTTTCTCCTATCTACGCAACTGCTCATCATCATAATTCTTGACCTAAGGAAAAGGTCACTGAAAGGTTAGAACACGAGGACCTGTAGCATGAAGGGATACTATGCGTAACTTGGGCACTCATCCGAGGCCTAAGAAATAGAGCATTTAACATCATGAACTTATCAACGAGGTCTAACCCGAGGATATGCATGATATAAATCTGAATTTCACTTCTCATCAAAAGTATTGCTTGAGCACTTGAGCTGAACATACCATAAAGCTTGAGTACATGAGTCATGAGCTGCATGACCCAGATTTGGAGTTCATAACTTATGGAATGTGATTCCAACTGCTGAAAGAACTGGAAATCCTTCTTTTGGGAACTAGGAGAGTACATAATTCTCTATAATATGCATGAACATGAATTAAGATCATGGAACTAACACGTAAAGCATGAGTAGGTATTGGGACCACTAAAAATACTAAAATAAGATTAGGTCAAGCATCAATCTTTCTCACAGCTATACTACAACTTACTGGTATATCTACTAGAATCTGAAAGCTTGACTCAGTTACTCGTTCTATCATCTCCCCATTAGATTTAAGCCATCACTCTAAGTCGGTGAACCACTATACACTCTAGTCTAAACTGAAATCACTTTACTCTAGAGTCTGGGATATAACAATACACATGAATAATAGAACTTAGCTCGAATAATGGCCCAATAGTCATCATATAATACTTGAACACTTACTAACTTTGAATCTGCATGAGCATCCCCATAGTCGAAGTGCACACCATCTAGTGCTTTAACTCTTATTTCTATTGGCTGAATCTTCAAACTTTTAAAAATTGATTTCTAATACTTAACATAGATACTTCAAAACCTTTGACGGACCATAATACTTCTATCATAGCCGACCCATATCACGCCTATAAACTTATATTTCCAAACCATGAGAATCAAAATCACACTTAAAAGTCTCAACATCTTTAATCATAATCATAGCTTCTTAACTTAGCTATGAAGAACATCATTATTATCTAACTAGTCTTTATCCAACTAGCATATCCATGGTACTACTAACTCCACCACATACAATGATCCCTCGAAACTACTGCCGCCCCATAGCACCTTAGGCATACTTTTGCATCATACATACAACATCAGACTCGATTATGAATCAAATAAACTTAAGCTCTTGTATACACTATTCAAGCCTACTAAATCACTTCCCCATAAATAGTTAATTAAACCAAGAAATCATCACATCCACCTTTATGACTACCAATCATTCAAACTTAATTTCTAGTGCTCAACATGATTTACAACCCCACCTCACACACAATTCTCACTTGAAAACCATAAAACAAACATCAAGAAACACTAGCCCACTCAAACCTCATAACAACAATAATTGATCATAATCATATGGCCTATCTTAATCATAATCCATTAACACATCCTCCGTCCAACATCATTACTATATACCTATCTATACACCTAAACTTCTTTCACAGCTCTATAAGTTTCAAATAAACTTCATCTTGCAATCTCAGGGAACCCTAAATTAACAACACTCATCCACTAATTTCTTTCATCAATAACCTATACTTTTTTAGAACAACAAACTCCGTCAACAACTCTTTTCATACTTCAAGAAAACAATAATTCACCTCAACTAATAACTCCTTCTTTACCTTCTACTAAACTAGCACACCAGGATATATCACTTCATTACTAACTCAATCATATGCAAAAAGATATCATCTATACATATATTCAATAAATCACACTTACTACCCTTCTTGCCAATACACCTCTTAAACCCCCGGTTCTAACCAACACAAGAACAATAAGGTGAACAACAAGTTGCTAGTGTATCAAAATAGGCCTCACACGGCTTCACTAGACTTTGATTTTTCAACAACACAATGATAATAAGATTACAAGAGATAGAAATCTGACACCTAATATTCAATGATCTAAGAATACAAATCTACTGTGTCTTAACTGAATGGATCATAAGAATGAGGACATAACTTTAAACTTGAGGGGCTTATAATACACCCAAAGGCCCCTCTCAAGTAGCTTTGAGAGACTTCTGAAACTTCTTGCTAGGAAGTCTAAGAGCATTGTCAGGAAAGGAACTAGAACTTATTGATCATGCTATCCCTAGAATAATGAAAGGATAGAAAAGTATAGATTTACATTATGGATTCTGAGGAGGAATCTGAAAGAACCTCTGACTTGGGCTTAGCGCACGACTTTCATGAACATAAATAAAATACTTCAATCGTCAAAACTCAAAAGCACTGTGGGATACTTTCTAGCTCGCTTACAATCCCATTACTATCTGTAAAGACTTTCTGAGAAAGCTTTATCAGTAAATACTTAAGCATGACTATTTCTGATACTTTGAAAATAAGGCAGAGATAGCCTAAATAGAGTAAGATGAAAACCTATATAAGTTTCTTAGAGAATCTTTCCATAGCACGATCTAAGACTTGAAATAACGAAAACGTTTCCAAAATTCCTCATAGCCTCTCAAAGAAAAGTACAAACATCTCTGTACCATTCTGCAGGACTCAACTAGACACGGCTTCACAAACACCCTAGGACACTTAAAAACCTAGCTTTGATACCAAGTTTGTAATGCCCTGAAAAAGGGTCCCGAGATGTCACGTGGTGCTTAGGGTCACAAGTGACCCCAAGCTAACCCTTCTACTGGCAAACTCATAAGCAACTGAATAAAATGCATAAATTTGTACAATATCAGCGAAAGATAACTCATTACTGAATCTAATCAATACAAAACTGAATTCATAGGATTATAACTCTGCTTTTTCAATGAAAACTTAAACTAAATACACTAACTCTACTGACTGTCTATGAAGCCTCTATCAATACTGACTATAGATAGCAAGGACGCAACCCCAACTATCACTAATCAATACTCAAGAATAAAAAAGTAAAGAACAATAGTGAATCTAACTGAAGTCCCCAAAATAGGAGAACTCATCATTTGCTGGTTAGAATCTGCAACTGTCTAGTTTTGACTGCACATACTACAACTTGTACCTACATTATGAGACAATGTAGCACATAGACATATTTGTGGATAAGCACTTGGGAATGTACTGAGTATATGGGGGTGTATGCATTTAAATAAAAATTATGATCAATCTTTATAGAAAATCTGCATGCTGATATAAATGACTCACATAGCTTGAGTAAAAGCGGAAATCTGAATCTCATAAATCATGTATAATGAAGCATATAGTACAAATCTCGTGAGTCATTCTACTTTGGCTTTAAAATCTGTAATCTTCTCTTATTCTCATTACTCATAGGCTGAAGTAAACTTTAAACAATACTTTCAACTCATGCATATGTCTCACGTAGGGTAAAACTTCTTCAATGCTCAAGAATAACTCTTTTGAACTCAAATACTTGGAATTTGGAATCATATAACTTTGGAACATACTTGAAAGCATTTCATTCACGTTAGGAAAATATCTCATTTCAAGCTTTAGGGGAAAAATACTCAAATCAAGGGAAAGTATTTTAGTTTTAAAGGAAAGTATCTTATCTCAAAGCTTTAGTTTTAAGGGAAAATATTCTATCTTAACGGAAAATACTTTAGTTTAGGGAGGTTCTCTTAACCGACATAAACCATGCAAGCTACATGGAGTCCAACGTTTTGTCCTCCTAAGGAAGAGACCTCACTTTGGAGAGAGGCATCATACTCTTGCCAGAGAGTATAAACTAGGTGCAGTGATCACTAAACAAACTCGGCCTCGGGCCCAATATCAACTCGGCCTTAGGCCCAATGATAATCATAAACTTAGCCTCAGGCCGAACCTACAGTAGCACATAGTTTTGGGGTAAGAAACCGTAGTAACTTATTCGCTCGGTACTAAATACTACTTTATTTAGATTTTCTGCGCTCATCTGGAAAAATTCACTCTTAGAAATAATCCCATGGTTCACCACGAATCCAATAATCAAATATATAATCTCTTTAGTAGAGTGGATTTCAAAACTCAATGACCATTAGATCAAAACATTTTTCAATAATCTCAGAATACTCAAATCATGGGTGCTTATAGCACAATAATTCATAAAATCTCAAGTCTCAAGTAGGTCTTAATAATCCATAATTCAATCTCAAGTTAGAACTCATCAAAAGCATAATAGATAGCATATAGATTCATAATTCATGTAGAAATCTGGAAGTTACAGTAATTTATCTCAAAATATCAACATACTCATATACTTCAGTATTTCAAACATCACAACTATTAACTTCTCAAGGATTAAAATCATGGGGTATAAACCCATCTTCAATTTCTCAAGAAAACATGTAAAAATCATACCATTAGACTCTCAATTCATGGGTAACATCAAAAGATTGCAACCAATAACAATGGGTGAAAAGCCCCAATTCAATTTCATGTAAAATCTCATAAATTGCAGAAAATTGTAGTTTAAATAAGCCTTTAGGCACGAAGGTGAAAGGATTACCCTTGTTCAAAATTCTACAAACCTTAGATTGATAAACTTGGATGAACAACTTGCTTTTAAGATGTTATTGGAACTCTTGAATGAGGGTTCTTGAAGCTTTTCACTTGGGGATTTTGAATCTTGACTCAATTTGTAAAAACTATGGTGAACTCTTGAGTTTCTTGGAAGAGGATTTGGATGCTTAGGGTTTTTATTTTGAAGAGAAAGAGGATTTAGGGCATAAAGAGCTTTGTAATATGCTAGATTTAATTTTTTTTGGATGAATTGGGGATAGGATAATTGTCCAAAATACCCCTCTTTTAACCCTTGACAAAACTGGAAAAATTTAACTGGAAGCCAGATTTTATGGGCCACCGCGATGCGCCACTATCGCGGTAGCTCACTAGAAATTGACATATAGGAATTTAAGGGTCACCGCGACGCTGAATCATCGCGTTGCCCTACTGGTTGGGACCTGAAACTTCATCACGACATGCCACAATCGTGCTAGGCTACTGGAAACTAATAATTGGGATATTACTCCTCTCCACGATGCGCTAAGGGTCTGAATGACGGTGCTTTATGATATGAACTTCAATTAGCCATAACTTCTTACCTAGTTATTGAATTCGGGCAAATCTTATATCATTGGAAAGATAATTCAATTTCCCACACGATAAAAAGTCAAAATTAGGAGAATTCTATATGATTCTAACGTTACTCACTTTGGAAGTCATTCCTCAATCTTATAGAGACGAAATTAGGCTTAGAAAAGTTCTTGGTATTACATAACCTAACCACCTGAGCACAATAAAGATCAACGTAAAAGCAAACCAAACCAATGAAAGATTTTTATATAAAATCAATAGAGAGAATTCGATTCAAATACAATGACAAAACGACACCACACTTTTCCACAAAGCCTCTAAAACCAGAATATCAAATTAGGTCGAGCTATGCCCCCGATCATGACAATGGAACTCTTCAATTCCCAAAATCCAAAAGTAAACCTAATGAAATGGAAAAGCCTTCTGAAAGATGGAGGCTTACCATTTCACAGAAACGCAATGGACAACCTCACCACCTAACATTGCATAAGGGTAATAGAAAAGTCTTCAAACCCAACATCGTGAAATGATGTAGCATCCAAGGACGGTCAGTGGGATAAGCATTGTCATGTAACTCAGGAAAGTGGTAAAATAATGCCATGTCCAAAATCAGCATAAAACATATGCACATATTCATTTATACATATATAAGGTATCGGGATAGAGTAAAAGGGTCGTGAACGTGCGATTTTAAAATCATTAACCTGGATTGTGTAACTCTATCCATCCTGAAGGCACCCACGGGCTATATAGGTTCAACTCTCCTTGCTGAAAGGGCCCCAGTACGTGTTAGCTGCACGAACCAAAGAAAATCCAAGGAAGGGCTAAAGCCACCAAAGCGTTAACCATTCTAAAAATATATATTGTGTGAACCATACACACGGTCATATAGACTCCCATGCCGGCAAATGTGGTTTTCATTATTAGTCCCTTGGGGACCTCCACCTTCACGGTGAGCTACACAAACCTCTTTAAGTCAAAATTAAAATATTTGTACATAATCCAAACTGTTAACCCAGGAGCAATTTACTAAGGCATTTACCATTATGGTATCGTCATACTAAATATGCTTGCAAGCCAATTTCATTATGTCATATACAATCCATTTAACTATTAGACTCCCAAGTTCTATTTAATCCAAAACCATAGCCACCAAGGCCTTTCAAAACTAGTTTTATCCATTTATCCTTTAATTCAATGCAATAGCTTAGAAGAGCAAGTAAATACATGTAATTCCCTATGTTCCAAAAATAATTTGCAAAGTGGGTTGAGGTTAATACTAATTTCAAACCAAAATTCATCAATCTGAGGGAACCCATGTCCCCCTTTCCAAACCATACCATATTTCCCTAATTCATCCCCAAAATTCATTAATCAAAGTATGAATAATGCCTTTAAACTTTGAACAATGCCTTTAAACTATCGGGAAAACAATTCCAACAATAAACATTAAAAAGCCATCAATCCAATTTCAAACCCAACAATTAAATCACCTAAACATTGAATTAATTTCTACCATGATGTAAAATATAAGTTAGTGATAAGAGACATGCCTGAAACACACAAGAATATAGAAGAAATCTAGAGTTTGAAGTTTAGAGATTGAATCCTTTATGAACCCTAGTTTCTACTTACTTTAGGAGTTTGAGAGGAGAGAAGTGAGATTTTGATTTGATAATTGATGTTAAAAGGGTCCTGTAGATGTTTTTTAAGTCGTCGGGAATAATGTATAGGTAGGAAAAGATCAAATAGACCATAATGAAACATGCAGGATAATTGGGCCTAGTCACTACGACTCAGGTAACCACTCATTAGGCCTGACCACAAGTCATCATCACCTGGACTCGTTACCTGAGGGTCTAAATCTTGGCTCTTCAATGTTATGGTCATGAGTCACTCTCCATGACTCATGACTCATGATGAGAAGTCGTGATCAGATCAGAAACCTTGGGCAACATCACTAGTAAGACCATGAGTCCTACCCTATGACTTATGTAGAGCGATAATGACTCATCACTTGAGTTATATTCATACTAGTGTTGACAACACTCAGACATTTTAGAGTCCAACAACTAGGGGTATTACACTATCCCCTCCCCCCACCAACCTTAGGATCATTTATCCCCAAATGAAAATTTAGGCCACCCTCGGCATGAAAACAAGAAGAAATACAAACGGAATCCAAGGACAAATTTCAAAATACCACAATAATGAGAATGAAAATCATGCCTCAAGCATCTTCATCCACCATGGGGAACAAGGACGGGTACTCAGCCCTCATATATTCCTCTATTTCCCAAGTAGCTTCTTCAACCTTTTGATTCCTCCAAAGTACCTTTACCAAAGCTATATCTTTAGTTCTTAACCTACGAACTTGCCTATCCAATATTCTCACCAGGACTTCCTGATAAGACAAGGAATTCGAAATACCAACATCCCCTACAGGAATAATCAAAAGAAGCACCCACACACTTTTTCATCATCGACATATGGAAAATATGTTGAATAGAAGCTAAACTCATGGTTAACTCCAACTCATAAGCAATATTCCCAACTCTCCTAAAAATTTGGTACAAGCCAACATAACGGGGACTGAGCTTCTCTTTCTTTCCAAAACTTATGACTCCTTTCATAGGAGAAACTTTCAAGAACACCCAATCACTAACCTCAAACTCCAACTCCTTCTGCCTTATATCTGTATAAGGTTTTTAACGACTCTGAGCAATCTGAAGTCTTTCTCTAATACCTTTACCTTCTCCGTGGCCTGATGAACAAAGTTAGGATCAAATAATCTAGTCTCACCAACCTCAAACTACCCAATAGGAGACCTACACCTCCTACCATATAGTGTCTTAAAAGGAGCCATCTAAATGCTAGAATGATAACTGTTATTGTATGCAAACTCAATGAGATACAAATGATCAACTCAACTACCTTTAAAATCAATTACACATACCCTTATCATATCCTATAACATTTGAATAGTATGCTCCACTTATCCGTCCATTTGAGGGTAGAAAACGATGCTATAGTTCACCGTAGTACCCAGACCTTTATGAAACAAATACCAAAAGTGAGAAGAAAATTATGTACCTAGATTTGAAATGATGGATATCGGTGCACTATGCAATTTCTCAATCTCCTGAATGAACAACTTATCCTAATCCTCTCCTGAGTAGTTAGTCCTCACAAGTAAGAAGTGAGTAGACTTAGTCATCCTATCCATATTAACCCAAATCGAGTCGTATTGATTGTGAGACCATGGAATATCCATAACAAAATCCATGTTAATCATCTCCCACTTCCACATAGGCAACCCTATCTCTTAAGACATTCCACCCAGCCTCAAGTGCTCTACCTTAAATTGATAACAAACCATATACTTTTCTACAAAATTGTCCATATCTCTCTTCATATTGTTACACTAGTAGATCTCCTTCAAGTTATGGTACATCTTAATCAAACTCGAATGAACTGTAAATTGACTCATGAGCCTCAGTCAAAATCCTTTCCTGCAGACCATCAACATCAAGAACACACAACCTTTCTTAATACCTCAAGGTACCATCTCCCCATATCTCAAAAGACATAACCTTATACTGGCATATATCATCCTTAATCTATATAAGTATAGGATCCAAAACTTGTTTCTCCTTCACCTCTGCACCAAGAGATGATTTAACCTCTTCTTGAACAATCACTCCCCTATTCTGAGAATCCAAGAGATAAACTCCCAAGTTATCCAACCAGTGAATATCCTTCACCGAACTACTTTTATCCTCCTCATCATGAGATAAGCTTCCCATAGACAACGCGCTAAGAGCATCAGCAATAACATTAGCTTTACCTAGATGGTAGTGTGAACTTATGTCATAATCTTTAAGTGATTCGAGCCACCACCTCTTCCTAAGATTTTATTCGAGTAACAACTTATAATCTGAATAAATATCCACATGCACCCAATAAAGATAATGACGCCAAATCTTCAAAGAAAAGACCGTCGCCGCCAACTCTAGATTGTGAGTTGGGTAATTCCTCAAACTTTAAGCTACCTGGATGCAGAGGCTACAACCTTACCATGCTGCATCAAAACATAACCCAGACCCACACTGAACACATCACAAAATAAAACAAACCCACCAATACCTTAGGCAGGGTCAAAACTGGCGCAGAAGTCAACTTATCCTTCAACTTCTCAAAACTAGAAAGAATCGGACCATAAAAACTTAAACTTTTTCTAAGTCAACTTTATCAATGGAGCAGCAATAGAAAAGAAACTCTCCACAAACCTCCTATAATACCCAACCAAGCCCAAGAAGCTCCTAATGTCAGTTAGAGTTGTGGGTCTAGGCTATTTCTTAACTGTCTTAACCTTTTGTGGATCCACTTTGATCTCCTCACTCGAAAGAACATGCCAAAGAAAAGTCATAACATTTAGCCAAAACTCACACTTAGAAAATTTTGGATATAGCTTCTAATCCTTAAGAGTTTACAACACAATTCAAAGGTGATTTGCATAATCTTCCTGACTCTTAGAGTACACCAACATGTCATCAATGAAGACTATATCAAATAGTCCAAAAACTTCCTAAAAACCCAATTCATAAGATCGATGAATGCAGCCAGAGCAATAGTCAATCCAAATGACATAACCATGAACTCATAATGACCATACCAGGTTTGGAAAGTAGTCTTGGGAATATTAACCTCCCAAATTTTAAATTGATAGTAGCCCAAATGAAGATCAATCTTAGAGAAACATCTACACCCTGAAGCTGGTTAAAAGGATCATCAATCCTAGGAAGAGAATACTTATTCTTCACTATAACCTTATTCAGCTGATGATAATCTATACACATCTAAAGAGACCTATCTTTCTTTAACACAAAACATACAGAAGAACCCCATGGAGACACACTAGGACAAATAAAGCCCTTATCAAAAAGATACTTTAATTGCTCTTTTAGCTCTCTTAATTAGTCAGAGCAACCCTATAAGGAGGAATGGAAATTGGACGGGCATCCAGTAGAAGATCAACCCCAAAATCTATTTCCCTATCGAAAGGAATTCTAGGAAAATCATCAGGAAAACTTTTGGGAATTCATTAACTACAGGTACAGATTACAAAGAAGAACTCTCAGAGTTAGAATCCTTAACCCAAACTAAATGACATATACACCCTTTAGAAATCAATTTCTAAGCTTTAAGATAGGAAATAAACCTCCCTTTAGGGACTAAGGAACTCTCCTCCATTCAATCACTGATTCATTAGGAAAATGGAAACTAACCTTTAGGGTCCTATAATCCAAAGAAGCATTGACATAACCCAAACTTGGGCCTTATCGTATTAGGTATCTTAAGTCCAACAAGGACCGGAGATCACCCCGCGACCCAATCCAACCAACCAACATGTACCCTGAGTCGGGTGAATTTTGACTTATAACCATAATAGAATAATTCAAGATAAAATGACATTATGGTAAGTCCATGACCATGACCAAACCAACCCAAATAAGTCAAACTATCCAATACCAAACTAACAACCATAACATAAAAAAATCCATTTCCATTCCAAAACATACCGAAGTCTATAGTTTGTCCATACAAAGCCTTTAAAACAATATAAAAATATCTGATCGATACATGCCCCCGACCATAGCCCAAAAGCCAATATCCAAGTCTAAACCAATAAAGACATAAGAAACCTCAAAGAAAGAAATGGAGTCTTCCAAAGTATGGAAGCTCACCACTTTAAGTCATCTCAAGCTATCCATGAATCTAAGTCACTGAGCATGATGGGTAATAGTATGACCAGTCCCTGCATCGCATGGGGATACAACGTCGAAGATGGTTAGCGGTTGGAGCGCCAGCATGTAACTCAAGAATAAGGATAAAATAAAGCAAATAGTTTAAAACCAATCAACCAATGCACATAACTAATGCAATATATACATATATACCATGCAGTGATAAGGAACAAGATTAGCATGAACTTTGAAAACCTTACCCTACGTTATGTAGAATAAATGTCATATATTAAGTTACCCACGAGCTATATGGGCCTAGAGTTTCCCTAGTTGGTAGGGCCCAAGTACACATAGCTGCACGAACCAGAGAATATCCATAACTGTAAATGCCTATATGGGGGATTCGAACCTCCCGGCATAATCAAGGTGACTTAAACATCAATACATGTATTATGAGGGACTCAAACCTCCCATTCATATATTTATTTGAGGGACTCGAACCACCTAATGACAAAGACACTCGCATCGGCTAGCGCAGTTTTTAATGTTAGTCCTTCAAATTCTACTTTCACGAATCGTCTATACATCCCACTTCAAAGCCCAATTTAAGACCATAATTTCACAAACATAACCATTAAGACAATTACTTGCCAAAGGATTTTCATTGGCATCGTCATAACAATACAACTTGCAAGCGTGCAATATTCCATTACCATTATCAATCAACCAATCATTCATTTATCTTTGGGACTCAAACCTATTGTCTAACAGAGACACCAATCCAATTCAAAGTTTAGGGACTCAAACCCATTGTCTAATAAAGACATAAATCAATTTAATGTTTAGGGACTCTAACCCTTTTTAGCCAATTAAACCACCAAGGTTACAATTTAAGTCATTACATGGCCAACAAGACCTTTACAAAATCATTTACCAACCATTCATATTCATTAGGCTAATGCCTTAGTTCAAAACACCATTTAACACATGACTAGTTTATTCTCTTAGACATTTTCACAAACATGTTGAGGGTATACCATTATTAAGACCAAAACCAAGGTAAAAACCA
>NC_061111.1:141523828-141682125 GCF_002878395.1 Capsicum annuum
CTAAAAATATACGTAGGAGGGTATGACTCCCCCCCCCCCCAACTCATACACACAACATACGAGTGGTACCCTAGACAAAATATTGGACTCCAATCCTGTTTAACATACAACTTCATAGGCCAACTTGTATCCACAACATATGATTAGTACCCTAGAACCATACCCAAGGTATCCTACAAAGGGCTTAACACACTGGGCAAAATACGAGTGGCTTTCCTTACTCATACCATCTCTATATGACTCGTATGGTGTCTATTCATATCTTGGACAGAAAACAACCAAAACTACACTGATAACATACGACCAAGACCCCTAAACCATACCCATATCATATGAAAAGTAAGCAGAAGTCGTATGATGTCTAAATTAAGAAATCTCAAAGGGTCAAAAGTAGGGTGTTTCAATTCTCACCTACTAGGATCATTCATCCTCGAATGACGAGTTAAGGCAAGCACAAGCATGAGTTAACACATTATTACCCATCAAACATCCCTTTAACCAATACTAGAAAACAAAGACATTAAGGAACCACCATTTTTTTTATCAAAAACATAAAACATGGATATTAAGAACAACGCATACCTCAAGAATGAATTTCCTAAATGGGGAACAAATGCAGATACTTTGACTTTATGTTCTCTTCTGCCTCCCAAGTAGCTTCTTCAACCTTATGGTTCATCCAAAGAACCTTTACCAAAGCCACATCCTTCGTTCTCAATCAACACACTAGATGATCCAAGATCTCAACTGGGACTACCTCATAAGATAAGGAATCTAAAATACCCAACCCTTCAAAAGGGACAACCGATAAAGGATCACCTACACACTTTCTCAATAGAGAGACATGGAAAATTAGATGAATAGAGCTCAAACTAGGAGGCAACTCAAACTCATACACAAAATTGCTAACCCTCTTCAAAACAAAGTACGGACCAACATACCGGTGACTAAGCTTCCCTTTCTTACAAAACGGCACTACTCCCTTCATGGGAGACACCTTTAAAACCCTCAATGACCAATTTTAAACTCCAACTCCCTATTTCTTACATTAGCATAGGACTTTTGGCGACTTTGAGTGGCTTTCAATCTATAATAAATCACCTTCACCTTCTCAGAGGCTTGGTAAACTAAATCAGGGCCAAACATCTTACCCTTACCAACCTTATACAACCCAATAGGAGAACAATATCTCCTACCATACAACACCTCAAAAGGAACCATACCAATGCTAGAGTGATCACTATTATTATAAGCAAACTCTATAAGTGGTAAATGGTGAACTTAACTATCACCATAGTTAATCACACAAGCATGAAGCATATCTTCCAATATCTAAATGGTCCTCCCCACTTGTCTATCTGACTGTGGGTAGAAAGCGGTACTAAGGAACACCTTAGTCCCCAAACCTTTCTAAGACAACCTCCAAAAATAAGATGAGAATGGAGTACCACAATCCAAAATAATAGAAATAGGAGCATCGTGCAACTTCACAACCTTCATAAGATACAACTTAGCATAATCCTACATCAAAAAACTAGTCCTTATAGGCAAGAAATGAATGGATTTGGTCATCCTATCCAGAAAGACCCAAATCGAATCACACTGATTTTAAGACCGACAAAGATCGATAACAACATCTATATTAATTACCTCCCACTTCCATTCTGGAAACTCAATCTCTTGGTACAAACCTTCGGGTCTTATGTGCTTACCTTTTACTTGTTGACACACTATACACTTTGCCATAGAGTTAGACACATCTAACTTTATATTATTCCACCAATAGAACTCCTTAAGATCATGATACATTTTTGTCGAACTAAGTTGAATAGCATAATGAGATCCATGCGCTTCTGCCAAAATCCTTTCCTGCAAATCATCCACATCAAGAACACATAGCCTTCCTTGGTACTTTAAGATACTATCTCCATCAATTACACACCCTTCCCATATAATGATCGGCTCATTAGGGAATTTAAACATGACCTTATGGGTTCAACAATCTAGGGAAGTATAACACAAATGCAACCAATCCATCCCTAATATGACATCAAAGTCAACCATATCTAACTCTATCAAATACACAAAAGTTTCTCTACCACTAACAAATACCACACATACCCTATACACTCTTTTAGAAATCACAGAGTCACCAACTGAGGTAGATATAAAAAAAGGATCAAAAATAAACCCAGGGCCAAAACCAAAATGCATAGCCACAAATGGGGTCACATAAGAAAGAGTGGACCCTAGATCAAGTAAACAATACACAGCACTGCAGAAGAGTTTCAATATACCAGTAACGATATCGGGAGATGCCTCAGATTCTTGATGAGGCATATGAGCATATAAGTGATTTCATCCAGTGCTAGTACCAGAAGCAGAAATAGATGTAGAAATAGCACCCTTTGGTAGGAGCAAATGCAGAGCCAATAGGAACCTTTTTATCCCCTTAAGCGATTTTACAATGACAGTCATGTTGCATATGACCAATCTGACCATAATAAAAAAATATATTCTTCCCTTCCTTACAGAACCCATGCTGCGACCGCCCACAAAATCTTCAAGGAGGGTGAGATACAGTTGACTGAGCCCCACTAGCCTGAGATTGGGCACCCAATTCCCATAATCCACCATCATGGTTAGATCGACGATCACCCGATGGCTTCGGGTAAGGAGCACTAGCCGTGGAGAAAAAACCAAAACTCCACCACTTTTTTATGGCACTTTCTACTATCTCTACTACTTTACTTAGAAGGCCTAAATTTCTTCCCTTGCCACTCACTATACTTAGCCTGATTCCTCTTCTCTTCCTCTACCTATTGCATATACATAACCAATATGGAGATGTTTATGTCCTTGATCAACAAGGCAGTCTTACTCTCAAGGATTAATTCACCAAAAAATATCAAAGCAAACTTATGCATTCTATCCCTCATGACAGAGACCAACTCAAGATCATACCTAGACACTAATGAAATTTCAAGGAATACTCTTTGATAGATATCCTACCTTGCATCAAATTCACAAACTCTTCCTGTTTTATCTCCCTTAACTCCTAAAGAAAGAAGCGGTCCAAAAATCCACTAAAGAAACCCTCTCATAAGGCAGAACCAGCATTCTCTCCCCTCAACTATTTCCACTCTTCGTACCACTGGTATGCCACATCTTATAATTGGTAGAAAGCAAACTCAATACCTTCAACCTCCAAAGTATGCATAACCAAAAAAATCTTCTCCATCTCATCAATGAAACTTTAAGGGTCCTCCTCAACCTTTGTACCAATAAACATTGAAGGATGCACACTCATGAACTGGACAACCCTTGTGGCCTCAAAAGATGGAGTAATAGGAGTATTGCACTCAGACTAAGAAGCTACCAACTAAGTCAATAGGGTAATGGAGTGACGGAACACAACATTAGTGGCCTCCTCTTGAGGCGACTAAGTACGAGTATCACCCTCAAAAGTAGGATCAGTGGGGATAGGTGGAACCCTACGAGGATAGTTAGATATAGAAACCCTTGACAAGTCCTAGACTCCAAAAGTTGGATGATCTTTATCTACATTATCCTTGGTTGGGATAGAAGAGTTGTCATGAACATCAAATCTTCTTGGAGGCATGATATGAAAGATGAGCAAACAGAAATCAGAAGGATCCAAGACCTTAGACTCTATAGCTCAAAGTAAGACAACAAGAAAGTGAAACATTCCTAAATGTCTCATAGTCTCTCTTATAAGTATGGCATGCTACACACCCATAAAGGAGACTCTACTTGACGCAGCTTTGAGGACACCCAACCGACCATGAATTTAGGCTCTGATACCAACTTGACACGACCCGAACCCAGGCCTTGTCATATTGGGTATCTTAAGTCAAAGAAGGACCATAGATCACTTCACTACCCAATCCAAACACCTAGTATGTACCCTGAATCAGGTGAATTCCAACATATAACCACGATAGAGTAATTCAAAATAAAATAACTCTGGGTAAGTCTATAACCATGACCAAACCAACCCAAACAAGTCAAACCATCCAATAACAAACTAACAACCATAACATAACTAAATCCTTATCCATTCCATAACATACCCAAGTCTGCAGTTTGTCCATAAAAAGCCTCTAAAATAAAATAAGAGTATCCGATCGAGATATGCCCCCGACCATATCCTAAAAACCAATATCTACGTCTAATCTAATAAGGACATAAGAAACCACAAAGTAAGAAATAGAGCCTTTTAAAGTATGATAGCTCACTACTTTAAGTCAACTCAAGATAGTAGGAGAGGTAATAGTATAACCAGTCCCTACATCGCACAAGGATACAGCATCAAAGACGGTTAGTGGTTATAGCACTAGCATGTAACTCAAGAAGAAGGTTAAAATAATGTCAATAGTTCAAAACCAATCAAACAATGCACATAACCAATAATACATATATATGCATATATACCATGCAGGGATAGGGAACAAGATTAGCATAAACTTTGGAAACCTTAACCAGGGTTGTGTAGCATAACTTTCATATATCAACGCACCTACGGGCTATATGGGCCCATCTCTCCCCTATCTGGAAGTGCCCAAGTGCGCGTAGCCACATAAACCAGAGAGTATCCATAACCTTATATACCTATATAGGGGACTCAAACCTTTCGGGATAATTAAGGTGACTTAAGAACCAATAAATATATTATGGGGGACTCAAACATCTAATTCATATATTTATTCACGAGAATCAAACCACCCGGTCATAAAGACACCCACACCGTCTAGCGCGGTTTCCACTGTTAGTCATTCAAACTCCACTTTCACGGATAGTCTACCCATCCCGCTTCAAAGCTTAATTTAAAAATATCATTTTACATACACAACCAATAATCCAATTACTTACCAAAGGCACTTCATTGGTGTCATCACACCAAAACCACTTGCAAGTGTACAATATGCAATTACCATTATCAATTATTCATTTGACTTTTGGACTCGAACCCATTGTCTAAGAAAGACACCAATTCAATTCAAAGTTTAGGGACTCGAACCCATATTCTAATAAAGAAATAAATTAATTTAATATTTAAGGACTCAAATCCTTTTTAGACAATTAAACCACTAAGGTTACAATTTAAATCATTACATGGCCAAGAAGGCATTCACAAAACCATTTACCAACCATTCATATTTATTAGGCAAATGCCTTAGTTCAAAATACCATTTAACATGTGACTAGGTTATTATGTTAGACCTTTTCACAAACATGTTGAGGGCATACCATTATCAAGACCAAAACCAAGGTAAAAATAGTCAAGTTTAGGATGAACCAATACCCAATTGTTAAACCATAATTACCAAGCACCCACATGTGCAAAACCATCCTTAAAATATGTATAAATATAAATAAAACAAAGAGTAAACAATACTCAAAAATTTGCAACAAAACCCTCAACATTGATTTTTAAAACCACTATTAATGAATCATAAACAAAGTTTTAAACACATGATCTTCATGAACTAACAATGAGGAAAGAGTCACATGCCTTATTCATGAAGATTCACAGAATGAACTTGACTCTTGAGCCTCTAGATGAACACTTGAAGAAATCCCTAGGTCAATCTTTTTTAGAGAGTTTTAGGAGTAATTTGATCTTTCAAAGTATGTTATAAGAGGCTAAAATATGTTTTAAGATGTCAAGTATTAAGTGTCTCAGGGTGGTAAATATCTAAAATAACCTCAGCTTAACAGCTAAAAAGGTGCGCAGGAGGGTACGACTCCCTCTCTAACTCGCCTACACAACATACGAGTGGTACCTACCTCTTGTACCCTAGACAGAATGTTGGATTCCAATCTTTTCCAACATACAACTTCATAGGCTAACTTATATCCACAACATACAATTAGTACCCTAGAATCGTACCCTAGGCAGTCTACCAAGGGCTTGACACACTAAGAAATATATGAGTGGCTTTCCTCACTTGTACCATCTCCATATGACTTGTATGGTGTCCATTCGTACCATGGACAGAAAACAACCAAAACCATACTATGTAATATATGACCAAGACCCCTAAATCATACCCATATAAAAAATAATCACAAGTCGTATGATATACAGAGAGCTCAAAATCAGGAAATTTCCAAGAGTAAAAACTAGGGTGTTTTAAGTATAGCATGAGTGAAGCCAATCCATCCCCAATATTACAGTGAATTCCACCATGTCAAGCTCTATCAAATCCACCAATGTCTTTCTATGAAAGATGGACACCACACAACCCCTATAGATTTTTTTTAGCAACTATAGAATCACCTACCAAAGTAGACATAGAAAAGGGGTCAAAAATACTCTTCAAACCAAAATCCAAGTGCACAGCCATATAAGGGGTCACATAAGAAAGGGTCGAACCCAGATCAATCAAACAATAAACATCATGAAAGAAAAGTTGTAACATACCAGTGACAAAGTCAAGAGATGCCTCAGATTCCTAGCAAGTAGCAAGTGTATAAAGAGAATTTTGGCCAGTATCGATACCAGAAGTAGCACCCTTAGGAGCCAAAGTTAAAGAAATATCGATCAGAACCTTATTAGCTCCAGTGGAAACTTTGGTTGAAGGACAATCTCGCTATATATGACCAAGTTGACCATAATTATAGCACCGATTCCTCCCCTTCTAACAATATCCGTAGTGAAGTTTCCCACAAAAATGACAAGAAGGATAAAGTGGGGCTGACTGAGCTTCACTAGCCTAAGACTGGGCACCCTATGTCTTAGGACCGCTGCTAGCTTAAAAACCAGGGTCACCAGCTGACTTAGGATAAGGAACACTCGCTAATAAATATAAACTAGAATTTCCCTAAGTCTTTTTCTTGGTCCACTGCCTATCATATCTCCCACTATTCTACTACCCTGTACCCTACTCTAACTATGTGAACTTCGTATTCTACCTCTCTCCCATCTCTACCTACTTCTTCTTTTCATTCTCTACCTGTTGCATATAAACCACTAGCTTGGAGATACCATATCATGGTTTAATATTGTGGCCTTACATTCCTATACCAAGTCACTGTACAGACCAAAAGAAAACTTTCTTATTTTAGAGCTCTTGCTAGACACCAACTCTGGAGCATAACGAGACAATCACTAAAATTTTAGGGTGTACTCCTTCACACTCATCTTACCCTACTTCAAATTTACAAGATCTTCAGCCTTAGCTTCCCTCAACTTCTGAGGAAAGAAATGATCAAGAAAGGTATATGAAAACTTATCCCATATCGACGGCTCAGCATTATAACCTCTCGATTGTTTCCACTCTTCATACCCTTGGTAGTCTATATCTTTCAATTGATATGCAACAAATTCCACACCCTCTACATCAGCAGCATGCATTACTCTAAAAATATTCTCAATTGCATTAGTAAACCCCTTAGGATCTTTCTCAACCTTTAAGCTTGTAAAGAATGGGGGATTTAACCTTACAAATTGGCCAACCCAAAAAATATCAGATGGATAAGAAATAGAATCAACACGATTAGACTAACAATATTGAGAGGCCACTAGTTGGGTAAGAAGATGAATAGACTGGTGGAACTCTACAATAGAAATATCTCCCTGAGGCAATTGATCATAAGTATCACCAGCCCAGGTATCCTAAGGAGGACTAGTAGGGACTGATAGAGCAGTACAGTCAGGAGTAGGGACCCTAGACTGGGTTTATACTCCAGAAATAGGGCGAGTCCTCTCTACATTTTCCTTGGGTAGAACAAAGAGTCCAGCAAAGTTTCTATGAACATCAAATATTTGGGGAGGCATGATGTAAAATGTAAGTAAAATAGGAGTTAGGAGAATTTAAAACAGCAGACTCTATCCCAAAATAAAAAAAAGGGAAATATTCCTAAATGTCTTGTAGCCTCCCTCTTATAAGTGTGGTATGCTACACACCCATAAAAAAGACTCTACTAAACACAGCTTTATGGAAATCTAACGACCCTAAAAGCATGCTCTGATACCAAGCTTCTCACAACCCAAACTAGGGCCTAGTTATGATGGGTATCTCGACCCGACAGTGGGCCAGAGACCACCCTCTTAACCTAACCACTTGCGTATAATAAATATAAAAGTAGAAGCAAACTAAACCAATGAGAGATATGTATATGAAATTAAGAGAGAGAATACAAGTCAAACATAATAACTAAATAACCCCAAACTTGTATAAAAATCCTCTAAAACCAGAATATTAAATTAGGTTGGGAAATGCCCCTGACTATGATAGTGGAACTCTTTAATTACCAAAATCCAAAAGAAAATCTAATAAAATGGCAAAGATTTCCAAAAGGTAGAGCCTCACCACTTCACATCAACTCAATGGATAACGGCACTGCCTAACGCTGCATAGGGGTAACAGAAAAATCTTCAAGCCTAACATCATGAAATAATGTAGCATCCTAGGACAGTCAGTGGGATAAGAACTAGCATGTAACTCAAGAAAAGTGGTAAATTAATGTCATGTCTAAAATCATCCTAAATGGCAAGCACACATTTATTTATACATATATAAAATGTTGAGATTGGGTAAAAGGGTCATGAACATGTGAGTTTAAAACCACTAACCTGGACTGTGTAACTTTGTCTGTCCTAAGGGAACAAGCTATATGGGTTCATCTTCCCCTACTAAAAGGGCCAAGTGTGTATTAGCCGCATGAAATGCGGAAAATCCCAAAAAGGGATAAAGCCATCAAGGCATTAACCATTTAAAAAATATATAATGTGTGAACCATGCATACGGTCATATAGACCCCCACACCGGCAAATGCGATTTCTAGTATTGGTCCCCCCGGGACCTCCACCGTCACAATGAGCTACACAACCCCCTTTAAGCCCATACTAAGATATTTGCACAAAATCCCAACCATTAGCGTGGGAGTAATTTATTAAGGCATTTACTGTCATGGTATCGTCGTACTAATTATACTTGCAAGCCAATTCCACTATGACATAGACAATCTATTTAACCATTAGACTCCCAAGTTCCATTTTAATCCAAAACCATGGCCACTAAAGCATTTCAAAACCATTTTTATTCGTTTAGCCTTTAATGCAATGCAATTGTTTAGAAGAGCAAGTAAATCCATACAATTGTCCTTGTTCCAAAATTAATTTGCAAAGTGGGTTAAGGTTAATACCAGTTTCAGACCAGAATCCATCAATTTGGGGGAACCCATGTCCCCCTTTCCAAACCATACCATATTTCCCCAATTCATCCCAAAAAGCCATTTAGTATGAACAATGCATTTAAATCATGGGGAAAATAATTCCAACAATAAACATTCAAAAGCCATCAACTCAATTTCACACCCAACATTTAAATCACATGAACATTTAATTTATTTATACCATGGTATGAAATATAAGTTAGGGATAAGAGACATGCCTGAAACATACAACAATTTATAAGAAATCTAGGTTTTGAATCTTGGAGATTGAATCTCTTATGAACCCTAATTTTCTTTTGCTTTGGGAGTTTGAGAGGAGAGAAGTGAGGTTTTGATTTGATAACTGATGTTAAAAGGGTCCTTTAGATATTTTTAAGTCATGGGGAATAGTGTATAGATAGAGAAATACCAAAGATCCCTTAATGAAAATGTGAAAGAAAATTAGGCCTAGTCGCTACAACTCTGGTAACGACTCGTGAGGCAGTCTGACCACAAGTCGTCGCCTCGACTCATTACTTTGATGGTCCAAATCCTTGCCTTTCACTGTTATGGTCGCGATTCACTCTCTACAACTCATGACCTGACCTAATGACTCATGATGAGAAGTCGTGATCAAATAAGAAACCTTAGGCAACCTCACTGGTGAGACCACGAGTCCCACTCTACAACTTGTGATGAGCAATAACGACATTACCTGAGTTGTAGTCATAGTAGTATTGATAACACTCTATAAATTTCAGAGTCCAATAACCAGGGGTATTACAAATCAAGCCTAATTTAAAAAAAAATCTAACAAATACATAAGATTAAGTGTAACTCATGTTAAACAAAATAGTAGCCATCTGGTCATAGACAAAAATAGCACCTGTAATGATAATATCAGATGCCTCAACCTTAATCTTACCTGAAAAGGCATAATAGTGAGCTATATCATCAAGCCGAAATCTTCTTTAGTGAGTTATGCACAATCCTTCCTTGCATTACCATTACCTTAGTTTACACCATGACCTCTCTGATTATTACCCCTCCCACCATGTGGACAACCCTTACCTTGCCTCCACTAGTAGAAACCACAGTCTTAGTCTACTGTTGGACCTACACCTAAGCCTATCTCAATGGATAACTCTCTTGAAGTACCCCACAGCACCACAAGTATGATAAATTTGATTAAGAGAAGGCCTATTAGCCTAAGAATAAGAAGCCCCTTATCCTTTAGCAATTTAGGGTAGTTGAATAGCCCCTGAATAACTACATGTATGAGTTAGAAGAGTTTATTAAAAGGGTGAGATAGATAGGCCTGTTGGCTATGAACCCTGGAATAAGAACCACCAAAGTTATGCTTATTTTGGGACTTCTTTACTAACACCTTTTCCTGACCAACTTGCTTCACCTCCTCTACTTTTTTCACATAATCAAAAACTTTATTATAGGTCTTATGAATAGAATTTGTATGAATAGTCAGAACTTACAAGACAATGTTTAGGCCTTTCACGAAGAACCAAATCCTCTTATCCTCTATACCAAGTAACTGAGTGGTATAATCAAAAATGGATGAAACTTGGCCTCACAAGCTACAGAAGACATATTGTACAACTCAAGGGCCAAAAGATCATCCTTCTTACGATCATAAAAGTATCAGGCACATAGTTCTTCAAAAATAGGGCATGAAACTAATCTCACGTCAAAGGAGACAAAGTTGGTGAATTACACTCCATATATGCTCTCTACCACTGCTTGGCATTACCTTATCATTGGAAAGTAAAAAACTCAACAACATTCTGCTTAGCAATATGTATCTTATGCAGCCTTTAATAATAATCAACATGAACTTCAATGCATCCTCCGTCTTAGAGCCAACAAAATTAGGAGGTTTCATCCCCAAGAACTTGGTCAACATGTCATGCTCAGCCCTAGTCATAACAGAACCTAACATCGACTAAGGGAAAATTTTTGTCTTAAGGCCTCACCTATTCTAAAAGAAACTATAGCAGTTGGCTAGACACCTAGAAACCAATAAATAGACAAGTATAAGTGGCTCTGGTATTAGCTAATCTATTCAAAAAATATCCCCTATTGAATCATCTTAGAAGTTATCGGGGATAGGATGTACCCCCAATTGGCCACCTTATCCCACTCTACAACATCCTTAAATATCTCATCAACCTTATTATAATGATCTTAGGGGGGTCACTGAATTCTGATAGCCCTAGTCAGCTACTGCCTAAGATCCACCCCAGCAGATGTTGTCCTCCCTCTTTCTCTTTATCTACCCCTTCTTTATTCTTGTATTTTAATAATTGATTACATAGCTAGGGCTGCTAGAATGGGTTTGCAGCTCTGACTCTATTCACATTAGTATTCACCATTAACAAATAAAAGAATAAAATATTTGCCTCTTGAATTAATATTTTAATAATGACAAACTAATGAGTGGATATTTGCAGGATATTGGAAGACTGATAATAATAGAAGGATGAAGAAAGTAAGTAAGAAAGCCGACTCTAGGAATAAAAGGACATCAAATCATGATCCGCGGCATCTAAGTGAATTAATTAAAACAAGAATAAATGGAAGGAGAATCCTAGTCCCAGAATTGCGGTAGATCAGATTAATCACAATGAAGTAAAAGGAAGAAAAGATAACAAATAAACTTGGAAAAGCATCAATCACTACAAGACCAAAAGGAAGAAAATATCATGGATATATCTGATATAAATGTGAGTAAAAGTTGTATAAAGATATATCTGAAATGGACATATCATATTGCTAGATTCCTTAATCAAGGAATAAATTCCAATCCTTGATTGAGAAGAAATCTCTTGGGTTTCCTCATGAAGAGTAGCATCCGAAGACTAAAAAAGAAGACAAAATAGACAAGGGTTACGCAACTTCAAAGAAGAATCTCAAAGTGTCTCAATCTTAGTCTCACAAAATTTTGTAACTCTTAGTTTACAATTATTGTATAAAGAGTAGGATCGAGTCAACTTTATAACACAAACTGAAGTTATTTCACAAGATTTAAAGAACAAAATAAGTCTTTGAAACTTGTTTTCCATCATTGTACTCAAGCCCGAACCAGGATAAATCTCTATGTGTTTAATTTAAATTCAATTATATATTTGCTTGATTAATTCAAACCTAATCTATTTTGAGAGGTGAACTGATCTGCAGGAGAGTCTACTGTAAGGAGCCAATAGTCGGCTCACAAAAAATTTTCAATTCACCCCCCTCACCTCTTAAATTTCAATTGGTGTCAGAGCATGTATCGCTGACAGTGGTTCTTAACTCCAAGTGAACAAATATCAAATGGCAAATTATTAAATTCTCGATGCTCTTCTTCAGGATGGTCAATCCTCCATAAGACCACCATATGTTTAATGGACAGTACTATTCTTACTGGAAAAGTAGATTTAGAATTTTTGTCTAATCAAATGACTTCCAAGCCTGGGTTGTCATCAAGAAGGGTCCAAAGTCGATTCCAAGACTCAAAGAGAATCAAAAGGACAAAGACAAAGAATCTAGCAGTACTGGCATACAATACTTTGAAAGTTTTAAGGTCAGCAAAGAACAACAAGAGGTAATCCAAACTATTACACGTGCTATAAGTTTACTTCTTTGTGCAGTTAGTGGAGAAGAATATGACAAGATATCAACTTGCAAGACTACAAAAGAATTATGGACGAATTTGAGGTAACCTATGAAGGAACCACCAAAGTCAAAAAGTCAAAGATTGCTGCCCTAGTCAATGAATATGAGTTGTTTAAAATAGAAGAGAATGGGAGTATTGAAATAATATTTTCAAGATTAAGCAAGTTTGTATGCGAACTGAAATCACTGGGGATGATCTATCCACATAGCCTGCAAATCCAAAAGCTGGTTAGAAGTCTCCCAAAAATTTGGGAAACCAAGACTACCATTTTGGAAGACAGATATCTTCATAACATGACATATGATAAACTATGAGGTAACCTCATTGTATATGAATGAAATTATACCAATAGGTACAACAAGGAGGAAAACAAAAAACTAATAACCTTCAATGCTGCTCCAAATAAAGAAGAGGTTATTCTGGAAGATACCAATAGGGAAGGAGTGGCCCTCATTAATCGTGGAGTAAGGTAAATCATGAGACAGAGATAGCAAAGATCCCAAGGAGCCAAAAATAATGAGTCCACTATAAATGATGATCATTGTTATCACTATGGAAAGCCTATCAACTTCAAACAAAACTATCCAAATTTAAGAAGAAAAACATCCAAGAAAAATCAAAATTTTGGAGCTTAGAGTGATAAAGATGAAATCAAAGAAGAAATAGAAGTTGATAATATGTGCTTCATGGCAACAGGTGAATATAGAGAGGTAAGACTACATGATTAATCATAATTGTAATATGGATGAATCTAATTTATATGTGATAACTGACGAGCATCAAAAAGTTATAAATGAATTTAACAAAATTGCTCAAGAGAAGAAAAGTTACGAAGCTCAATTTAGGTGAAAACCCAAAGAGGAACAAAGAAGTCATCAAATAGAAATTGAATCATATCAAATTGAAATTGACTTGCGTCATGAAGAGCTTGATGATGTAAAAATAAAATTAAACAGTATTAAGTGAACACCAAGTCATAGTTTCATGAGATCAAACTCTTTTAAAAGATTTAAGTTCCTCATCAGAGTCATTTAAATCAGCCAAGACCTTTTTTCTCTTAAGGACCTATCTATTTTATCTATGGTAGCGAGGGAACAAATCCTACAACTGCAGGCATAAGCCTAAAAGTGTGTGTGTTTGGAAGCCCAAATGAATCACATATAACCCGTAAGGACCCAAGACCACTTGGATACCTAAACAAAATTAATTTTTTTGTTTTGTAGGAATAGGTCCACCAAAGTTATAAGAAATAAAACTTTTCTACTCTAAATAAAATAGATAGGGGATCAGTCAGATTCGGTGACAATGCTAGAGGCAACGTCGTTAGAGTTGGTTCAGTAAAAATCAACTCATCATGTGAATTCAGTAAATTATATCTAGTGGAGGACCTTAAACATAATCTGTTTAGCATCCGTCAGCTGTTTGATGCCAGTTTCAAAGTCTTTTTCAAAGAAAAAATTTATCAGTCAAATATGACAAAAGATACATCTCTTTCATTGGTGAACGCATTGATAATATTTATATCCTAAATAGTCCTAACTTTGATACCTTATCTTTCCTAACTGTTCAAACCAATGATATTTGATTGTTGCATAGAAAGCTTGGGCATGCTAGTATGCATATCATTGAGAAGTTGTCTAGACTGGAATTGGTAAAAGGTCTGCCAAAACTCAAGTTTGAAAAGGATCACATCTGTGATGCTTGCCAATTAGGTAAATAGACTTGGACATAATTCAAAGTTAAAGTTATTGTATCTACTACCAAACCTCTTCAAACAATCCACATGGATCTATTTGTCCCCACCAAGACCACAAGTATTGGTGAAAAGAGATATATTTTTGTTATAGTTGATGATTATTGACGTTTTACTTGGGTAATATTTCTTTCTCATAAATATGAGGCTTTCATAAACTTTGAGATTTTTTGTATAAAGGTACAAAAAGAACATAGACACCTCGTCACTTACGTTCATAGTGATCACGGATAACAATGCAAAAATAAGGCATTTGAGAAGTATTGTGCTCATAACGGATACTCTCAAAATTTCTCTTTGCCTTGACCTCCTTAGAAAAATGCTGTAGTGGAGCAAAAGAATTGGTCTCTCCAGGAAACTACCAAGACCATAATGTTAGATCATAATCTCCCAGATCATTTTTGGGTAGAACAAGTAAGCACAGCATATCACATCATCAACAGATGCCTGATCAGACTCATTCTAAAGAAAATGCCTTATGAACTCTGAAGAGAAAAGAAGCCCGTCGTTATCTATTTCCATCCTTTTGGTTGAAAATATTTTATTCACAATAATGGTAAGAATAACTTGGAAAAATTTGATCCACAAAACGACAAAGGTGTTTTCCTTGTTTATTCTCCCAATAGTCGTGCTTACAAGGACTTTAATTAAATAACTTTGTGTGTTGAGGAATCTATGCATATTATATTTAATGGGTCTAATGACCCTCTCCTGCCCCTATGAGTTTAAGGGTTGATAAAGAACAGGTAAGTAATTTACAATCTAGAGAAAATAACAATACAACCTTTGAGACATCACAAGACAAGTCGACTACACCCTTTCCAGAGTTGACTCCCTCAGCAAAAATAGTGAAACCAAGTGTTCCAAGAGAGTGGAAACATAATTCTAGCTATCCAAACGAACTCATCATCAAAAATCCAGAAGATAGAGTGCAAACAAGAGCATCATTGAGAAGACAAGCATATGTTGCCCTTGTATCCTAAATTGAACTAAAGAAAAGTAATAAGGCCCTCAAATATGAATCATGGGTAGAAGCTATTAAGGAAGAATTGGACCATTTTGAATGAAATCAAGTTTGGACTTAGTTAAAAGACTAAGAAATTACTCGATAATTGGAACTAGATGGGTCTACAGAAATATATTGAATGAAGAAGGTAAGGTTATCAAAAATAAATCCACACTTGTAGCTCAAGGCTATTCCCAAGAAGAAGGTATTGATTATGATGAGACCTTTGCCCCCGTGGCAAGGTTAGAGTCAATTCAGATTTTATTAGCTTTTGTTGCTTTCAAATGTTTTAATTTGTATCAAATGGATGTAAAAATGCCTTTTTAAAAGGTTTTATTAATGAAGAAGTTTTTGTAAAACAACGCCCAAGGTTTGAAAATCCATCGTATACGAATTATGTTTTCAAATTATCAAAAGCACTCTATGGTCTTAAACAAGGTCTAAAGTCTTGGTATGAGAAATTGAGTACTTTACTACTAAATAACAATTTTCAAAGTGGTAAAATGGATACAACTTTGTTCATACAAAATCTTGATTCAAATCTTCTTAGTGTAAAAATTTACGTTGATTATATCATTTTTGGTAGTTCTAATATCTCTTTGTGTGAGAATTTTGCTAACTTGATGAAAGAGGAATCCAAAATGAGTCTTATGGGTGAGATCACATTCTTAGGATTATAAATCTACCAAACTCCCAAAGGTACTTTAATCAGTCAAGCCAGTTGCATGAAGGAACTCATCAATAAATTCAGCATAGAAAAAGAAAAGTCCTATGGTACTCCAATGAGTCCATCCACAAGCCTTGATTTGGACTTTTCTGGTAAGGATGTTGATGAGAAAATATACAGGGGAATGATAGGATTACTACTCTATCTGAATTCCAGCCGATTAGACATCATGTTCAGCATATGTAAGTGTGCCAGGTTCCAATCGACTCCCAAAGAATCTCATCTGACTGTCGTCAAAAGGATCATCCAATACCTTATAGGAACTCAAGACATTGTACTATGGTATCCTTGCTCATACTATTTCAACTTAATTAGATATTCAGACACTGATTTTGCAGGTGATAAAAGTGATATAAAAAGCACCAGTGGAACTTGTCAAACTCTCAGTGATGCCCTAGTTTTATGGCACAACAAGAAGCAAATAGAAATTGCTCTTTCAACAACTGAAGACAAATACATAGCCATTGGAAGTTGTGGTACTTAAATTTTGTGAATTATACACCAACTACTTGATTTTAATTTACCTTTTGAATCTGTTCTCATAATGTGCGATAACACCAGCACTATTAGTTTATCTAAATGTAAGACCCTGCAAAATCCTAAGCTTAACTCAGTCCTTTAAAGCTTGTTAAGGGGTCCCAGGCTTAGAAAATTTTAGCTCAGTATTCAGACTTAGTGTTATTTTAGACTTCATGGGTTGAAGACTCTATTTCACAACCCGCATGACCTTAAAGCAATGATTTTAAGGCTGAATTATGATCAGGAATGTCAGTGGGTGTTCCCGGACAATTTTTGGATTTTTTTGAACTTTGCTTGGATCATATTTGAAAGCTCAAACCAGTGGATCGACGCGATCTCGATGCACCGTGTCGCCCATCGAATCGATAAATATATTCCCCAACTTCCGGTGCAAATTCTAGTAAACCAATGTGCGGACTTGATGCGGTACATTGGCCATCTCATAGATGCCAATGACGTGGTCCGTCTATCTGCGCATCACTAAAGTAGTTTTTAGTAATTAAAAATAGCATTCAAAGGGGTATTTGGGACATTTTCCCCACTTTGACCCAGCCTCTAAAGCATGAAATTCAGCCCCTACAAATTAAGTTACACTCTTTTCTCTCAAATTGCTCTCATGAACAAAACCTTAGAACATCAATTTCAAGATCAATTCTCAAGAACACTCCCTCAATATTGAAGAATTTAATTGATAAGGTATGTCAAGTGTTCATCCAAGGGTCTCTTTCACCCTTGGAGTCCAAGAAACTCTTTTAAAGTTTAAGTAAATTGATTTCATGACTTCCATGATTTGGATTCAAAAGTATTCATGATTATAATGTTTATTGGGTTTCTATACCATGATTAAGTGCATGATTTATGTAAAAAAAAATTATTATGTAAGTAGTATCATAGGAATTTATGTTAAAGACTTGAAATTGTGATGCTCATGTGTTGATTAGTACTATGTGCATATATAATGTCTTCCAAGTGTTTGATGAGTTGTTCATGTGAATTAAATAGTAGGATTATATCATGTTAGCGTGTATATTAGTTCATTCCATTCAAGTGTTTGATAAAATGCCTCTATAGATACATTATGAACAAGTGTACATTTTTATGCTATGCAAGATCTTTTGATGCTTTACTTTTCATGCCATCGAGTCCTGGGGGTAGTTAATACCCAACAATTTAGCTGTTTACCTAGAGCCAGTGTCTGATATAGAATAATATTAGTCATGTGACAATCATTAGTACTCTCAGTCAATTACAGGGCTTAGGAAAACTCAATAGACTCTATATCAGTCCAGTCCAGTTCAGTATTCAGTTTGAACCTTAGCAAATTCAGTCAGTTAACAAAATTCAATAGTATTCTGCCAGTCAACGAAACTCAGTAAACTCAGTTCAGTTCAGTTTGACAGTATAATTAGTAATAGTCCAGACAAGCCTGGTATAAACTAGGAAATTAGTTCAGTGTCTATTCAGATGGAGTAGGATTCCGCATCGAGTTAACCCAGGATGGGGGCATTCCTGCTAGTAGAGGGTTTGATCCTTAGTAGCAATCCCTGTGTTATAGAACTACATAGCCAGCGTAGGTTGAGATATCTTTCTACCTGATATTATGAGGGTTGACACATCTCATTCGAGTTTTCCTTCCAGCGAGAGTTGATGAATGAGCTTCCTGTCAGAGAGAGTTAACTCACAACTTATCTTTACCCGTGGCACGGTATTGACACCCTTCCAACTGGGGTTATAGGTTAGACCCCAATCTATGTATATTATATTCCAACTATCGGTTAGATGATTACCTCCCACAGTCTCAGTTTCAATCTCAGTATAGAACTCAATTAAGTTCTACCGATTCAAGACTATTAGATATAGCCACTCAGCTCAGTATAGAACTTAAACCAGCTCTTTAGAATTAGAACTATCAGATATAGTCACTCAGTTATCAGATACACAGTATCTATAAACTCAGATATTAGTAAATCAGTAATTCAGAACTCAGTATCAAGTGTTATCATGATCTCAGTTATAGTTTATGTATTCATGCATGTACTCTTACTCAGTTATATTCATGTCATTCAGTTAGTATTGTTTATGCATATGAACCCATTCATCTCAGCCTACCTCACTTAGCATACTAGTACATTCAAAGTATTGACGTATACCTTTCTTTTGTGCTATGATGTCTTATATCATAGGTTCAGACACACGGGCTCCTAATCATACATAGCAGCCCGATCTATCAGCAACAAACTTATTGGTGTGTCTAGCAACAAACTTAGTAGTGAGTCCTCATAGTTTGAGGACATATTATTTTTGTATTTTAGTAGCTCAGTTTATTAATTTGCAGTAGTCCGGGTTAGTTAGGGTCTTGTCCCATCAACTCCTTATTCAAATAGAAGAGGCTTTTTAGAGTAGAGTATTTCAGACAAATGTATCAGTATTGAATTTTTAGTATTCAGTATTTACTTTCAGTTTGAACCTTATGGCAAGTTTTCGCCTAATTTCTACATAATTATATTATTATTATTCAGTTATTGCACCAGGTACCAGTCATAGGTTAGCTTGTGGTCCCTCGAGATTATGAGCACTGTGTAGCATCTGGGGTATAGAATCGGGGAGTTACAAACTTTGTATTAAAGCCTAAGGTTCAACAGAGTCCTAGGAAGTTTTAAAGTCGTATCTAGTAGAATCTTGTGCATGGGTGTGTAGCGCGCCACACTTATGGATAGGAGACTACGAGCTGTTTTAGGAAAAATTTCCCTTCTTTTAGTATTCAATCCGTGCGAGTGGGCATGAGATCAAGCTAAACTTTCAGTCTAATTCATCTCCTTCTTATGCTTCTAGAATATGTCTTCTAGAGAAGCTAACGAGAGAGGTAACGAAAACCAGTCAGCCCCTTCATACATTTAGGCAAATCCCCTAAATAAGCATGTCTCTCATGCTGAATTCAGAGTTGTTTTTACTATATTGGCTTATTTGGTAGTTGCTCAAAATAATTTGTAGACTGTTGTCCAATTTAGGTTATTGACTTACCATCAGCAGGGTAAGGGGGAGCGTAGGAAGAATAAAAGGGCTAGAACAAATAATTCTAAGCTAAGATCAGGGGGCAGTAACCGCTCCCAATTCCATTAGAGATTCTCATCCCCAGTTCTACCTTTAGTCAGGGAACCAGTGCTTAAGTTTAAGAATGACAGTCGAAATGGGGCATCAGGCTTTAAGTCATAAGGTAAGGGAAAGGGTGTTTGTACTAATTTGCTTTGCGGGAAATATGGTAAGAACCACAAGGAAGTGTGTAGAGCCGGCAGTGATGTATGTTTTAGATGCGGTAAGCCAACCCACAGGATGTGGGAGTATAGAGTAAGGGCTCAGAGGGGAAAGGATTTACGCCAATAGGGTCAGTTCGACCGTCCTTCATCTCAGTCTGGTCTCCTGAATCAGAACGGTTCCACTTCAAGTACAACTAATAGGTAGCACCCAAATAGGCTTCATGCACTTCAGTACTGACAAGATCAAGAAAGTTCTCCTGATGTGGTCACTGATACGTTACTATAAGACCCCAAAAAAATCTTAGCTTAATTCAGTCTTTTAAGCTTGTTAAGGTGTCCAAGACTTAGAAAATTCTAGCTAAGCATTCAGACTTAGTGTTATTTTATCCTTTGAAAGTTAGAAATCTTATTTCGTGACCTTTACGTCTATTAAATGTTGATGTTTGACTTAATTCATGATCAGGAATGTCAGTAGGTGTTCTTGAAAAAGTTTTGGATTTTTTGAACTTTGTTTGAAGCACCTTTGGGATCCTAAAATACTGAATCAATGCGATCTTGATGCGTCACATCGAATATCGCATTGATAAATATTGTCCCCAGTGTCAAATTCCAGTGAACCAATATGGACTCAACATGGCGCGTTGGCTATCTCGTCGATGCCAACAACGCGATGCGTCGACCTGCGCGTCGATGGTTCAATTTACAATCATTAAAAACTATGTCTTCAAGGTTAATTAAGTCTTTTTCCCATGCCCTTCAGCCGTCATAACACCAAATTTAGCCTTCTTTTAGCAAGTTATATTTATTCTTTCACAAGTTTCTTAAGAACAAAAACCCTAGGTGAATTAAATTCAAATTCAAGGCTCAAGATTCACCGTTAATTTTCCAGAATTCACCAACTAAGGTATGTGAAGTGTTCATCCAAGGGTTCCTTCCACCCTTGGAGTATAAGAAACTCTTTTAAAGCTCATGTAGAGTGATTTCATGATTTCCATGATTTGAATTAAAGTGAATTCATGATTCATTTAGAGTTATTTGATATGTGTGCTTTATCATGTGAATTCGTGTTGAAACTCTTGGAATTTTTTAATTAGATTTGAATCATGATACCTACATGTTATTTTAGTATTATGTGCATATATTGTGCCCCACAAGTGATTGGTGAATTACCTATGTGAGGTACATAGTGAAAACAAAATGATATCATGTTAGCATATATGCAAGTGTTTGCTTGAATGCCCAAATGAATGAATGATGACTAAGTAGTTAGTTACCATATCTCACGGTTATTCCATGTCATTAAAGCTTATGCTATCGAGTCCTGGGGTATTTCATACCCAATAATTTAGCTATTTTTCTAAAGTCATGGTCATTTATAGAGTAGAATCAGTCATATCTCGATCAGTAGAATTCAATCAGTTACAGAACTTAGGAAAACTCAGTAAACTCAAAATTAGTCCAACTCAGTTCAGTTATATAGTATGATTGGTAACAATTTAGCCTAGCCTAGTACGGTTTAGAATTTAGTCTAGTATCTATTCAGTTGGGAATAGAATTCAGCACCGAGTGAACCCAAGGATGGGGACTTACCTTCCAGTAGAGGGTAAAATCCTTTGAAGCAGTCCTTCCATTCCAGAACTATGTAGCCAATATAGGTTGAGACATCAACTTACCATTTGAGGGTTGATGAGGTGATCTACTTATTAGTTAAGGGTACCACTATTCTCATTTAGAGTACCTATCAGATGAGGGTGACTCAGCACTTGTCCTTACCCATAGCACAGTATTGACACCCTTCCAACTGGGGTTATAGGTTGGACCCCAAATCAGTTAGAGAAGGGGCATATCGATTATATGATTATTTCCCACAGTCTCAGTTTCAGGTTTAGTCTCAGTATGGAACTTATTTCAGTTTCACAGATTCAAGGCTGTCTGACACAGTCACTCAGCTTAGTACAAGGTTCAATATAAATCCATAGAATTAAGACTGTCAGGCACAGTCATTCAGTTACCAGTCATTCAGTATCAATACATTCAGATATCAGTTAATCAGTGTTCAAATTCAGTATTTAGTGTTATTATGATCTCAGTACAGTTTCCATATTCATGCATGTTCTCGTATTCAGTCAAACTCATGATATTCAGTTAGTATTGTTCATGAATATGAATCCAAGCATTTCAGCCGACCTCACTAAGCATACCAATACATTCAAAGTACTGACGTATATCTTTCTTTTGCGCAATGATGTCTTATATCATAGGTTCAGATGTACAGCCTCCCGAACACCCTTAGCAGTTCAGATTATCAGCATTTAGAGTTAGTGGTGAGTCCTCATAGTTAGAGAATATGATTATTTATTTCAATATTTTAGTTCAGTTTCAGTAGTCGGAGTTAGTTGGGGACTTATCCCATCAACTCCATAGTTCAGACAGTTTAGAGGCTTTCCATACTGGAGTATTTTTAGACAGTTGTTTAATTTTTAGTATTGATGTTCATTTTTGGTATTGTGATATTATATTCAGTATTTATTTCATATTTCAACCATATGGCCAATTTCTACCTATTTCTATAAAGTTACAGTATTATTATTCAGTTACAGCAGCAGGTACCAGTCATAGGTTAGCTTGTGGTCCTTTGGTATTATGAGCACTGTGTGGCATCCTGGGTGCAGACTTGGGGCGTTACAAACTTGGTATTAGATCCTAAGGTTTAATAGAGTCCAAGAAAGTCTAAAAGCCACATCTAGTAGAGTCTTGTGCATGGGTGTATTGCAGCAACACTTATGGACAGGAGGCTATGAGATATTTTAGGAAAAGTTACATTTCTTTTAGTATTTATGTCGTGCGAGTGAGCATGAGATCCAGTTGAACTCTTAGTCTAATCATTTATCTTCTATTCACAAAAATATGCCTCCAAAGAGGAATAAGGGAAGAGGAACATGAGACCAGCCAGAACCCTAGTCCATCCAGCCAGATCTAGTGGACAAACACGTCTCCCATGCTGAGTTTAGAGTAGTATTCACTACCCTAGATTATTCTGTAGTAGCCCAAAATAAACACCCAGCTACTATTTTAGCCAACCCAGTATCCAATACTATCGTTGCCTAGATTCGAGACTTTACTGAATGAACACTCCATCGTTTATCGGGTCTAAGCCAGATGAGGACCCTCGGGAATTTCTTGATCAGGTGTAGAAAGTTACTGATATTATGGGGTGAACCCTATTAAAAGTGCTGAGTTAGCCACATATCAGTTGCAGGATATGGTATACTCATGGTTTAAATAGTGAAAAGCATAAAGGGTCGCAGATGCAGGATCCATAGAGTGGGAAGAGTTTGCCATTGCTTTTCTGGATTGGTTCTTCCCACTGGAGCTGAAGAAAGCAAAGGTCCTAGAACTTATCAATCTGAATAAGGGCAATATAACAGTGAAAGAGTATTTTCTCAAGTTTACTCAGTTAGCTAGATATGCTTCTCATATAGTGGCAAACAGCAGATCCTAAATGAGTAAGTTTGTGTCAGGGGTGTCTAGCAGCGTGGTCATGGAGTATAGGACCGCAATGCTTATTAAGGATATGGACATATCCAGGATCATGGTCCATGCTCAACAGATAGAGGAGGTCAAGAATAAAGATAAAAAAAGGGAGAACAAGAGAGCGAGAATAGTTCAACTTCGCACAGCCTAAGTAAGAGGGTGGGAATCATTCTCAGTTCTGCCTAAAATCTTTAGTCCTAGCTCTATCCTCAGCTAGTGCTCCTATTCTAAAATTTAGAGATGGAAAAAAAGGATAGGGCATCAGGCCCTAAACCCCACGACAGTGTTAGCAATGCCCGAACCAATCCTCTTTGTTAGAAGTATGGCAAAAAATACCAGGGTATTTATAGAGCAGGTAGCGATGTGTGTTTCAAATGTAGCAAGCCAGGCTACAGATTCAGAGAATATCCCCAGTCAGGTTCTGAGGGCCAGTATAACCATCCCCCAGCTTAGTTCGATCGCTCGAATCAGCAGGGTGCCACTTCCAATGACATAAGTGGGCAACGCCCAAACAGACTCTATGCTCTTCAGTCCCGGTGGATTAGGAGAGTTCTCCTGATATATTCATTGGTCCATTACAAGTTTATCATTTGCATGTTTATGCTTTGCTAGATCCAGGAGCTTCTTTGTCCTTTGTTACTCCTTATATAACTGTCAATTTCAGAGTCAGTCCTGAAATCCTAGAAAAGCCTTTCTCAGTCTCTACCCCAGTGGGTAAATCTATCATAGCCTAGCGGGTACACAGGATCTGTCCGATTATGGTATCTCAGAAAGTTACTTCAGCAAACTTAGGTAAATTAGATATGACTAATTTTTATGTCATTCTCGACATGGATTGGCTTCATTACTATTATGCCTCAGTTGAATGCAGAAACAGAATTGTCCGATTCTAGTTTTTGAATAAACCCATCCTCGAGTGGAGGGGTAGTACTTTACCACTTAGGGGTCAGCTTATTTCTTACCTTCAGGTAATGAAAATGATATCTAAGGGATATGTCTACCATCTAGTTCAACTCCAAGACTCTAGTTCAGGAACCCTTACTCTTGAATCAGTGTTAGTAGCATATGAATTCCAGATGTGTTTCCCAAAAATCGTCTTGGGATTCCTCCCAAAAGGGAAATTGACTTTAGAATAGACCTTATTCGAGATACCCAGCCCATATCTAGCCTGCCATATAGAATGGCACCTGTAAAACTCAGATAACTAAAAGAAAAATTAAAGGATCTCCTAGATAAGGGATTCATCAGACCTAGTGTGTCCCCATGGGGCACCCAGTTTTATTCGTGCGTAAGAAAGACAGTTCCCTCAAAAAGTGTATTGACTGCCGTCAGTTAAATAAAGTCATCGTCAAGAACAAGTATCCATTTCCCAGAATCGATGACTTATTTGACCAACTTTAGGGTGCCAGTTACTTCTCTAAGATAGACCTCAGATCAGGCTATCATCAGCTTAGAGTCAGGGTGTGACATCCTAAAAATAGTTTTTAGAACTTGATATGGTCACTTTAAATTCTTAGTTATGTCCTTTGGTCTTACCAATTCCCCAGCAGTTTTTATGGACTTGATGAATCGTGTGTTCAAGCAGTACTTGGACATGTTCATCATAGTCTTTATATATGACATTTTTGTCTACTCCCACAATAAAAATGATCATGCAGACCATCTCAGAATAGTATTATAGACTCTTAAAAATTATCAGTTATTTGTTAAATTCAATAAGTGCGAATTTTGAATAAGGTCAGTAACTTTCCTTAGTCATATAGTTTTTGGTAATGGCATTACGGCTAATCTTCAAAAGATTGAAGAAGTAGTAAGAAACTGGCCCAGACCTATCTCTCCTTTAGATATTTGGAGTTTCTTGGGATTGGTTATCTATTACCAAAGGTTTTTAAGGGATTTTCATCTATTTCATCCCTTTGTCCAGATTGACTCAGAAGAAAGTTAAATTCCAGTTGTCAGATTCTTATGAAAAGAGTTTTCATGAGTTGAAGACTCGACTCACTACAGCTCTAATTTTGACCCTACAGATGGTTCAGATGGCTTTGTTGCTTATTGTGATGCCTCCAGAGTTGGCTTGGGGTGTGTTCTGATACAGAGAGGTAAGGTCATAGCCTATGCCTTTAAACAGCTTAAGCCCCATGAGAAGAATTACCCTACCCATGGTCTTAAGTTAGCAGCTGTAGTGTTTGCCTTAATGATTTGAAGGCACTATTTGTATGGTGTGCATGTGGATTTGTTCACTGACCATAAGAGCCTGGAGTATGTATTCTCTCAGAAAGACCTAAACCTTTATTAGAGAAGGTGGTTGGAGTTATTGAAAGACTATGACATAAGTGTTTTGTATCATCCAGGTAAGGCTAATATAGTGGTTGGAACTCTCAGTAGAATGTCTATGGATAGTATTGCTCATGTCGAGGACAGTAAGAAGATGTTAGCTTAGGAAGTTCATCAGCTAGCCCGACTAGGTGTCCGCTTAGTTGATTCAGTAGAAGGAAGTGTATGGGTGTAGAGTAGTTCAGAATCATCCTTAACTTCTGAAGTAAAGGAAAAACAGGATAGAGATCTCATTCTGGTCAAGTTGAAAGAATCAGTAAGAGATCAGAAGGTAGAGGTTTTCTTCTAAGAGGGAGATAGTGTTTTGCGTTGTCAGGGTCGACTATGTGTGCCAGGAATAGATGACTTAAGGCAACAAATCCTTGCAGAAATGCATGGTGCACGCTACTCTATTCATCCAGGGGCCACTAAGATGTATCGTGATTTGTAGGAGATCTATTATTGGAGTGGGATAAAGAGAAATATTGCAGAATTAGTGGCTAAGTGCTCAACATGTCAGTAGGTTAAGATTAAGCATCAGAAACCTAGTGGGTCCATGCATAAGTTCAGCATTCCTACCTGGAAATGGGAAGAAATAAACATGGACTATGTGATGGGTTTACCTCGCAATCGTTGTCAGCATGATTCAGTTTGGATCATTATAGATAGGATGAACAAATCAGCTTATTTCCTACCAGTCCATACCTCTTACTCAGCCGAGGATTATGCTAAACTCTATATTAGGGAGTTGATCAGATTGTACGGTGTTCTATTGTCCATCATCTCAGATAGAGGTACCCAGGTCACCTCTTATTTCTAGAAAACATTCTAAAAGGGTCTTGGTACCTGAATTCACCTCAATACAGCCTTTCACCTCAGACAGCTGGCCAAGAAGAAAGGATTATTCAGACTTTAGAGGATATGCTGCGAGTGTGTGTAATAGACTTTAAAATATTTGGGATGACCACTTGCCTTTGATTGAGTTCGCATACGACAACAGGTATTATTCTAGTATTTAGATGGCTCCATTTAAGGAACTTTATAGGAGGAGGTGTAGATCTCCTGTTGGTTTGTTTGAAGTGGGTGAGGCTATAGTGGTAGGGCCTAACTTTGTATTTGATACCTTAGAGAAAGTCTAGTTAACTACGGAAATACTTAAGACAACTCAGAGCCAACAAAAATCATACACAGATGTGCGCAGAAAGGATCTCGAGTTTGAAATTGGTGGCTATATGTACATAAAAATCTCTCCTATGAAAGGAGTGAAGCAGTTTGGCAAGAAGTGGAAACTCAGCCCCCGATATATAGGTCCTTACCGTATTCTCAGTTGTTTTAGAAAGGAAGCTTAAGAGCTTAAGTTGCCCTCAGATCTATCTTTAGTCCACCCGGTGTTCCATGTCTCCTTGCTAAAGAAATGCATGGGTCACCCATCTGTCGTAGTCCTTATAGAGGGCATAGATATTCAGAACAACCTCTCTTATAAAGAGATTCTAGTTGAAATCATAGATTATCAGATTCGTAGACTGAGGAACAAAGAAGTCCCTCTAGTCAAAATTCTTTGGCAGAATCAGTCAGTTGAGGGAGATACTTGGGAAGCATGAGTAGATATGCGGACCAAGTATCCTCACCTCTTCTTCATAAACTCAGATTCAGCTCAAGGTAATAGTTTTCCTTAAGCTTATTCAGTTTCATGCTTAGATTTTCCATTATGAACTTGGTATTAGTTACAATTGCATATTCATTCATATGTTCATGAGTTAATTCAGTCATGTATTCATGCATCAGATTTGTCTGTTCAGTATGAAATTCAGTATGTTAGTAATGTCAATCAGATAATCATGTTTCAAATGTTCATGTTCAGAAAGTAAGTTCAGTCTACCAGTATTCTCATCTTAGTCAGTCTCATTTGAGGACAAATGTTTCCAAGGGGGAGATAATGAAAGACCCCACAAAATTCTTAGCTTAATTCAATCCTTTAAGCTTGTTAAGGGATCCCAAACTTAGAAAATTGTGTTATTTTAGCCTTTAAAATTTGGCAATCTTATTTTGCAACCTTCACGTCCATTAAATATTAATGTTTGAGTTGATTCACGATCAGGAATATCAGTAGGTATTCTTGGAAAAGTTTTGGATTTTTGGACTTCATTTGAAGAACCTTTGGGATCCTAAACCAATTTGTCAACCTAATCTTGACGCGTCGCATCGACTATGACATTGATAAATGTCTTCCCTAGCTCCCAGCTTCCAATTTTAGTTAACAGATGTGGAGCGTTGGCTATCGTATCGATGCCAATGATGTGGCGCATCATCCTACGTGTTGATGGTTCGATTTACAGTCATTAAAAAACCGCATCCTAAAAGTTAATCAAGTCTTTTTCCTACGCCCTTCAGCCCCCATAACATAAAATTTATCCCTCTTTTAGCAAGTTATATTTATTCTTTCACAAGTTGCTCAAGAACAAAAACCCTAGGTGAATTAAATTCAAATTCAAGGCTCAAGATTCCACCATTAATTTTCTAGAATTCACCAACTCAGGTGTGTGAAGTGTTCATCCATGGGTTCCTTCCACCCTTGGAGTCTAAAAAACTCTTTTAAAGCTCATGTAGAGTGATTTCATGATTTCTATGATATGAATTAAAGTGTATTCATGATTCATGTAGATTTAATTGATATGTATGTGTTATCATGTGAATTCATATTGAAACTCTTGGAATTGTGTAATTGGAATTGAATCATGATACCTATATGTTGCTTTAGTATTATGTGCATATATTGTGCCCCACAAGTGTTTGATGAATTGTCCATATAAGTTGAATAGTAAAAACAAAATGATATCATGCTAGCATGTATACAAGTGTTTGCTTGAATGCCCAAATGAATGAATGATGACTAAGTAGCTAGTTACCATGTCTCAAGATTATGCCACGTCTTTTAAGCTTATGCTATCGAGTCTTGAGGGTATTTAATACCTAATAATTTAGCTACTTGTCTAGAGCCATAGTCAGTCACAGAGTAGAATCAGTCATATCTCGATCAGTGGAATTCAATCAATTACAAAACTTAGGAAAACTCAGTGAACTCAGAATCAGTCTAGCTCAGTTCAGTAAAATTAGTTCAGATTAGTTATACAGTATGATCAATAATAGTTCAGTCTAGCCTAGTACAGTTTAGAATTCAATCTAGTGTTTATTCAGTTGGGAGTAGAATTCAGCACCGAGTGAACCCAAGTATGGGAACTTACCTTCCAGTAGAGGGTGAAATCTAAAGAAGCAGTCCTTGCATTCTAAAACTACGTAGCCAGCGTAGTTGAGATATCAACCTGCTAGTTAAGGGTTGATGAGGTAATCTACCTACCAGTTGAGGGTACTACTATTTTCATTCAAAGTACCAACCAGATAAGGGTGACTCAACACTTGTCCTTACTCGTGGCACGGTATTGACACCCTTACAACTGGGGTTACAGGTTGGACCCTAAATTAGTTAAAGAAGGGGAATGTTAGTTAGATTATTATTTCCCATAGTCTCAGTTTCGGTTCAGTCCTGCAAATTTAGGGTTGTCAGACACAGTCACTCATCTTAGTACGGGATTTAGTATAGATCCACAAAATCAAGACTATTAGACACAGTCATTCAGTTACCAGTAATTCAATATCAATACACTCAGATATCAGTTAATTAGTGTTTAGATTTCGTATTTAGTGTTATTACGATCTCAGTACAGTTTCCATATTCATGTTTGTTCTCTAATTCAGTTATACTCATGATATTCAGTTAGTATTGTTCATTCGTATGAACCCTTGCATTTCATCCTACCTTACTGAGCATACCAGTACATTCAAACTAATGATGCATACCTTTTTTGTGCTATGATATCTTATATCATAGGTTCAGACGCACGGGCTCCCGAGCACCCTTAGCAGTTTAGATTCTCAGCATAAAAAGTTAGTGGTGAGTTCTCATAGTTCAAGGATGTGATTATTTAATTCAGTATTTTAGTTTAATTTTAGTAGTCAGGGTTAGTTGGGGACTTATCTCATCAACTCCACAGTTCAGACAGTTTAGAGTCTTTCTAAACTAGAGTATTTACAGACAATTGTTCAGTTTTTATTATGATGTTCAATTTTGGTATTGTGATACCATATTCAGTAGTTATTTCATATTAGAACCATATGGCCAATTTTTACCTATTTTTACAAAGTTACTGTATTATTATTTAGTTACTATAGTAGGTACCAACCATGGGTTAGCTTATGGTCCTTCCATATTGTGAGCACCGTGTAGCATCCGGGATGTAGACTCGGGGTGTTATAGTTACAGATCTTCTATTTACATGTCTATGCCTTGTTAGATCCGGGAGCTTATTTATCTTTTGTAAATCCTTATATAGATATTGACTTTAGAGTTAGTCCCAAAAATTCTAGAAACACCTTTCTTAGTCTCTACCCTAGTGGGTAAATCTATCACAGCCCGGCGGGTATATAGGATTTTTCCAGTTATGGTATCTTAGAAAGTCACTTCTGCAAACTTAGTCGAATTAGAGATGACCAATTTTGATGACATTCTCTACATGGACTGTCTTTATTCCTTCTATGCCTTAGTTGACTGCAGAAACAGAATGGTCCAGTTTCAGTTTCCGAATGAGCCCGTCCTAGAGTGGAAGGGTAGTACTTCAGCACTTTAGGGTCAGCTTGTTTCCTACCTTGGGGCAAGAAAAATGGTATCTTAGGGATGTGTCTACCATCTCGTTCGAGTCCAGGAATTTAGATCAGAAACCCCTACTCTTGATTTAGTATCAGTAGCATGTGAATTCCCAGATGTGTTTCCCAAAGATCTTTCCAGAGTTCCTTCTGAAAGGAAAATCGACTTTGAAATAGACCTTGTTCTAGATACTCAGCCTATATCTATTCTGCCATACAAAATGGCTCTAGTAGAACTCAGAGAATTAAAAGAACAGTGAAAGGATCTCCTAGATAAAGGATTTATCAGACCTAGTGTGTCCCTATGGGGCACACCAGTTTTATTCGTGCATAAAAAAGACAGTTCTCTCAGAATATGTATTGATTACCGCCAGCTAAATAAAGTCACGGTAAAGAACAAGTATCCTCTTCCCAAAATTGATAACTTGTTTGACCAACTTCAGGGTGCCAGTTACTTCTATAAGATAGACCTTAGATCGAGTTATAATCAGCTTAGAGTCAGAGAACGTGACATTCTGAAAATAGCTTTCAGAACTCGGTATGGTCACTTTGAATTATTAGTCATGTCCTTTTGTCTTACTAAAACCACAGCAGCTTTCACGAGCTTAATGGGTCACGTGTTCAAGAATTAGTTGGACATGTTCATTATATTCTTCATTGATGACATTTTTGTCTATTCCAATATCTAGAATGATCACACCGATCATCTCCGAATCGTACTTTATACTCTCAAAACCCATTAGTTATCATGATATCTATTTATGTCTTATATGTCATCTCTATGATCATGGCTTATATTCGAGCACGTTAGCAAAAATCATATACGCTTACAGTTTCCAGTGTAAGGAAGTTCAGTTCACTCAGTGTTACGAACCATGATTCCATGAATACAGAAACTCCAGACTCAGGTCATGCAGCTCAGGACTCAGGTACCCATGTCATGCTGTATAGTATGCTCAGTTCCCATGAACCATGCTACACTCCTAGCGATTAGATAAGTTTAGATTTTGTCATGCATATACTCATTTTAGATCTTTTGATAAATCCATGGTATCGATATTCTATTACTCATACCTCAGTAAGTGTCCAGTTTGGTATATAATTCATGCATATATCAGGTCCTCATGTTTTAACCCTTTAGTGAACTCTCTTTATAAAATAATGTAGTGATGAGCGATTGCTTAGATGGGGGAGAGTAAATGTTTCATGATAAGGAAAGATTTTTGCATGCTTGCTTTAAACTAGGCTGTAGTTATGAGAATAGGCCTGAATATCAGGGTAGTGTGCTAAGTAAATGGCTAGAAAGAAGTTGAATTTAGTTGTTGAAGGGAGAGAAATTAGAATTTTTCATAAGATGATAAGTTGATAAAATGTCGATTGTGTGTGTCTATTCAGATTCTCGATTTATATCAGTCTCCATCATGTAGTAATCAGAACTCAGTATTTAGTTCCATTACGAGCTCAGTTACAGTCCTAGTTATAGTTTCAGTTATAGTCATAGTTATCATCTTCATTACAGTCTTTGTCACAGTCTCAGTCCAATAATAAAATTAGAAACTCAATTTAGTTTCAGATTTTCTTGACCATAGCATACAGTTATCAGTTATTCAGTTATCAGTATTTTAGTACCTCAGTTTACAGACTATTTTGGAATTATGTTATACATTTGGTCTTATATTCTCAAATAATACAGTCTCCACGTATTTATGCTTAGTACCTCATGGTTCTCAGTCAGCCCTTACCTCATACATAAAATACTCTACAATTTCAATACAAACTAAGTATAGTTCAATCTTACATGACCAGTATTCATCTATCAGTCATTTAGTTAATCAGACAAGTAATTATGTTTATGCATTCGTGCTCAATGCCCATATGAATATTTTACAGTAGTCTCAGGTGAAGTGTCGTAATAGGGTGGAGTGTATAGTTAAGAGAGTATTTGAGGAATATGTCTAAGCTTAAAAATTTGTAGTTGCAGTGGATAAGGCTTAGTCACTCTATCTTATATGATGATTCATAGGCCTCACCTCATATTACAAAATTTTATCCAGGATGTGATTTCTTATTCAAATATTTTATTCAGCCCATGCCAAGATTTCTTGCTCCCTAAAGTCACTAGAACTCTATAGAAAGAGTGTCAAGGAAATACTCTAGTCGAGAATTAGATTTCAGCATGAGTTAGTCTGTAAGCCAATAATTCAGTTTAGTAGCCAGGAAGACAAGTTCGTATGGTTTGGTTTCGTATCTTTTCCATATAGTCACACTATCCGAAGCCTCATAAATGTAACTATTCCAAGATAGAGCAACTAGGTAGTTGCATGTTCAGCTCAGTTCATGTATCATGTCCCAGTTTTAGATCCTAGATATTCAGTCACAACTTAATTCGGAGGTTCCCTATGCATCATCCCAGTTTTTTCTTAATATCTCAGCCAAGTCGTCATTCTTCAAGGGATATAATGTCCCAAGGGGCAGATGCACCATAACCCCTAATCTCTCATGTCCTAAACCTCCCAGTTTCTCTTCACGTAATGAAGCTAGTTTGGAATAATGGGTACTCATGAGTGGACCCTCAAGTTTTAATCTCAACTATAAGCCATGATTCAGGGGCTCAGTTCAGTCCATGATATTTGGTTCATGTATCACGTTTCAGTCTCAGTTATGTTCTCATGTTCTTGTTCATGCATATTTAGTAATTGATCTCAGGTTCATCAGTATTCTCAGCTTAAGGTAACAGTCTTTCTTAGATTGGCTTAGTCCATGTTCAGTTACTTGGTATCCATTACCACTGCATATTCAGTCATGCATTCACAAATTAGTAGTTTGAAAACTCAGCTTATCAGTAGTTTCAGTCAGGTGTTTCATTCAACAGATATGCATGTTCAGTGTGTAAGCTCAGTCCATTAGTGTTTCTCAGCTTAGTTAGTCTCATTCGAGGATGAATATTCCCAAGGGGGAGATGTTGTAAGAACCCGCAAAATCCTAAGGTTAACGCAATCCTTTAAAGCTTGTTAAGGGGTCCCATACTTAGAAAATTTTAGCTAAGTATTCAGACTTAGTGTTATTTTAGCCTTTGTAGTTTGGCGACTCTATTTAATGACCCTTATGACCTTAAAAAAATAATTTTTAGGTTAAATCATGATCAAGAATATCAGAGGGTGTTCCCGAACAAGTTTTAGATTTTTTGGACTTCAATTGGATCACATTTAAAAGCTCAAACCAATGGATAGATACAATCTCAACGCGCCGCATCGCCCATTATGTTGATGAATATCTTCCCTAGCCTTCAGTGCATATTCTAGTAAACTGATACAGACTCGACGTGGTGTGTTGGCCATCACGTCGATGCCAACAACACGATGTGTCAGTCTGCACATCGCTTAACCAGTTTTTGGTAATTAAAAATAGCATCCAGAGGGGTATCTGAGACATTTTCCCCACTTCGACCCAACCCCTAAAACACGAAATTCAGCCCTCATAAAGCAAGTTACACTTCTTTCTCTCAATTTACTCTCATGAACAAAACCCTAGAACATCAATTTCATGATGAATTCTCAAGAACACTCCCTCAATCTTCAAGAATTTAATTGCTAAGGTATGTCAAGTGTTCATCCAAGGGTCCCTTCCACCCTTGGAGTCCAAGAAACTCTTTAAAACTTTAAGTAAATTGATTTCATAGCTTTCATGATTTAGATTCAAATGTATTCATGATTATAATGTTGATTGGGTTTCTATACCATGATTAAGTGCAAGATTTATATAAAAACAATTATTATGTAAGTAGTATCATGTGAATTTATGTTAAAGTCTTGAAATTGTGATGCTCATGTGTTTATTAGTGCTATGTGCATATACAATGCCTTCCAAGTGTTTGATGAGTTGTTCATGTGAATTAAATAGTGATACTATATCATGTTAGCATGTATATTAGTTCATGTCATTCAAGTGTTTGATAAAATGCCAATATAGATGCATTATGAACAAGTGTACATTTTTATGCTATGCAAGATCATGTGATGCTTTACTCTTCATGCTATCGAATCCTGGGGTATTTAATACCCGACAATTTAGCTATTTACCTAGAGCCAGTGTCAGATATAGAATAATCTTAGTCGTGTCATGATCAGTAGTACTCTCAGTCAGTTACAGGACTTAGGAAAACTCAGTAGACTTTATATCAGTCCAGTCCAGTTCAGTATTCAGTTCAAACCTCAGTAAATTCAGTCAGTTAATAGAATTCAGTTGTATTCCGTTAGTAATAGAACTTAGTGAACTCAGTTTATTTTTTTTTAGATAGTATAATTAGTAACAGTCTAGTCAAGCCTAGTATGAACTAGGAAATCAGTTCAGTATCTATTCAGATGGGAGACGGATTTAGCATCGAGTTAACCCAGGGATGGGGGCATTTCTGCCAGCAGAGGGTTTAAACCTTAGTAGCAATACGTGCATTACAAAACTATATAACCAATGTAGATTGAGATATCTTTCTGCCAGATATTATAAGGGTTGATACATCTCATTCGAGTTTTCCTGCCAGCGAGGGTTGACGAAAGAGCCTCTTGTCAGAGAGGGTTAACTTACAACTTGTCTTTACCCGTGGCATGGAATTTATACCCTTCCAACTGGGGTTATAGGTTGGACCCCAAATTTTTCAAAAAGAGGCATGTCGGTTAGATGATTACCTCCCACAGTCTCAATTTTAGTCTTAGTATAGAACTTAGTTTAGTTCTACAGATTCAGAACTGTTATATATAGTCACTCAGCTTAGTATATAACTCAGACCAGCTTTTTAGAATCAGTACTATCAAATACAGTCACTCAATTTCAGATACACAGTATCTGTAAACTCAGATATCAGTAAATCAGTAATTCAAAACTCAGTATCCAGTGTTATCATGATCTCAGTTACAGTTTATGTATTCATGCATGTACTCTCACTCATTTATATTCATGTTATTCAATTAGTATTGTTCATATATGTGAATCTATGTATCTCAACCTACCTCACTTGGAATACCAGTACATTCAAAGTACTAAAGCATACCTTTCTTTTGCACTGTGATGTCTTATATCATAGGTTCAGACGCACAGGCTCTCGATCATACTTAGTAGCCTGATCTATAAGCAACAGACTTAGTGGTGAGTCCTCATAGTTTGAGGACAGACTTATTATTTCAGTATCTCAGTTTATCAGTTTTTAGTAGTTAGGGTTAGTTGGGGACTTGTCCCATCAACTCCTTGTTTAGATAGTAGATGCTTTTCAGACTAGAGTATTTTAGACAGATATATCAGTATTCATTTTTCAGTATTCAGTATTCACTTTCAGTTTGAACCTTATGGCAAGTTTCTGCCTAATTTTTGCATAATTACAGTATTATTATTCAGTTATTATAACAGGTACTAGTCATGGGTTAGCTTGTGGTCCCTCGGGATTATGAGCACCATATAGCGTTCGGGGTACAAACTTGGGGCACTACACTAAATATATGGTGCATCATTCTATGACAAAACACATTGATATCAAGCATTATTTTATTCGTGATCGTGTAGAAAATAATGATTTTTTGTTAACATTTGTTAACTCTAAAAATCAACTGGCAGATATTTTTACAAAACCCCTGTTAGAAGAAAGATTTTGTTACCTTAGAAAAGACTTGGTATTCTTAGTATTAGTGACTTATGAGCCTTATTTTTAGACAAAAAACTATTTTTTGTATTCTCTTAAAATTTGATTTTCAAAAGGTAAGTCATCATTACCCTCACCGTTTTTCACCTCTTTTGCAGCCTCTGCACCTCTTTACCTTTCCAATGCTCCTTCAACTTCTACCCTTTCACTTCCATCAGTCACCTTTTCCTTTACACCTCTTTGACTTCCCCTCGCCTATCTTTTCCAATAGTTGCATACTTTTCCTTATTCCTCCTCAAGTTCTCTTAACTGTCCTCTCCTCTCCCTATTTACCCCTTTTAAAATTCACCTTTCCTCCTCTCCCATGACCAGAACTCATTTAATGACAACCATGTCCAAATCTCTTTCCAAATCCTTCCCTGACAGCCCTATTCTTCTCTCTAAGTCATCTGATGAATCCACAATGGACTCTTAGTCAATTGTCATCAAGAGATGTCGTCCTAATTCTAGTTCATCCCCCTTAACCAAGAAACCTTATCCCAACCCTCTCTACTTCATCCCTCTAGAAGACATGCATAAGTTCTACACATTCTTACACAAAGAAAAATTCTCTATCTTTAAGGGTCACTCCGTTATACCCGGTCGCAGTATTAATCTCCATCAATTAAAAGACTTCTTCTATAATATCAATCACTTCCTTATGCTTTAAGATTTGTCCCTTATCTTTCATCTCTATGGACTTCTGGTCTATGAGGATCCAGTTTGTATGTTTTATATGAATCTTTGCCTCTCCTGTAATAGTGGTGAACTTGAGACTCTTGTTCTTGGAACAAGAATCATTGTGAATGATATTTTGTTCAAGAATGCCATTGATACTAAGCTCTCTGGTAACATATGTTTTGTGAATGGTGACTGGTCTGATGATTTTGATGCTAGCTTTGAAGAAGCCAAGAAATTTCTGTCAGACACTGACTCTACTTTGACCAATTTTGGTCCCTTATCCCTCTATTTCAAGTTTCACATTACGACTCACATAATTGCTACTACACTGACCCCCCATAAAGGATCTCTCAGTAATACTATCGGTCGTGACATTTTTGTACTATACTATTTGGTTAAGAAAATTTAAATCAATTGGGCAATGTTGATTTATGAGTACATGCTTGAAAGTACAGCCGATGCTCATGTCTCTGCCAGTCTACCGTATGGCCTGCTCATTACTCAGATTCTTCAATATTACTCTATTGATTTATTTGCTTATACACCAATGGAGGTTGTTTCCACTTATAATTCCAAGATAATTGCAAGTATGGGGTGTGTCTTGGTTGAAGAGGAATAGTGCGAAAAGGATTCTGCTCAGGCAAGCTCGGAATATCCCAACATAAGCAAATCTATCTCTAACCTTATGATTGTTATTTTGAAGAAGCTGAAAGAGATTAAGGATCGGTTCAAGGCCATCAAGGAAAGTGTTATGCTGCTACAGGAGTCAACTTTGAAACTTTTGGACCTTGGGAAAAGCACTAGCACAGTCATAGGCATGGTTAGGTTGGCTCTTGATGGGTTCAAGCAAGAGGGTATAAAATTATTTACTCGGGTGTTCACCTGAATGGATTCCCTCATGAACCAAGTCCATTCCTCCAATGATGATCTAGTTATTTTCGTCCAGAACTCTTATTTCTTCTTCTTTAAAAATGTTGAAAAATCGTATGACACCTTTTGTCACAACATGCATAATACTCTAACCTACTTTCTCAAGAAGAGGTGAACAATGATGACGTTATTTTATTCAAAAGGGGATCTTGTCCCTTGTGTTGATGGGTAGTAAGATGATTTGTTAAATGTTATCTACTACATTGTTTTTCTCTTTCTAGTTAATAGATTATATATATTTATATCTTGTCTACTATTTTGTTTTGCTTTTTTTACTATGTCAAAAAGGGAGAAAGACAGAAACATCAGGAAATCAGGAAGCGCCTACCAGTCAGGGGGAGCAAGTCTGATGTCAAACGAAATTCGACTAATACTTAAAAATATGTACAATTCAAGGGGAGCAAGCTGACAAACAGGGAAGTCAGCTGATGTTTACACATGTTCGTCATTATCAAAAAGGGGGAGATTATTAGCCACCTGAGTTTACATTTAATGACAAACTAATGAGCAGATCTTTGTAGGATATTGGAAGACTGCTAATGATAGAAGGATGAAGCAAGTAACAAAATCAGCTCTAAGAATGGAAGGACATCAAATCATGATTTGCGGCATCCAAGAGAATCAATCAAAATGAGAACAAACAGAAGGAGAATCCTATTCCCAGAATTGCGACAGATCAGATAAATCACAATGAAGTAGAAGAAAGAAAATATCACAAACAAACATTGGAAAAGAATCAATCACTACAAGACAAAAAGAAAGAAAATATCACAAACATATCTGATATGGACGTGAGTAAAGTCGTATATGGACATATCATACAGCTATATTCCTCAATCAAGGAATCAATTCAAATCCTTGATTGAGAATAAATCTTTTGGGTTTCCTCATGAAGAGTAGTAGCCAAACACTATAAAATAATAATAATAAATATAGACAAGGGTTATGCAACTTTAAAGAAGAATCTCAAAGTGTCTCAATCTTAGTCTCACAAAGCTTTGTAACTCTTAGTTTACAATTATTGTATAAAGAGTAGGATCGAGTCAACTTTGTAACACAAATTGAAGCTGTGTCACAAGAACTGAAGAATAAAATAAGTCATCAAAACTTATTTCCTATCATTGTACTCTAGCCCGACATTGAATAATCTAAGGAAACATTGAAACCCAAGGAGACTGGAAGTAGGCACCACATTGGTGTTCCGAACTAGGATAAATCTCTGTGTCTTTACTTCAAATTTGATTATTTATTTACTTGATTATTTTGAACCTAATTTGTTTTTTGAAGTGTACTAATCTGTAGGAGAGTCAACCGTGAGGAGCCATTAGTCGACTCACAAAAAATTTTCAATTTACCCCCCCCCCCCTTCTTGAATTTCATAAAAAAAGTTAGATATCAATTTGTATTATCATATACCAATTAGAATCAGGTTATAGCATGAAAGAAAAAGGAAATGACAGTTTCCTAAACTCCTATAGCCTCTCAAAGAAAAATAAAAACATCCTTGTGCCATTCCATAAGACTCTACTTGACCTACTTTTGTACAACAAGATCAACGAACCTAAGACTCCAATACATATTTTGTCATGATCCAACCCACCATGATTGGGACCCAAACTATCTCCTAGTGCGAGAACCAACCAACTCCAAACATGCAAACCCAACACTTAGCAAAGAATAAGGCAAACTAGCTATTCTGTATTAAGGAAAATAAGATCCTCAACAATCTAATGATAACTCTATGGAAATAATCAACACCTAAACAATCCCGTAGAATCTGAAAACTATTCTACCAAAACACTAATAATGTCAATAAAAGGGTTTTACCAAAACAAATGAAAATGTTTAAGTTCGAAACAATGGACCAGAAACATAAATGAAGAACTCATGGTAGCCTAAAATATGTAGCTCACCCTTGAGTAAGAAATTTATCCGCTCTATAGCTGAGGTATCAAAATAGTCTATGGAATTACACTACACTCAATAAAATGAATAGCAAGTGTAGTATCAATATACAAGAAAATAATGTACTGGTAGGGTTATCGACCAACGCAAAATGAGAAATATGAACATGTAACCATAAGTTAGTAAAGTAAGACAACCATGAACACATACTATGTAATCTAACCTCAAGTATGTAACACTTTACCTTATTTAACAACATCATAGAATTTAGTCAATACAAGCAACATGGATAACAAGTCAAGTCAAGTCAAGACTATGACTACTAATAAGACTCCAAGTCAACAACCATACCCAAACAATTATATCAACCATGTCTCAATTACATTCATAAATAGATGATATGGAGTTATGACAACCTTGAACTTAAACTCAGACCACTCAAGGATCTATTTCAGCAATAAGTACGGCAATAATCATGGGTCCTAGTTTACATCAGAAAACCAAATATAGCAAGTAAACACATAAACACAGTTCACTTAAGGAACCAATATAACAAGTCAACACTTAAACCGGTTCACTTAAGGAACCAATATAGAAAGTAAACACATAATTCTTGGTTCACTCAAGGAATCACCACACTCATTTGTACCTTACACATGCATGTTAAGGGTCCTATGCTCACCTACTAACCATGACCTGTAGGGGATGAGATCTTGTCTATGTACCAATTCTAAACATCAAGTGTTTGCCAACCTTTTGTCAACTAATCCTGTGAAGATGTCTAAACACCAGTACATCTTATAATAATGATAGATATCATAATAATCACGACCACAATGATAATAGAAACCATAGTTATACAAACTAATAAGCTTTCATATAAGTTTATTGCATGTGATTAACTCTTAAGATATCAAATAATCATTCACTTTCCTTGAACATGCACTATAATAAGAAATACAAAGAAAAAGTTATCATGCATACATACAACAAGTTGGGTTTCAACTACATTAAACTATCACCTACCTTAATCCAAGCTTGGAATACTCTAATGAAATTGAAATTTCCTCTTTCTAGTTATGGTCTAAAAATAGGAATATAACACATAATCAACAAAATGACCTAAAATATCAAGGATTATAACCTAATCTCAAACCTCAAGGCCAAATTCATGATTATTCCTTCTATTCTAGGGTTTTTCTACCATAATTCTACCTTAATCCTACCAATATCATGGTTACAATAGTGAATTATCAATATACAAGAGTAAACTAACAATCTTTAACCAAAACCCAATGGTTTTCTACCCAATTCATTTAATTGCATCAGAAAATTAGCTAGGCCAAGCTAAATCATCCCCAAAAATCAAACTAGTAATTTCTAGTAGTTTTCAATTAAACTATGAGTTAATAAAAGGAATCACTTACCTTTACAAAGATTTTATATGATTTTAATGTAATTCATCCAAAATTTCCCTTTCCCTATCAAAAATGAGTTTTGAAATAATGAAACCTTTTAGGGGACTTTTCTAATTTAATCCAAATAAATTTCTCTATAACGGCCCATAGCAGCCTCGCTATAGCAGGTTCTGCTTACTATGGAGGGATTGTCCAACTTTGACTCCCATTATAAGAAAATTTTCATGCTATAGCGGCACAATCATAGTGTCTACCACTTGATACAGTGGGTGTGGCGGGGCAAAAGCTCAGGATTGCTCCCAGTTTTGGTTTTTTTGCAGTGCACCCCTAAATTTTGATATTTAAGACTAACCTCTTTATATCAAGTTCAATATTGGAAATTCTACTAATTTGAGTTCACTTTTGAAAAATCCTATTAATTTCATATCATCTAATCTAACGTAAAAGCATATTAATTCCTTCACATTTAGCCAATTTATTCCCAGGTTTTCTTAGATAATACGTCACTCAAATTTCAACCAAGACTACCCTAACTTAAAATTCTAACTCCAAATTTAGGGAAACCCTTAACCTAAATTTTGATATGGTAGACTTACTCATAATGGTGGAATGACTTGTTACATTTTCTTCAGTGTGTAAACTTAGAAGTTGTGTAATTTTACCCCTTTTTGTCAAGAACTCGCTCCATAACCCTCTTGCTTTTCTTAGATCTTCTTAGGAATATTTGGAATTTTATACTCCCTTTTAAACCCATTTTATATCCTTTAACCTAAATTTCCAAAACATATCATATAAGTGATAAAAACATAAATAAAAGATAAATCATAAGTATTAATCTAACTTGTCCACAAAATAAGGAATAAATATGGATAAAAAGTAGTTAAAAGAGTGTATAATATCCTTGTATCACAACCCCACACTTAAAACTTTTTGTTCATCCTTGAAGAATCGCTAATCACTTCTAGCTTAACCTTTATTTTACTATACAAGCTCAATAGGTTACCTTTACCTAGATGGCCAAGACATTTTAAAAACTCTCAAGTAAGGTACGTTGAATAATTAAAAATAAAAGACTTCTATTAAGATGATACAACTTCTAAAACTAACTTTTTAAACATATAACTTAGGAAAGATTCATCATATATTTATGTAAATAAATCAATTAGATGCCAGGTATTCTATTTTGTTCACATAGTCACGGTGCTTTGTCCTAGGTAGGTGACTTGGGCCAGCTTATGAAAAATTGACCTAGTTGTAAGTAGGGTCATCTATGGTAAGGTTCTCATATTTAGACTTATCATATGTTGGCACTACCGACTAAAGAAGGTACTTAGAGTGGTAGATGTGGTTCTTAAGTTACTAGGAGTGAAGCTCAAACATCTTGTAAAGGTTGTCATAGAGTTGCTTAGCTTGAGTGTAAATGTGGAAACTAGTATGCATTCCCAGGTAGTGATATGCTATAGAAATATAGCATTTTTTTATGCTTAAAACAAGGAAAATATGCAACTTACTGAGGTTATTTTGTTAGATATGATACATTTTGGGTATATATTATAGGAAATTATGTTTTGGATGCTAATTTCATGAAAAAAGAGGAAAAAGGTGTTTTGGCTACTTTTTGGAGCAATTATGGATATTCGAAAGACTTTTCGACTTGATTGTGATCAAAGCATGTTCGAGAATCAAAGAAGAGCTAAAAAGATAACTCCCGGTACTTACTAAGTCAACATTTGGATTGCAAGTAGGACCTACAGACCATCAGTAGGCAAAGCAAGTGCCAGAAGTCCAGAATTCCGAGACATAAACTTGCAGGATTTCTTCATCCGCTACCTACGCTTTGTACCTATGCCCAGGGTCAGGACCGCAGGTAATACCTATGCCCAGGGTCAGAGCTCAGGTACATACCAAATATGGACACCGGCCTATTTTCTTCTATTTTGTTTAGGCTTTGGTTTTAGGTTTTCCTCATGTACTATAAATACCCTTTATGTATTTTTTAGTAGGAGTTATGCACTTTTTATACTCACAAATATATTTTGATTCCAAGATTCGATTTTGATCTTGGGATTCTCTTGTATTGACTTCAGTTGATTAATTCATATATGGTTGTGGGTTTTATTACTTCTTATCATTGTGATTTTATCTATACTTTTGATTATGAATGATATTAATTTCTTCACAAGCATGAGCGACTAAAACCCATAGCTAGGGTTGTGAAACCCTGGTGGATTTATGAAGTATGGGAAGTGTTGTTGTTGTTCTAAGCCAATACCCATGCATGAATTGCTTATCTATATTATAATAGTTTTCTTAATGGGTTCACACATTAGGATCCTGCCTAGATATTATTGGCTACTCCAAGAAAGAAGTAGTGACTAGGAAAAGGTAAAGACAACAGTAATTTGGAGTTTAATTGCCAATCCACTCTACTAGGTAATATCTAAGTAAGATGGTTAGCTATTATCTAATAAATATAGACTCAAAAGGTAATAGTTAACTGGAATTAAGATAAGGCTTAGTAAGGAGACATCCTGAGACTCAAAAGGTAAAGGGTGAAATCCATCTGCTCATCTAAAAGACTGTAGAAGGTACAAAACTTATTGATTCTGCATGCAACGTATTGAGTTGGTTTAACAAAGCACGATAATCCTACAGAGTTGAGAATCCATAGAGAACATAATCCTAGTGTTCACCTACAACTGATTAAAACCAAAGTTAATATAGATAGTTGCTCGAGATTACTATGCAAAACCCCTCATTTTACTTTTCTTGTTCTTTCTGCTCACTACAACTACTGAGATCTATGATTCCATGTGTTCCCTTGGGATTCAACCCCAAACTCTATTGGTTTAATATATTTTGACAACGACCATATCATTTTCTAAGAGATGTACAGTTTAGACGTTATCAAAAATTTTCGCCATTATCGGGGAACACGATGTTGATTTATGATTTAAAGTTGTTGAAGTTTTTAGGTTTTTCTTTTTGTTTTTGTTCTTAGTTGGGCATACACCGATGTATGCCTAGCACATGGAGTAGAAGCAATCCCTTACTCCCACTAAATCTAAATACATAGAGGATCCTACAAATACCTAGTAGGATGTCTGAGCAGAAAAGAGATGAACTTCCTAAAGGGGTCCATGATGTTATACCTCCCGCTCCTCTCAAAGGAGTATAGGATATTGTTAATCGATAGAATAGTGAGCTATTATCTCAATATGAAGTTGAGAGGAGAGAAATGAAAAAAGCTTTATGGGTAGCTTGGGAAGTAGAGCTAGCTGAGCAGGGAGAAGCAGCAGACCAATAAGAAGCACACGGTGGAAACCAAAATAGAGATAGAGGTGCCCGTGTTTAAGTAATCCAAGTATATCAGTATGTGCATCCATATATAGATGATAAAGAATACTTAGGATATGTTGATCCGCCAGAGACTAGAGCCATAGGTCCTTCTGTTTTACCCCCAAGCATCAAGTTTGACTTAACGGGTGTAATGATCCAGCTCTTAAATCTGAAGAGTGTGTTTGCAAGTCTTTCTAAAGATGATGCAAACTTGTACCTTTCTAATTTCATTGGGATCTAAAGTTCATATATAATCTATAGGTGAATTAGGAAGCACTCAGACTGAGGCTGCTCCCATTTTCACTTATAGAAGAAGCATCTTTATAGTTAGAGGAACTGCTAAGAGACTCTATCACTACATAGAATGAGTTGCTCAAGCAATTTTTGAATAGGTTCTTTCCTTCATCCATGATGTTGCAGCTTAAGGACAAGATCTATAACTTCAAGCAGTTGCAGTCAGAATCTATGTAGGAGGCATGGTTTAGGATTAAGAAGAAGCTAAGCATGGGACCCAATCATTGGTTGTTAGGGGAAAGCTTATTAGACCTATTTTATTGAGATCTGACCATCAGCCCTAGATCCATGGAAGATACCATACCTGGAGGTGCTTTTTTTAGACTACACTAGGAGACAGCTTTGGAGATGTTAAATCAGATCTTGCTCACTAACTGAGGGTAGCGAACTCGGGAGGCTAGAAGGGGATCTAACATATATGCTATTGGTGCCTCCTGCAACTAGAAAGTAGTTGATGACTAGTAGTATAAGAGATTATATTGCTAAGAACTGATATTGGGGTACTAGCAAATCAGCTTGCAAGAGCGACTTTCGAGAGGGTAAATGCAGTAGAAGCATAGGGGTCAACTTATAAATCTTACAAGTTAGAATTAGAGGAGGAAGCAAATTATCTTGATTGTCATTTAGCAGGTTTTCGAGCCCAATGGCAAAGGAACCAAGGTTGGAACTACTATGATAGATACAAAAACTGTAGCAGAGAGTGAGATGGTGACCAGAGAAAGTAGGATGACTATAAAAAGGGGAGAAAACAACATTCCACCTGGCAGATAAGATACAGAATCCAGAATAAAAGAAATGTTGGCTAAGCTGGTGAAGGGTTGACGAGTGGTGATTTTACCACTCATTTCCAGGCCACTTTCAATCACACTACTATGATTTGCATATCTAAATGAGATAACTTTATGATTAAATGCACTATGTTCCTTATATTGCAGAAACATAAATATTGAGATAAAAATATATGGATGCGAGCTGAAAAGGATCAAAAAAGTGAAGAAGTGCATTTGAAGACCTAGAGCAGAACATAGGCTCAGTTATTGAGATTGCGATCAGTTAATATCAATCGTCTAACATGATCATATGAGTTCTTTTACGGTCGTGTAGCTACAATCATGAAAAAGCTGGTGCGATCGCGGCTGCACAAGATTTTTCCTAGGGACGGAATGTAATTTCAGCAATCTAATCCCAAATTTTCCCTAAATAAAACTTTAAACCCTATCATTCAATAATTCCCAACAATTGAGTTTTGTTCTATTTCTTAAACTCCATACTTAGAGAGAAAAATATTGTATTAATTTTGAGTGAAGAATACATTGGAGTAGATTCTACGTGGAGAGCTAGCAAACTCCTATTGAAGATGTATTTGAGTTCAAAGTTTTAAGTAACATTCACTTTGTCTCCTATAAACCAAATCAATAGAGATTTTGTGTATATATTTACTTATTCGTCTCATGATTAGCTAGTTTTTCCTCTTGGGGTTATGTATGAATAGGGTTAAAGTGTGTGTGGGTTATTATTGTTAACTTCAATTAGTTGTTCATATTGATGGGTTTTGAAAATGCTTGATGATAACATGGAATTTGTTGGTGAAAGTCTCAAATTTCCTAACTCTCACATTATCCTTGACAAAGGGATGTGGGTAACCTAGATCTTTCAATTATCCTTGAACAAGGGGTTAAAGGCGGTATAAGCATTTCTAAACAACAATTTAGTTTATATTTGTTCCCTTTTTGTTATCTTAGAAATAAGGATAAATTGTGAAATGGATGTGACTTAGGATCATCCTAGAAATAAGGATGCTTAAATTGAGGCTTGGTTAACAATTGTTGAACACATTCATTTGGTATTTGAAAGAATCAATGGGTGACAGTTTGGTGCTTTTTTGAAAGTCTAGTACCAAAACCCCTAACCGAACCTACCCATATTTGATCTACTAAAAGTGAAGTTGAATTGTTAACACCTCATTTTAGCTTTCCTTAGTAAGACATAACCTCAAGATTCGTGCCTAATTGATTGCACTTTAATTATTCGTAGCCCCAAATTAGTACTTGGAAAATCCAAAAAGAAATATTTATCATGATACTTTCAACCCCCCCCTTTATATTCTTGTACTCTAGGTTTGAATTTTTGTGAGTATCCATTATTTTAAGCTAATTTGATCACCAATCACATAGTTCCTCATGGATTTGACCCTGACTCAAAGTTGGGTAAATATATTAAAGACGACCGCCTTGCACTTAAATTGATATGTAAGTTGAGCGTTATAAAAAATGGTATCGTTGTTGGGGAACAATTTGGCGTAGTGAGTTAGTTTGGAATTTTAGGGTACTTGCTTTGTGTCAAACTTGTAAATATTTTTGTGATTTTATTTTATTTCTTTTGTTAGATAGGTTTTTTTTGTTTACTTTACTCCATGGCATATTGGGATAAATATGACTTTGGTAGTTGAAAATCCTATCTTGACAATCCATGTCCATATTGTGATGAACCCCATTTAGGCAAAATTATAGATATGCTCCCCGGAGAGAGATGGAAGCACCATCTCAATCCTATTAGGAATATGATTGTTCTTTGTATGGTGGTCGAGAGGGACATTCGAGTGATTGTCCAAATGCTTCCTCCCCTAATTATGCTAATCCAATTGCTAGTTCTTCTTATAAGTTTTATAGGTATCATAATACAACAAGGGAAGAACAACATGCTGGGTCCAATAGTTTTGAAGCAATGCCTTAAACTATTTTGGATCGGGTAATTACAACAAGGGAGAATGTGCAAGACATACATAAAGCCAATGAGGCATTTGGAAGAGTTATCACCAAGATAGAGGAAATGGGAAAAGGAAAAAATCTTGTAAATACCATCACCATGCCCACTTCCCAAGAGGAGGTAAATCAAGAAGAGAAACTAAGCTATGTGGTCAATGATGAGCTTGGTAGCAAAAAGTCCTCGGTGATTCCCAACCAACTGAACCAAACATGAAGGATGATGCCAAGATTGAGGAAATGGTACTAGAGTTGAAAGAAAAATCCAAGCAAATCCTTTGTGAAAGCTCTAGTCCATTTAAGGATGAGAATGTCAAAATGGATGCAACTCCGGAATTAGGGAGAAGACCTCACTCAAACCACTTTTCAATATATGCTTGGTGGATGTGATGAAAGTTGAACCACCCAAGCAAATAATGAATTTTGGAGCTGAGGAAAAGAGTCCCACCATTTTGGAGTTTTCCATTCAAAAAGGTCAAAATGAAGTCCCTCACTTGAAGGCCAATAAATACAAAATTTGGTGTGTCACAAGTGAAATTTTTATTGTCTCACCAATATCCAAAGAGCCTATTGGAAATTTTAATGTAAATTTTGGTAAAATATTCAAGTCTTCAAAGTGGCAAGATAGAAGCTCTCTCATCATGCCCTCATTCCTATCATGTTTCATCTAGAAAGATCTGAATCTTCTATCCCTCTGCCGCTCAAATCATAGAGAGCAAAAGTTGGGATGGAGATTTAAATATTCTAAGTGGAAACACAAGTAATAGTTTGGAAGGTTTCTAGCCACCAAAAATGGGAAACAACACATCATGCCACGAAAGTGGCACATATCCTTTTATTTATACATGGTAGAGTAGATTTTGTTTTTGCTTATGCATAATCTATGAAGTTGTAGCGCCATGAGAGGTGTTAATTAAAATTAAAAAAAGAAAGGTGAGAAATTATTGTATTTTGAACTGAGCAGGGGAGTGCAGAGGACCTAAAAATTTGGTCTCAATTATCGTGATCGTGGCCCATGTAACCGCAATATCAGTAGCCGAGTGTCCACGATCACGGAAATTGGACCGCGATCATGGTCAAAGTAGTTTAAAAAGACCATCTAACTGCTATTCTTCCCCCACACCCGTACTATCAGATTCTCTCAATTTTCTCTTAAATTAATCGATATGTGAGTATACAAGTGTGTATTTCAACTCATTCGTATCCTCCAATTTGGTATATGGTATTACCTCCCTTGTTTTTATGTTTAATTTAGGCTTAAAACTTATTTTTAGGAGTAGGCCTCCATTAGTTTTTTTAATACTAAATCCATATTTGAGTTTGGTTATTATTGTGGTTAGCTATTGTAATTGGGGTACACATCATTAGGGAAGCCTTGAGTATCCCGATATAGGCCTAAAACTATTAAAATCAATGTGTACACCATGTGTTTGATTTAATGTCCTAATGAATTCCATGTTAATTTCTTTGAGTTTTGAGGGTATAATCACATATTCTAAGTTTAAGTTCCTTGATACTGATGTTTATATGACTAGTTGGAACACAAATTAGGGGTTAAAATCTAATTTTTGTGATGTTGCAAAAATTGTCGAACATGGACTCAATTACCGCAATCGTGGTCATCGGGACCACAATCGCAGACTTGTGATTCTGGTATTATCTGTGATTACAAAACTGTAATTGCGGTGAATGGTCTATAATCTCAATAACTGAGACCATTTTCAGCTGAGTCCAAAAATTTTGCATACCCATTTCTCACCCCAAAACCTGCTGTAACATTGCCACATGATGTTATCTGATTAATTTAGCATGGCTTTGCTATGAAAATGCTAATAATGGTCTAGATTATGATGCCTACAAGTACTAAAAATAAGAGACTATGACCACACCTATTTCACGGCTCAAGAATGTCACAGCCAGTATTATAGTGACCTCTCAAGGACCAAACTACGCCAAGAGAGGGGTATCTGCATGGATAGGGTGCTTAAAAAAATTTTGAACTTCTTCAACAGGCTTGCTACTATTAGGTGTATATGCTTTGCCCTAGAGCCTTGTGAGGCGAATGAACACCAGGTAAGAGAGTTCTATGCAAATCTTAATGTAGTCTCACTCTCAAACCCAGTAATAATGATTAGGTGAAAGGAGGTGCCTTTTAGAGTTGAACAGGTAAACAAAGTATATGTGCTCCCAGATACAAACATGGCCGACTTCTAGGCAAAGGGCTATGAGCCAGGGACCTAGATGGCTAGCATTCTGTGCCCTGACAGAGGCCAAAATCTGGTTGAACATCATCTAGCATAGAGTTTCACCTTGTACACATATGACTTTAGTAATGGATTTGCAATCTTGCGTGGTAACCTATCTTATGTCTGGTATTGCTCTGAGTGTGGGCCAAATTGTGCTTGAAAAATGGGGGCATTTAAGGATTTAGAGTGGTATACTTCTTCCCTTTCCTTTTTTTATCACTTAGTTATGCAGGAGGGTCGAGGTAGAAAAGTATCCCACAGATACTTGGGTGAAACCAAGAACCTGCACCAGTTCACTCAAAATCTAAGGTGAGAGTGCACCTGGCCAAAGCAAAAAGATAAAAGTTGACTTGGGAAAGTCAACAGCTGAGGAGCCCGACTCTTGTAGACCATCCACTACTGGGCCTCTGAAATACATTGGTATTGATATTAGGGCCATCAAGGAGATAGTATCAGGTTTGCCTCAGGGACTAAGAGAGCCATCCACCAGGCATCATTCTTATATGTCCCGCTCAAAATATGAAAAGCATCGAGAGGAGCAGAAGAAGCAGGAAGCAACAGTTTCTAGGCTTCAGAGGTCATATTCAGCACTATCAGAGTCTCACAGGGAGCTTCAGAACTCCCACGAAAAGATAAAGAAAAGGAAGAAGAAGAAGAGTGACAAGTTGTTCAGCAAAATATGGAAAGGGTGAAGGGCCTGTGGAAGGTCCTGAAACCCCATGATAGATTACCTTCTCCGAGGGTCAGGAGTGATGATGAGGCCCCTACTGACTGGTCAGATGCTAATGATGGTGGAGATAATGTAGATTCTTCCGGAGAAGAGCACTTCCTAAGGCTGATTCAAGGAGCACCATTTTTTTTATCTTGTTGTTTATGCAGTGGGGACACTGCTAGCTTTATAGTTGGGGGTGCCTGTCCCTGGATCTGTATTGTTTTGATATATTTCTAGATATTTTTTGTATTATTTTGATGACATTATGGATGGTTTTGATTTTGTTTTTGGATTGCTATATTTGGGCAATCTTATAGTGCCCACATTTCATGGATTAGTCATTTTGTTTTTGTTTTTGGATTCTCTATTTTACTTTGGTTTATTTTGATTATGGTGATGCTTGACAAGATTTTCCCTATGATAGATTGAGTGACGACATTCTTAAGGGAAAAGCGTCATGATTTGGATTTTTAGACATAGATGCAGGGGAATTCTGAGTACCCGTGGCATCAATATCACAAATGCAAGGAAGTCTAAGCACCTGTGGCATTGTGAATTTGGGATTGCACACATGCCATTGGTGAAGTTTGAGTAGCCAATGGTTGGTTTGCCCATACTAATCCAAAATGTAAGACTAAGGCTTCGATTGTTGCCATAAGTCAGAAAATTATGTGTGGCGTAAATGCAAAACAAACAACCCCCTCCGTCCAAAAATTTAAAACAATCAAGGGCATGGACGTGAGCAACCTTGGAACAAATTGTTGTCTTATTTTGTGACTCCAAAATTTTTTACTTGTAAATATTAATAGATACTTCATTTTTGTCTCTAATGTGAGGAGAAATTGAGCCTCTTGGAGAATCTACATGCCATATGTAGTGAGTTTATATATCTAAGTCTCATGTATACTTTTGTCATCTAAAATTTGCCCCATTAGTCTCTCAAGACTAAATTTTGATTGTAAATTGGTTGGTGAGATGATCTTAGGCCATCTTGGTGAAATTGGAAGCCCACTTAGCCTAAAAACCCTACCCATGCATAGATGTTATCCCTAGTCACCCATTTTGAGCCTTTGGGCCTTTCTTGGCAAACACTGATAACGCTCAAACTACACCTCTCAATGAGAATGTAAGCGATTGTTGTCAATATAAAACCCAACTATTTTGGGGTCGAATCCCATAGGAAATATGGTGTGAACATAAGTCGGTTGCAAATCAATCAACTGATAGTTGGATGTTTCCAGAAATAGGGGGTTTAGTTTAACAAGTAATTTTTGGTTACATCAGTTTCATTGCTTGTAATCGAGAGTTTCTAAAAAACCAGAATTACGTCCACTAGGGCTTCCGGTACTTGACAGATGCTAATGGTGGTTCAAGATTCTCACGGTTGGTAGGACAACAAGTTATCTTTATCGACGTTATGCTTAAATGTCTCTCGACCTACTTAAGCATTTAATTACCTAATCCTATCGGACTTAGGAAATTTATATTCACTGCCCAGATTTTACCTCAGGTTAACAAACCTTGTTACAGCGCTGATTATTAAATGGAGTATTTCCAAGTCCCTGTCGATAACTCACTTTCCACTATATTTGATTTCTTTCTCAAGCAAACTAAAGAAGGTGTTATCTATTGTTTGCAACCAACAAACGTTAATTACAACCTCAGAATTATCAAAAAATCCTACCAACTTTTGAATCTTGAACACTTATCACCTTATCAAGACCTAACCCTAGATCCCATAATTCAGGTTAAAGAAATTTAGCCACTCATAATGCTAAAATCAAAACAACAATTTGTATTCATGCTTTGAGAGTTAAACTTACCATAAGAAGAATAATACTTGGTGAATCGCAGATTAGATCACAAAGGAAAATCCCAGAAAAATAATAATAATCTCTTCAAAGTATTTGCTTTTTCAAGCCAAGAAATTAGAGAGAAAATATCAAAAGTATTGTCAAAACTCAATGTGTGGAACTCTCCAGAAAACCCTAAAACAAAGCTTTAAATAGTTCACCCTAATAATGGAAACAAAATAATAAAATTCAAAAATCCCTCGAATTAGGTGACAATATTTGTGATAGCCTATGAAGAGGCTGACGACTTATCACAAATGTTGTCAGATCCTTCTTCAGTTTTAGCTCTTCCTATTTAAGGCTGATGATAAACTTGATATCTTATCATCTTTGTGATGGCCTATCACAAAATGTCATCAAAGCTCTGTTTCAGTTCTCTTGTGCTACCTCAGGCTGACGACATTCTTGACAGCTTATCAGACCCTTGACGACCTATCACAAAATGTCATCATATCTTTCAACTTTGGCCAATTCTCTATTTACTACTGACGACAAACTTGATAACTTATCACAGGGGTTGATGATTTATCACAAATGTTGTCCGCCATACTTGTCTTTAGATTTCTTCATATTTCAACTTCTTTGCTTCCATTCTTGTTGGTTCTTTATCATATCAGCTTAAACTGATAGATCAAACATAAACCAATCAAAATGACAAAACTTGCTTAAGACTTTGCAATTATTCTTAGTTAAAAGCCTCAAATATGTTAGCATTATCTCACACATCAAACACATTACGAGCCGTGAGCCCATTGTTATTCCTCTTTTGAACCCTACCCTCCTTGAACTCCAAAATGCAATTTGAGGCTGAAACCCTAAGTTGGGGGTGCTGAAGATTGAAGAAAGCAACTTTGGGCCACAAAAGTGATAGTGGGTACCTACGTGCTTAAGCATTAAAAAAATGAATAGAAGAAGAAAGAACCCAACAAAGGAATGAATTGCATGAAATTTGTGAGAAAAATAAATGGAAGAAAATGGGTGAAACAAGGAAATAAAAGTAGGCATATTTATAAAAAGAAGTGGCCCATAGTGAAAGATGGATTAAATAGGTATGATGTAGACATTCAATAAGGGTATTAGCCATGACTTTTCCTAAATGATATCCTACCATACCCTAAACCTATGTTACAAGCTCAGAAAGTCCTTTGAGATCTCCAACCATTTACATTCATTGTGGTGACAATTAAAACTAGAGGGAAGCCTATGGTATGACACTTGTTAGCATAGAGAGTTCTTTTGAGGGAGAGAGTTTTGCACTTAAAATTCCTTGATGCATATTTGGTAGCATAGTGCATGAAACTTCCCTTCTTGTAGGGAGGTAAGTAAACGAGTTGAGGTGGGTGATTTTTTTCAACCTCCGAGAAAAGAGGCAAAGGAAGTATAATGTAGTTAAGGTCAAAAAGTGAGTCACTTCTAGAGTATTGGTGATTGTTTCATTGATGCTCTTTGAAGTATTTTACATCCTTGACTATTGCATTTTATGTTGAGGGGTGTTGAGAGAATGGCTTTGCCCATGTTTGAAGAGCTACTTAAGGTAATAACTAAGCTTCATGCCACTGTGATCATTGGGTCATCTATTTTTGGCATAAATGTGTATTGTCTCATGTTAAGAGGTAGTGTTGCTTGAGGACAAGCAAGATTTAAGTTGGGGGTGTTGACGAGCGGTGAATTTATCACTCATTTGCACTCTACTTCTGTGCACACTACTATGATTTGCATATCTAAATAGGATAACTTTGTGATTAAATGCACTATGTTTCACGTTTTGCAAGCGCATAGATATTGAGATGAAAATATGAGGATGTGGGATGAAAAAGATCAAAAAAGTAAAGAATTATAGTTTGAAGACCTGGATCTAAACATAGGCTCAATTACCACGATCACGGTCAGTCAAGATAGATTGTCTAACGTGATCGCATAAGCTCAATCGTGGTCGCATAGCCACGATTGCAAAAAAGTTGGTACGATCGTGGTAGCAAGGTATTTTGCCCAGGGAAAAACATGTAATTTCAGTGATCCAATCCTAAATTTGCCTACAGAAGGCTCAAACCCTATCCTTCAAGCATTCATTCTACAATTCCCAACAATTGAGTTTTTTTCTAGTTCTTAGCCTCCATACTTGGAGAGGAAAATATTGTATTAATTTTGGGTGAAGAATACATTGGAGTAAATTATAAGTGGAGAGCTATAAAACTCCCATTGAAGATTTGTTTGAGTCCAAAGTTTGAAGTAACATTCACTTAGTCTCCTATAAACCAAATCAATGGAGATTTTGGGTATATCTTTACTTATTTATCTTATTAGTAGCTAGTTTTTCCTCTTGGAGTTATGCATGAATATGGTTAAAGTATGTGTGGGTTGTTATTGTTAGCTTCAATTAGTAGTTCATGTTGATGGATTTTGCAAATTCTTAATGATAATATGGAATTTGTTGGTGAAAGTCTCAAATTTCCTAACTCCCACATCATCTTTGACAGAGAGATGTAGGTAACCTAGATCTTTCAACTATCCTTGAAAGAGGGGTTGAAGGCGGCATAAGCATTTGTGAACAATTACTTAGGTTATAGTTATTCCCTTTTTGTTATCTTAGAAATAAAGATAAATTGTGGAATGGCTGACTTAGGCATTATCCTAGAAATAGGGATGCTTAAATTGACGCTTGGTTACCAATTGATAATCACACCCATTTGGTATTCAAAAGAATCAATGTGTAATGGTTTGGTGCTTTGTTGAAAGGCTAGTACCAAAACCCCTAATCGAACCTACCCACATTTGATCTACTAAAAGTAAAGTTGAATTGTTAACACCGTCATTTTAGCTTCCCTTAGTAAGACATAACACCAAGATTCATGCCTAATTGATTATAATATAGTTATTTGTAGCACCGAATTAGTACTTGAAAAATCCAAAAATAAATATTTGTCATGATACTTTCATAACCCCCCCCCCATTTGTATTTTCTTGTACTCTAGGTTTGAATTTTAGCGAGTATCCATTATTTTGAGCTAATTTGATCGTCACTCATATTGTTCCTCGTGGATTCAACCCCGACTCAAAATTGGATAAATATATTGATAAAGACTGCCTTGCACTTAAAATGATGTGTAAGTTGAGTGTTATCAAGGTGCAATAAAATCAAGAGATTAGCCTTAACGAGATTAAGGCCAACATTTCAGGATTGATCCAAAAAGTTGAGTCATATGCCACTGTTATCAAGTAGTTAGAGCAATAGTTTGGGCAGATGTTAGAAACTCTAAACCAGAGGCAGCCAAGTTCCCTTCCAAGCAACATAATACAAAATCTGAATAACGATGGCCATGTACTAGCTATTACCACAAGGAGTGGTATCATTACTATAGATTCCCCATAACCTGCTGCAGAAGTTGATAATGATGGGACACCTACTATTACGTTTGAGAAGGTAACAAGTGATAAAGGTAAAATTGCTGAAGGTAAGGACCCAGTCATTGAGCCAAAAATCAAACAAATTTCGAGACCACCCCCACTTTTTCCTAAAAGATTGAAGCAAAAAAAGATGAAGGTAAGTTCAAGCAATTTATTAAGATGCTGAAAGAATTAAGCTTGAACATACCTCTTCTTGAGGAGTTAGATAAGATACCTGGATATGTCAGGTTCATGAAACAACTAGTCACAAGGAATAAATAAGCTACATTTGAGGATATTGATGGTTTGCACCACTGTAATGCAGTCACGACTAGGTCTTTGGCACAAAAAAGGGGTGATCCTTGAGCCTTCACTACACCATACACTATTGGGTCATCCTAATTTTCTAGAGCCTTGTGTGACTTAGGGGCTAGGATTAGTTTGATGTCGCTGACCGTATTCTAGCAATTAGGCCTGAACCCTATGGAACCGACTTCGATGTCGCTGTTGATGGCTGACTACATAGAGAAAAAAACTATGGGAATCTCTTTTGATATGATCATGAGGGTGGATAACTTTAGCTTTTTGACTGACTTTGTCATCCTAAACTGTGAGGTTAACACTAAGATGCCCATTATATTAGGAAGATCATTTATGGCCATAGGAAGAGCTATGTTTAACATAGACAAAGATGAGCTGAAAGTCAGAGTCAATGACGTGGAGGCTACATTCAACATCCAAAAGTCAATGAAGAAGCCAACCGATAAGAGGGTAGTGTCGATGATTGATTTTATTGATAACTCCTGGAGGATACTCCTATAGGTATCTTGATGAATTCAGAGTAGTCAAGATACCTAGTCGTGCCGCGATATTAAATCAAGCATTAAATAAGAGGCAACCCATGGGATTATTAGTGAAGTCTGAGTAACCAACATAGCCACGTCATGCTGTGATGTTAAATCAAGCATTGAGTGGGAGGTAACCCACTATTGTTAGTGTTCACGTTTTTTTGTTTTTCTTTTTTATAGGTTATTAGATCTTGGACTTACCTAGAATATGGTAAAAATTGCAACATATATTTATTTACAGGTAAGGGGTTGTGTGATCAACCCATCACGGTCACAAGTCCCACACGATAAGTTGAGTAATAAGTTGAAAAGTTCAAATTTTGAGGATGAAAAAATGGAAAGTTATGGACTTTAGCATCTAAATTTACTTTTGGGACCTCAAACTTTGGTTACGGGGCCGTAAGTAGCTGGAAAAATATCAAAACGCCAAGTCTAGATTACAGGAAAGCGAGCCAAAAATTTTGGCCCAGCAAATGCGCCTAGCACATGTTGGTCGTAGGTAGAAGCCATGGGTTAGTCTTTTGTGGGCCCAATTTTTAATTCAAATTATGGGCTCATCAACATATATATATGACCTAAAATAGCACCTCACGTATAGTTAAACAACATTAACCTCATTCCAACTTATTCAAATCCTCAAAACTTCACTTTTCTCTTTGAATTCAAACTTCCCTCTTAAACACAAACTTGCCCCACACTTAAGTAAAGGCTAAATTGACACTTATTTGAGATACCAACTTGTCCCAACGCGCTAAAAACAAGTTCCAACTTTGGTTTTGCTTGATTCTTCATTATTCATTTCTGGTTCTTCATAAAAGAGGCAACTTTCTCAGCTCCTAATGGTTATGTTTTGATCTATTTATTGTTTAAACAAGTTGATATGTGTATTCCATTAAAAAATATGTAGAATCTATTATGCTTGTATGTAAAAGCCTTGAAGTAGCCTAAAATCTTAATGTATGGCCTTGTTTTGAAGAAAAATCTAAAGTTAGGGCCCAGCTGGAAGTTGAACTTGACTGAATAAATATAATACCACTAGTTAAGAATGTTTGTTTGCTTTGAAAGCTGTGATTTATGATAGGTGTATGCACATTGGACTTGTTAGAATTTCAAATAGGTTATAAGGGTGTGAAAATTGAAGAAAAAATTAAACTTTTCCAATTTTAAGTTTTTCTTCAACTTTTATTATCCCTCACTTTTGTTGGAAACTAACAGCTGGTTTTTTAGGTGCATATGGCACCTAAATCTATGAAGAAGACAAAGGTCGGTATCTCAAGGAGACGGGCAGAGTGTCCCGTGCCTAGTGGTTCAGTGGAGAAGTACCCGAGGCAACGATGTAGAGACATTGCAGTAGAGGTGACACGCAGAGTTATAAAAGGACAGATACGCCAGGCTGCTTAGCCAATTGCAGCCCAACCAAGGATGAAGTTAGCCAGGATGTCACCACCACACACTCCTCTGCCTGATGATAAGGAGAAGGAGGAGTCAAATTCTTAAGATTCATATCCTAATGTCACCACCACACACTTCCCATGTCTGAAGATGAGTCTCAGGATTCATCCAAGGTGGTAGAACGGGAGGAGCCATTAGTGGTTCCCCAGTCTAAGGGGTTACCACTACTCATGTACAGTAAATAGATTTACCTCACTCTGAGCTAGGTATAGAGCAGGCTACCCATGATGCATTAGTAAAATAGGGACAGAGTCCCGTATCCATACATGCCTCAGATGTACCTCCCAAGAAGGGATATTTGAGGTGCTGTGTGGAAGGGATATAGGAGATATATACAATTGATAGTCATGTTTGGGAGCTAGGAAGGCCTATGAGGTATATTTGTGAGGAGCACCAGATTGACCTATCAGGGCTGGATCAAGTACCATAGTTGTAGGCTATGTGTGACAGATATCAACTAGAGTGGATAACTAGGCCACTCGGTTCTGACAACTCGACTATGGTATGGGAATTTTATACATTCTATCAAGCTACCATAGTCCTTACTATGCACAGACATCTAGTTCGGGTGAGATTCACGAGGCAGACACAACTTGATCATACACTGGTTAGAGGGGCCAGAGTTGACATTTTGATAGAGACTATCCCTAGAGCTATCTTCGGCCCGGAGTATATTACTTTTACATCTATAGTTGAGTGTGACCACAGACTGAGGGTCTCACATAATTTATATATCATGTAGGGGATGAATACTGACAAAAGAGGGTTGAGATAACTAGGTAGATAGCCAATTATATTTCCCCTATGGGTGATACGGCCCCATGGATCGAGGGGCAAGCTATGATCAAGAAGGGCCTATTGACATTTAAGGCCAAGTTTTGGTGGTTTCTGATTAGATACTAATTGATACCAACTACTTTGGATAATATATTGATAAAGGAGGGAGCAGCACAGGTTGCTTGTATGATGGTTGGATTTATTGTTGATTTGCTACCATCCTCAGGTATGAGTTACATGACAAAGCATGTGGGGAGTTGACTAATCTGCCATTCCTTTGTATAATTCAGAGGTTGTGTGATGAGGCCAGTATGCTTGAGATATTAAGAATAAACAAGAGGGTACTTGCGATAGTAACTTTACAGATAAGGACTATGAAGGATCTAGAATATCCAAGCCCTTCCAAGAGATCGAGAGGGCAAGCAGCAATACCACAGGCTCAGATCGAGGGCCCAGTAGTTTCCATATAGCCTAATAAGGTACATCGAGATAATATGGGTATTAGTATTGCTATAGAGATAAGGGAGCAGATAGAGGATCCAGACTTTAGTACATAGGGCGAGGGGACACCATCTACTTCTTTTTTGGCCCCGGCTTTGACCTCAGAGATGATTGTTATATGTTCATAACCTACTCACCCATCCACTATAGCTTCTACTATAGGTATGATTACTATATCTAGCAAGTTTTTGTAGAGCTTAGTGGATAACTAGAGGGCCACAAATGCTTTGCTAAGGGTTGTTGAGACCAAAATAACTACCCTCTATGAAAAGATGAGATCAGGGGTTAGGACTAGATTTGAGTAGGCAGAGGCCCGATAGGAGGCTGCACAGAGAGCTGTATTATCTGATCTACATACTTATTTCCAGATACATCTCAATGAGTTTAAGATATGGGTTACAGCCCGATTAACAGAGACACATGCATTGAATCTAGCCCAGATGAGGAAGGAGTTTGATATATTATAAGGTATACTTTCTCGCAGAGAAACATATAGAAGACAATCCCTCGATTATACCTTATGTAGTCCAGATATCACCTCCATATGCATTGAGATGGTTTTATTTCTTCATGGAGGGTGATGAAGAGATCCCAATAGTTGGGGCCAAGAGATGTCACATAGACGTCTTATAGGATCCTAATTTTCCATATGACCAGGCTAATAGAAAGGCCAAACATAATTCATTAGAGACTGTATTTATTAATAGGTAGAGGTACATATCTATAACAGTGAGTGAATCATCTACTAGTGCACCACTACCACCACCACCTCTGCCAACTAATATGCCTCTATTTAGGAATGCTCATGATTTGGGCACCTAGTGCATCCCAGGTATGTTCTTACTTCTCTCTATTTTGTTTTAGCACATTGAGGATAGTGCATAATTTGTAGTTGGGGTGGGCATACCCTGCCACCATAGGTTTTTATTTTCATGCTTTTTTTCCTATCAGCTGTGGTATGGTTGTAGAACCGGCATGTCTAGGATAATTTTATGTCGTATCATATTTTATTTTGTATTGTATTTTGTTTTTTGTGTAATTAGGAGATTTTTATGTATTTAGGGCAGTATTTATGTTTTGATTGATTTTTAATACCCCTCTAAATTTTTGTGTTTTAGAACTGTGTGAATATATACATATGTGAACATTGTGGATTTTGTTATGGAATTAAGATTAGGGATATGATAATCACTTGCTAACAATTGCATGAACTAGATAGGCAATAGCGTGTGATGTAAGTCTGCACCATATGTGTGTGAGATACTACCTAGTTACCTTTGTGTGTTGAATACAAGACTTGCCTTGTTAGTCTTGCTTAGGTTAAAGGATAGTTGGTTAGGAAAGGATCATAGGCCATTTTTATTTTAGTCTACTTTTAGTCTAAATGACCTTCCATGTGTGAATTATATCCCTTGATCCCTGTTTTGAGCCTTATAACCCTATTTTTTTGTTTTACCATTTACCTTCCTATTTATGTTACAATGAACTTATTTTGGCCCTGGTTCTTCTTGGAAATTGTACACCTCAACTCAGTCAAAACGCCTAAGTTGAGTGTGTCTATCATAGGGGTGCACAGTCTAAAATGGGTATGAAGAATGGTAAAATAAGAGAAAAGTTAGTAGGGCTGGGTGTAGTAGAAAAAGAAAAGAAAAATAATGAAAAAGAGAAAAAAGAAAGAATAAAAGACCACACCCAACCTAAATGTGCAATAAAGAATGAAAAGGGAGAAATAAAGGTGGAATAAAAAGAAAATTGGCTAGTAAGTGAGACGCTAAAGTTAGTGTAGTGCCAAGGAGGCTTAGTCACTTGATATGTCCATATGTACCATACCATCCCCCCAAGCCTACATTACAAACCGATGATCCTAATCTAGATTATCTGAATGTTAAGGTAAAGAAAGTAAGGGCAAGCCTATGGTATATGACATGCATTGATTGGAAATTCTCTCCTGAGTACGAGTGTCTCTTGATCTTCCTTGCATTGACATACATTATTTCATATGAGTCAGTGGAACATCCTTATTGTGAGGGCACTTGAGTAATATTGCTAGCTATTTGCTTGTTTTAGGTAGTGTAATTTGTATATATGAGTGGTTTTCTGTTGCTAATGTAATTGACATACCTTGATCCCATTATGTCACATTATTGTGCTTCATGATCATATACAGTTGGTGTATAAAAGTGAGATAGGAGAGGGATGTTATAATTTGAGCTTAAAGTGTTAACTAACTGCCTTAACCAGCTTTTATTATCCTAGTTAAGCATCATTTTTGTTTTTGTTGTGTTTTGTTGCCTGAGGGCATGCAAATGTTCTAAGTTGAGAGTGTTGATGTGCTATAGAAATATAGCACTATCAATGCTTAAAATGAGAAAAATATACAGGTTTCTAATGTTATTTTGATAAATATTATACATTTTGGGTTGTTGCAGGAAATCATATTTGGGATGCTAAGTTCATAAAAAAGAGGAAAAGGGTGTTTTTGGCTACTTTTTAGAGAAATTATGGATGTTCAGGACACTTTTTATCTTGATCATGATCAAAGCATATTTGAGAATTGAAGAAGAGCTGAAAAAATAACACCTAGTACTTACTAAGTCAACATGTAGACCGTAAGTAAGACCTATGGACCGCAAGTAGGCAAAGCAAGTACTAGAAGTCAAAATATCAAGAGCTAAACTTGTGGTATTTTTTCATCCACTACCTGCGCCCTATACTTGCGCCCAGGGTCAGAATCGCAAGTACTACCTGCGCCCAGGGTCAAAGCGCAGGTACAAACCACATGTGGCCACCAATCCTGTTTTCTTCTATTTTATTTGGGCTTTGGTTTTAGGGTTTCCTCATGTACTATAAATACCCTTTATGTGAGTTTTAGCATGAGTTATGCACTTTTGGTACTCATAAACATATTTTGATTCCATGATTTGATTTTGATCTTTGGATTTTGTTGTATTGACTTCAGTAGATTAATTTAGTTACGGTTGTGGGTTTTATTACTTCTTATCATTATGATTTCATCTATGCTTTAGATTATGAATGATATTGATTTCTTCACAAGCATGAACTGCTAAAACTCATAGCTAGGGTTGTGGAAACCTTGGCGGATTGACGAAGTAAGGGAAGTGTGTTGTTATTCTAAATCGATACCCATGCATACATTGCTTTATCTTTATTATAATAGCTTTCTTAACGAGTTCACATGTTAAGATCTATCCAAGATATTACTACTTACTCCAAAAGAGTAGTGACTAGTAAAAGATACAGACAATAATAATTTAGAGTTTAACTATCGATCCACCTACTAGGTAATATCTAAGTAAGATGGTTGGCTTTCATATAATAACTAAATACTCAAAAGATAATAGTTAATTGGGATCAAGATAAGGGTTAGTGAGGCGACATCCTGAGTCTCAAATGGTAAAGGGTGAAATCCTTCTACTCGTCCTAAAGCCTACAGAAAATACATAACTTATCAATTCTGCATGCAAGATATCGGGTTGGTTCAACAAAGCATGATAATCCTATAGAGTTGTGAAGCCATAGGGAACACAATCCTAGTTTCACCTATGACTGATTACAACCAAAGTTAAATAGATGCTTTCTTGAGATTACTATACAAAACCCCCTATTTATTTTTCCTGTTTTGCCTACTGACTACAATTGTTGAGATCTATGATTCCACGTGTTCCCTTGGGATTTGACCCCAACCTCTATTGGGTTGCTATATTTTGAAAACAATCATATTCTCTTCTGAGAGAAGGTGTAGTTTGGACATCATCAGGTAGACCAAGAAAGAAGACTCTAACATAATTATTATAGGTATCATCCCAGTTTGACATCGACCTGCTTTAGTATTATCTAATCTTGGTTTGACTTTATCCTATGTGTCTACATATTTGACTTTATCCTATGTGTCTGCATATTTAGTAGCGGGTATGGATATAATGTCTAAGTCCATTATTTTATTATTTGTGATATTATCCTAGTAGGTGATTCTTTAGTGATAGATCGAGTATGTCGGTCTTGTATTATGACCCTTTGGGGTATGATACTTGGGTGATCTTGATTATTCTAGATATAGTAGATTTTGATATAGTTTGGGGTATAGATTGATTCTTCTTATTATGTTGTCTTATATTATCATGTCAAGATAGTTATATAAGTTATGATGGTCATGCTAAGGTTAGAGTGGAAGGTTACCAAAGGTTTCTATCCTAAGAGAGTTATTTTTTTTCCTTTGGGCTTAGCATATGGTTGAGAAGGGTTGTCTTTCTTATTTAACTTACATATGGGATACTAGTGCCAAAATGCCTCCTTTAGAGTTAGTTGGGGTGGTTTGGGAGTTTATGGATGTGTTCCCTACTGATTTACTAGGTGTTCCTCTAGATAGAGATACTAACTTTGGCATTGATTTGGAGCCAGGCACTCAGCCCTTTTTTGGAGCCAGACACTCAGCCCTTTTTCATTCCTTCTTTAATGATGGCTCTATTTGAGTTGAAGGAGTTAAAGTATCAGCTACAAGATCTGTTGAGTAAGATATTTATTAGACCTAGTATTTAACCGTGAAGTGCTCCCATGTTGTTTGTGAAGAAAAAGATAGGCCTATGTGCATGTGTATATTATCAATAGTTTAAGTAAAAGTGAACATCAAGAACAAGTATCCTCTTTTATGTATCAATAATTTATTTGTTTAACTTCAGGGGGTCTTGGTATTTTAAAAGTTTGACTTGAAGTTAAGGTACCATCAATTAAGGATTAAGGCTTTAGATATTCCTAAAACAGCCTTCAGGACAAAATATGCTCATTATAAGTTCTTGGTGATGTTATTTGGATTGACCAGTGTCCCATAAGTATTTATGGAGTTGATAAATAGAGTTTTTTAGTCATATCTTGATTTTTCTATGATTGTGTTTATCAGTGATATATAGATGTATTCCATAAGTGAGACACATAATGTGAAGTATTTGAGGATCATACTTCAAAGGTTGATAGATGAGAAGTTGTATGTTAAGTTCTCAAAGTGTGAGATGACTTAGTTATGCGGCATTCTTAAGGCAGTTTGTGTCCAAGAATGTTATTATGATTGATCCGACCAAGGTTAAGGTAGTTTGAGATTGGTCCAAGACTACTTGTAGAGATTGAAAGCTTTGTTGAATTAGATGGCTATAGGTAGTTCGAACAAAGTTTTCTCTTCTATTGCATCTCCTTTAACTAAAGTAACTCAAATTATTGATAACTTTAGTGGCTTGATGAGTGTGAAGAGATTTTTTAAAATATCAAGGATTTATTGACTTCAGTGCCAATCTTAGCCTTACCTATGGAGAGTGAAGGTTTTACCTTATATTGTGATGCTTTTTGAGTTAGCCTTGGTTGTGTTTTGATGTATAAGAGAAAGGTGATATTCTATGCTTTGAGGCATTTAAAGTTTCGTGGAAAGAATTACCCCACTCATGAATTGGAGTTAGTAGTGGTAGTGTTTATTTTGAACTTGTGATGGCATAATTATATAGGGCTCATTATGAGGTGTTCATCGATCATCGTAGCCTTCAGTACATATTCAACAAGAAGGATCTAAATTTGAGATAGTGCGGGACTTTGGAGTTGTTAAAGGACTATGACATGACTATCATCTATAATTCGAGAAAGGCTAATATTGTGGTGGATGCCTTGAGTAAGAATGTGATGAGTATGGGTAGTCTTGCTTTGTTGGTGGTTGAGGAGAAACCTTTGGCTATGTATGTTTTGAGTTTGGTCAATAGTTTTATAAGATGATATTTATGATCCTTGTTAGGTTTTTCCTTATATTTAAGCACGATCCATATTGATGAAACATATTAAAGGTATCTAGTTAGCGGATAGGAAGTTATTCATATTTGGCATAAAGTGTTGAGTGGTGAAGTTATGGAAGCAATTTTGATACGAGGTATGTTTTGAGAATCAAGGGTAGGATTTATATTCCTAAAGTTAGTGACTTAGTGCCCAATGAAGGTGAACTACAATATAGAGAAGTTGGTAAAAAACTATATTTGAGAGATAGTTTGGTTGTATAGTGTACCTATTTCCATAATTTTAGATAGAGGTACTCAATTCACTTCATATTTTTTGAGTTCTAATTAGTCAAAGTTGCACACTTAGTTGGAGATGAGTACATCTTTTCATCCACAAATAGATGATGAATAAAAGAAGACTAGTCAGGCTTTAGAGGATATGTGTCTAGCTTGCATGACTGATTTTGATGATTGGACTAGTTCTTTCCATTAGTAGAGTTTGCCTACAACAATAGTGTAATACCCCAAGTTTTTGAGCTCTAGACCCCCAACATATAGTTAATTGAATTAGCTTTCCAATGCCACCAGTTTTGCCTTAATCCGATGTTGTAGTAAAGAATTATGGCTAATTTACTTAGGCACTGTCAAACTGCCAGTGATGATGACTCTGACAACAACTCGTCATCAAGACACCACGAGTCATAGTGAAGACTTATTGTCATAGCAGTGAGGTATAAAATGTTTTAGTCCAGGGATGACGACTCGTGGTCAGACTAAATGAGTCATCAGGAAGGATTTGTTGTCATAACAGTGAAGAACCAAATCCTCGATCCTCTAGTCACAAATCCAGGCCATGACTCATGACCAAACCCTACAAGTCGTAGCTTGAGCTATCGCCATTGTTTCTAGAAAATTGTAAACAAATTCAAAAAGTTTGTTTGGTCTTTTCACACTCTTTAAACACCAAAGCTATGTTATTTTGGGTATCCCAAGGCTGATTATTGTGGTTAATATTCCCCTAAGTCCTCATAAACTCAAAAATTCAATCGACACTTAGAAAAAGGAGCAACTAACTTCTCCAAAGGCAAAATTAGGGTTCTCCAATTTCAATCTCAAATTCCAAGGAATTCTTCAAGGATTTTATCTCCAGATATATGGGTTTTCATCAATGGGTTCCTTCCACCCATTGAGTGCTAAAGATTTCTCCAATATTCAAGTTAAATTCACCCTTCAAGTTTAGGGTTCCATGAAAAGCATGATTTCTATAATTCTTTAGCTTATTTCTTGAATTAAACCATGAATTTGTGTTTCCCATAAGTTTAAGCATCTTCCCATGCCCAGAAATATGAAATCCATTATATTTATGAAATTGTTAATTTTTGGGTTTGAGTTATGAAATTCCCTATCATGTTTATATTTGTATACTGTCATGCTTAGTTGCATTCCTTAGAGATGGTGGGTTATAAACATCTGATACTTAGGAATTCATGCATACATAAATTTACATGTTTTAAGTACTTCAGATTTTGCATATAATGTTATTTTCATATTACTATTATATTGAACATATCAGTTATCAGTGTCTTTCAGTTGGGAGTAGTACTTGACACCAAGCGAACGCAGGAATGAAGGCTTACCCATTAGTTAGGACTGATAGCTTTAGTAGAAGTCCCTAAGTTCTAGAACTATAGTGCCACCATAGGTTATAAGGAGTCACCTGCCAGATTAGGACTGACACCCTAGTCCTTTTGGACACGAGTTTATTGGATTCACGCTAATCAGTGTTCATACCCTTTGCAAGGTACTGAACACCCATCCAATTAAGGTTATAGGTTAGACCTTGATTAGCTCAGATTAGGGTATGTCGGTTAATGATAGCTTCCACAGTCAACTGTTTCAGTTTTAGTCTCAGATTTTGCATGACCTTATATTCAGTTATTCAGCTTATCATTTAGTACATATTTATACTTGGTATTGTATCAATTCACCATGTTTCATGCATTATTCTCAGTTTATGTTAGTTATCTCCCATCTTACATACTCGTCCTATTTAAAGCATTGATCACATACTTTTCATGTGATATATTGTCTTATAATATAGGTTTTGACACTCAGCATCCAAATCAAGTTTAGTACGCTTTCGTACTATTAGCTACAGTATTTGGTGAATACGCATCATTCGAGGACTAGTTATAAGTACTATTTTTCATTATTCTTTTAGCTCAAATAGTGGAGTTAGTTGAGGTCTTGTCCCAAAAACTCATATGAGTTAGAGGCTTTCAGACAGATGTTTAGGTTTTCAATATATTGAGTATACTCAAATAGTCTTATTTTTTATATTTAGTATTTGATATCATTATTATTTATTATCAGTTTATTTTAGTTTAGTTTCTAATCAGTGCATTGCCTCTCCAGTATTCTTACTGTTATGCCAGGCCATGGGTTAGCTTGGGGTCAATCATGACCTTGAGCACTATGTTACGACTAGGGGCAGTCTTAGGTTGTGACAAACTTGGTATCAGAGAAGTCATTTTAAAGTGTCCTAGGGTGTCTGAAAGCCGCGTTAAGTAGATTCTTGTTCATGTATGTGAAAAGTGCCACACTTATGAGTGAGAGGCTATGAAATGTATTAGGAAAGTTTCACTTCTTTCATTATTCATGTAGTGAGATAGAGTGTGAACTCTATTAAAATTATTTTTCTAACTCGTCCTCGACCCGCATATAGTAAATGTCTTCCAAGAGAACTAACAGAGGGAGGAATGGGAATTAGCAAGAACTACCTCTAGCCCTAGTGGCCCCTCTAAATGAATAGGTCTCCCATGCTGATTTTAGGGTCATTTTTACAGCATTAGCCCAGTCAATAATAGCTCAAAATAATCAGCAGGTTGTTGCCCTAGCCAACCCAATCGTGAGTACAGTAGCAACTAGAGTCTGGGACTTTACTCAGATGAATCTTTCGATGTTATTTAGGTCTAATCCTAGAGAGGATCCACAAGAGTTCCTGTATAGTATTCATAAACTCACTGAGATCATGGGTGTCACCTTAACTAAGAGGGTTGATTTAGCTACTTATCAATTGTAAGAAGTGGCTCCCACATGGTTCAAGTAGTGGAAGGAGAATAGAGGTATAGATGTAGGGTCGGTAGAGTGGGGTGATATTCTTGCTACATTTCTAGATAGGTTCTTCCCACTTGAGTTAAGGGAATCCAAAGTGTAGAATTTAATAAACCCAAAGTAGGGCAATATGAGTGTGAAGGAGTATTTACTCAAGTTTACTCTGCTGGCCTGGTATACTCCAACTATGGTTACTGACTCTAGGGCCCGAATGAGCAAGTTTGTGTTAGGTATTTTTGAGGATGTGGTCAACAAGTGTAGTACATCCATGTTGGTTAAGGATATGGACATCTAGATTTATCATTCATGCTCAATAGATTAAGGAGGATAATGATATTGGGTGTATTTATGCATTCTAGCATGACTATTCTAGTCTTTTTAGCCTTGTTTTGAGGATTATTCTATACTATATTGGTAGATAATGAGGTAAATATGTTTAAGTATATGTTTATAATGTTTACAAGGGTTTTCCAACAAGTTGGTATTTAAAAGGGTCAATTAAAGTTCAATAGAGAAAACTAGTCTTTCTAGCTTGAGTTAGCCTCTTGTCTATTTTATCTCATTGGATTCTATTGTGTTCTGTGTGTTTTTTATGGTTTTAAATGTGTTATTATCTATGGAACAAGTTTATAGGAGTGTATAAATTTCAAATGAGTCAAGGGAAGAGTGGAAACTTGAAGTGAAAGATCATGGAAATCATCCTAGTCTAAGCTCTTATTTTTTATTTGTCGTTATAGATATAGTGTTGTTTATGCATTTAATTCGTGTGGTGTTATCCCATAGTATCCTTTATGAGATTAATTTGATGATATATGGATGATATATAGTATTGAAAATCATTGGAAAGACACCACAAGACAAGGGATGGAAGGAGGAAGGACCAACACTTGACCAAAATTTGGAGGACAATTTCCATAACATCTTGCTATTAGCATACGTCGCATGCTCTATTCTTGTGCAATACTAGGTACGACGCATTCTCTAGTCCATAGAAATAGAGGGTGCGACGCATGCTTCACTCCACACCTGGGCGTTTCAAGCTAATTAGACTCCTACACGGACTTGGCTTACCTTTATGCTATATATACATGTTGTATCACATTTTTACACATCTTTTAACATATTTTGGAGATCAAGGGGATACTACAACTTCATTATTAGGTTTTATTAATTTATTTAGTTCATACATGTTTTTAGTTGTTAATTACAACTTTGTGATTATGATTATGACTGTGTGGCTAAATGCCCTTTTTCCGGGGTTGAAGCCAAGAACATGAGTATTATTGTTATGGATTAAGTTTGTTTTCTTTGATTATCGCCACTGGTTGTTTGTTTATTCTTGTTTTAATTATTTTAAGGATTGATCACTCTTAGAATACATATATTGTTGACCTTTTGATCTCGGGAGAAGGAATAGGGAGATAGAACATGGGAATAAACAAAGTATGGTTTGTATTTCTTTGGAATATAAGGAATTCAAATTAGTATCTAGCATAGGGATGTACTTAGATACCATACTTGATTCATATAAAGGATGATATTTATAAAGAATTTAAGTGAACTATTACATCCCCGCTCAACGATGTAGTAAAGGTTCAACTTAGATAAAGGATTAAAGGTTGGGAAACCATAATCATGCAATTAACCCTACGAATCAACAACCAAGATAAGAAAGTTAACGAATGAAATCCAATAGCATAATATGATTGTTCAGAATGCTTCAACCCTGGGTTTTCTCCTATTTATTGTCGCAAGACCTTTACTTTTCACATTTTTTAGTTTTAATTTACAATTTCCAAACTCTTTATTTTGTTACTCTTGCATCAATTGAATATGAATTTTGTGGAAATCAAATCATTGCCGAATTAAGTCTCTATGGGATCGATAACTTGTCTTTCTTGAAGGCCACTATATTACTTGGTAAACCACATACACTTGTGTCTGCGCTTGGGCGCTGTCAAGTTTTTGGCGACGTTGTCGGGGACTTTTTTTTGGCAATTGTTTATTTTAGTTTTACTTAGGTTTATTTGGTGTTTTTATGCTTGGTCTTAGTTTTGTTTTTGCAGGAAATATGTTTTCAAAGTAGAAAGCTGGCAAGGGAATGAGAGTTGGTAGAACCAACCTTCGAACCTAAGCAAGACTTTTACTAACGTAGGAGAGAAGCAATCCTACTCCCGAGAATTCCTCAAATCGAAGAAGACCAAGAGAATACTGCTCCAATGGCTAAAGAATAACTAGCCCGAAGGATAGTTAGGGAAGTGTCAGCCTGCTTCCAACGAACTTGACTTCCCCAATTCAAAGACCGGCAGCTGGGGGGAATTTCGAGTTAAAACACAATATGGTGCAGCTTCTTATTAGCAGTAGACAGTTTTTAGGGCTTTCAAACGAGGATCCACAAGTCCACTTGCAGAATTTCATTGAGCTTGCTGATACATTCGCTCTGACTGGGGTGACTCCAGATTATGTGAGGCTAACACTATTTCCCCATTCACTTTTAGGGGAAGCTAAAAGGTGGTTGAATGCGGAGCCATCCAATTCAATCACATCATGGGATGACTTAGCCAAAAAGTTCCTCATCAGATTCTTTCCATCAGGCAAGACTGCGACACTTTGCAGTGAGATAGTGAGCTTCAAATAAAAGCCTAATGAAAATCTCTATCATGTTTGGGAATGCTTCAAGGATCTTCTTCGGGAGTCTCTACACCACCAACAGTCCAATGAGGTACTTGATCATACTTTTATGGAAGCTCTTGATCACAACACGAAGATTTTGTTAGACTCAATTGCAGGTGGTCAAGTGTTGGAGTTGACTTATAATGAGTTGTACACATTACTGAACTGCATAGCACAAGGAAATCGAGAGTGGCATTTAAATTCTAGAAGTTCCATGAAAAGAATTGCCGGGCGTACTAGAGGCGGACCATTTCACAGCCTTACCAGCATAGGTTTATGCCTTATAAATTTGATCAACATATCATTCAGTAGCATGAATTTAGGAGAAACACAACCTGTAGCCACAGTCAATGCCATCCAACAAGCTATAGGATGGTGTGAGGTCTGCAGAAATAATGGTCATGCAGCGGCCATGTGTTCTTTAAATTCAGAATCTGTGATGTATATAGGTAATTCTTAAAGGCCAAATTACGGTTATACCTACAATATGAAGTGGCAAACTCATCCACCAAATCATTCATGGAATACCCCACAACAACTGGCCCAATCAAATCAGTCAACGAGCAACATGGAAGAGATGTTGAAAAAACTCTTAGCTATTCAAGCACAATTGTTTACGGATATGAAAAGTCAACAAACAGAATTAAAAAATTAGCAAGCGGCCATAAGAAGTTTAGAGTTGCAAGTAGGTCAATTATCATAGGTACTGAATATAAGACAACAAGGTGGTTTGCCAGCAAATACAAAAAATCCAAAGCAGATTATGGCCATCACCTTAAGAAGTGGTAACGAGCTGCAAGGAGAACCTCCCAAGGAAACAAAGGAGGTAGATATTGATATGGTGACCCAACAGGTAAATGACAGAGTTACTAAAAATTTGAGAAAGTCTGAGTACTTGAAAGAAAAAGTTATTGAATCAGAAGTGAAGAAGACACTACCATTACCCTTCCCTTAGAGGTAAATAAAAGTAAAGGGGGATGTAATGTTCAAAAAGTTCTTTGACACATTCAAAGAGCTTCATATTAATTTACCTCTTTTAGATGTTTTGCTGAGTATGCCCAAGTATGCAAAGTACATAAGGGATGTGGTGGCTAAAAAGGTGAAATTGCAGGATGTGGGAGCTATAACACTCACTGAAGCATATAGTGCTGTGATGACACAAGAAATCCCAAACAAATTAAAAGATTAGGGAAAGTTTGCTATCCTTATTCAAATTTGAAGTAAAGTGGTCCATGCACTGAGTGACTTAGGGGAAAGCATAAACTTGATGCCCCTATTGCTGTTTAAAATATTGGACTTGGGAGAACCAAAATCGACCACTGTGGTGTTGCAACTAGCAGATGGGATTTTTACACATCCGGATGGAATAATTGAGGATGTCCTCATTAAGGTTGGTAAATTCTTATACGACTTTATTGTTCTTGTTTTTGAGGTGGATGAACAGGTACTAATCATTTTAGGGCGTCCATTCTTAGCCACTGATGGGGCCATGATTGATGTTAGAGAAGGCACGCTCAAGATGAGGGTATATAATGAAGAGGTAGTATTTGATATTTACAAAGCACCCAATGTAATTTCCCAAGTTAAAGATTTGTGTATGATTAATGTTATTAAAAGGCACAAGTGTGGGGTGGTTGAACCACAAAAGACCTCTTCAAATTACCTGATTGAGCGGCCCAAGTGGAATCCAATATTTCCCAATATGATGAAGGTTAAAGAGAAGAGATATGTTGACCTTGAGAGTGCAAACTCAAGAGGTCAAAAACAAATAAAAAAATAGCTCCCAAAAAGGAGTAAAATGGTTAAGTTGAGTTGGGTCGTGCCATGACACTAAGTCAGGCACAACTTAGGAGGCAACATAAGTTAATTAGGTATGTTTTCTTTTCAGGTTTTAGTTTTTATTTCATGTGGTTTTTATTTTTGGTGGAATCACAGGTTGAGAGAAAGTCTGAGTACCGTAAACTTAAGCTAAGAAGTATGGCAAAAATTGAGTGTGGGGTCCCATGGATCTCCTTTATGTGTAAAGATGCTACTAGCTAGGCCTAGAGGCCTCAGGGAGTATTTCTATCTCTTACTTTAAATTCACTTTGGGGAAAAAATAGGTTTTTAAGTGTGGGGTGGGGAAATTCCCAAAATATGGCTCAATTTAAAAAGTTTTGTGTGAGATATTCTTGTTGGTGCTATATTTTATTACATGATGCAAGTGGATTTGTTTGTAAGAGCATGTCAATTTATGTGAATGACTATTTTTTAGACTCTTAGGCTCATGTTTGTGACTCTTGTACTAATTGGCTTAGTTTTAAATTTGTGCTACTGTTTAGTGGGGAGTCTATTATGATCCTATTGAGCTGAGCATGTATAATTTGTGATGTGAGATTATTGTATATTCCTTGTTACATATGATGTCTAAAACTTGCCCGGTGTGTGTGTAAAGTGAAATAAAGAATGTGGGTTTAGGAGATGATTTAGGCATTTCTTTGATTGCCTTATTTTATACCTTTTATTTGTCTTACCCGTGTGCATTATCCTAATTAACCCCCATTGAGACTTTAGCTTTTTTGTTGGCAACCTTTTAAGTATCCTAACCCCTTCTTTGATAGACCATAATTTGATCCAAAGAGCTCCTAAGTGCTTTAATGAAAAATTAATTGTGTAAGGAGTTTGAGAAATTGAAAAAGAAAAAGGTGAAATTGATGCCTTAAGATAATAGTTATTGGTGTATAATTGATGTGGGGTGGATGGATGTGATATAATTTTTGCTAAAAATACTGCCATGATTGTGAAAAGGGAAAAAGTTGATTCTTGTGGTAGTAAACTATGCCTCCACCATGTGTTTGTGAAAATGCTTAAAAGAAATGGGACAAAAACAAAAGAGATGGGTAGACAAAAATAGTGTAATTTGGTTTTTGGAGAGTGGTTTTAAATGTACAATGTAGTGTATTAAAGCGCTTACAGTGGTTAGTCACTATTCCCAAATAGTTCCTACCCGTTCCTTAGCCTACATTACAACTCGGAAAAGTCTTAATTGATCCTAAGCTTTACATTCTGATATTAGTAAAGTATTACACTAAGGGCAAGCCTATGGTTCATAATGTGTAACTTGTGAATGTTTGTGAGAGTGAGCATAATTTAATTCTTGTACCCACTGTGACAAATTGCATTATTAAGAGTGATTATGGGTAACTTTCTTGTTGTGAGGGGCACATGTTTGATAAATGTGGGTGACTTGTAGGATAACCTTAATTGAGAAATATGCATGATTTTTCCACTAGGTGAGTCAATTCTTGAAGCTCGGATGTTATATAGTAGTGTTCATGAGCTTTTAATCATGTAAATAACATGCTTAGTGTAGTAACTTGCATTCTGTGTAATTATTATAGTACTATCTTAGATTTCTGGCATTTAGAAGAAGTGTAGAGTCTTCATAGTTGATAATTATTATAGTTAAGAGTTGTTCGAAGACGAACAAGGCCTTAAGTGTGGGGTAGTGATGTTGGGTGTATTTATGCATTCTAGCTTCATAATTCTAGTCTTTTTAGCTTTGTTTAAAGGATGATTCTATACTATATTGGTATATAATGATATAAATGTATTTAATCATGTGTTTATAATGGTTACAAGGGTTTTCCAACAAGTAGGTACTTAAAAAGGTCAATTAGAGTTCAATAGAGAAAACTAGTCTTTTTAGCTTGAGTTAGCCTCTTGTCTAGTCTATCTCATTGGATTATATTATGTTCTATGTGTTCCATATGGTTTTAAATGTGTTATTATGTGTGGCAAAAGTTGTTAGGGGTGTATAAAGTTCAAATAAGTCAAGGGAAGAGTGGAAACTTAAAGTGAAAGATCATGGAAATCATCCTAGTCTAAGCTCTTATTTTTAATTCGTCGTTATGGATATAGTGTTGTTTGTGCCTTTAATTAGTGTGGTGTGTTCTTGTAGGATCCTTTATGACTTAATATGATGATATATGAATGAAATAGAGTCTTGAAAATCATTAAAAATACACCACAAGACAAGGGATGGAAGGAGGAAGGACCAACACTTAACCAAAATTTGGAGGACAATTTCCAGTAGCATCATGCTATTAGCATACGTCGCATGCTCTAGTCCTGTGCAATACTAGGTGCGACGCATGCTCCAATCCATAGCAATAGAGGGTGCGACGCACGCTCCACTCCACTCCTATATGGACTTGGCTTACCTTTATGCTATATATACATGATGTATCACATTTGTACACATCTTTTAACATATTTTGGAGATCAAGGGGATACTACAACTTCATTATTAGGTTTTATTAATTTATTTAGTTCATACATTTTTTGTTGTTAATTACAACCTTGTGATTACGATTATGACTATGTGTGGCTAAATGCCCTTTTCTGGGATTGAAGCCAAGAACATGAGTATTATTCTTATGGATTAAGTTTGTTTTCTTTGATTTTCATAATTGGTTGTTTGTTTATTCTTGTTTTAATTATTTTAAGGATTGATCACTCTTAGAATACATATATTGTTGACCTTTCAATCTCGAGAGAGGGAATAGGGAGATAGAACATGGGAATAAACAAAGTATGGTTTGTATTTATTTAAGAAATAAGGAATTCAAATTAGTATCTAGCATAAGGATGTACTTAGATACCGTACTTAATTCATATGTAGGATGATATTTGTAAAGAATTTAAGTGAACTATTACATCCCCGCTCAACGATGTAGTAAAGGTTCAACTTAGATAAAGGATTAGAGGTTGGAAAACCATAATCATGCAATTAACCCTACGAATCAGCAACCAAGATAAGAAAGTTAACGAATGAAATCCAATAGCATAATATGATTGTTCAGAATTCTTCAACCCTGGGTTTTCTCCTATTTATTGTCTCAAGACCTTTATTTTTTGCATTGATTAGTTTTAATTTACAATTTCCAAACTCTTTATTTGGTTACTCTTGCATCAATTGAATCTAAATTGTGAACTGAACTCAAATCATTGCCGAATTAAGTCTCTGTGGGATAAATAACTCGGCTTTCTTGAAGGCCACTATATTACTTGGTAGACCACGTACACTTACGTTTGCACTTGGGTGCTATTAGATAAGATCAAGAAGAAGGAAAAAGAGAGTATGAGGGCAAGGTGGTTTTAATTTCTCTCATCATAGGTCAGATGATGGAAACTGTTCTCAGTTCTGCCAGACATCTTCAGATCCAGCCCCATCTTCTGCCAGTATTTAAGTTCAGGCAGGATACTCGAGATAGAGCGTCAGGCTCTAAGTCCTAGGGTAGTGTGAATAGAGTTCACACCAACCCAGCTTGCAAGAAATGTAATAGGAACCACAAGGGTGAGTTATCCTAGAAAGTCACCTCTATTGATCTTGGGAATTAGATATGACCAAATTTAATGTTATCTTTGGTATGGATTGGCTCCAGTCTTCCTATGCCTTAGTCATTCGTAGAAATAGAGTAGTCAAGTTTTAGTTTTCAAATGAGCCAGTCCAAGAATAGAAGGGTAGTACCTCAGTGCCTACAGGGCAATTTGTCTCTTTTCTTCAGGCAAAGAAAATGATTTCTAAAGGTTTCATTTATCATCTTGTCCGAGTCAAGGATTCAAGTTCTGAAATCTTGAGTTTTGAGTCAGTTCCAGTATTAAATAAATTTCCAAGGGTGTTCTTGAAGAAATTCTTGAAGTTCCTTCTGAGTGAGAAATCAACTTCAAAATAGATCTCCTTCCATATACCCAGCCTATTTTGACTCAACTTTACTGAATGGCTATAGCCAAATTAAAGAATTGAAAGAACAGTTGAAGGACCTTCGAGATAAGGGTTTCATCAGGCCTAGCATTTCTCCATAGGATGTTCCAATTCTTTTCATGAACAAGAAAGTTGTTTCTCCTAGAATGTACATCAACTACCGTCAATTGAACAAAGTCACAACTAAGAATAACAATCCCATTCCTAGGATTGATAACTTGTTCTATCTTCAGGGTGTAAACTATTTTTCTAAAATAGACCTCAGATTCAGATTTCATCAGTTCAGAGTCAAAATTTTGAATACAGCCTTCAGAACTCTGTATGATCACTTTGAATTAGTAGTTATGTCTTTTGTACTAATAAATGCTCTTGAAGAATTTATGGACCTTATGAACAGAGTGTTAAAGCATTACTTGGACATGTTCGTCATAGTCTTCATTGATGATATTCTCGTCTATTCTCGTAATGAAGGAGAGGATGCATACTATTTAAGGCAAGTTTTGCAGACCCTTAAAGATCACCAGTTGTTTGCTAAGTTCAATAAGTGTGAATTTTTGTTAAAATCAGTAGCTTTTCCTTGGTCACATTATTTTCGATGAAGGCATTCGATTTAATTCTCAAAAGACCGAAGCAATAAGGAACTAGCCTAAACCCATCTCTCCGTTATATGTCAAGAGTTTCTTGGGTTTAGCTGGTTACTACAGAGTATTTATGGAAGGATTTTCCTCTATTACTTCTCCCATGTCCAGACTGACTCAGAATAACTTTAAATTTCAGTGCTCTGATTCTTGCAAGAAGAGTTTTCAGGAGTTGAAGACTCGACTTACTTTCACCCTAGTTTTGACTCTACCTGAGGATTCATATAGTTTCATGATGTATTATGATACTTCTAGAGTTGGTCTTGGTTGTGCATTGATACAGTGAGGCAAGTTTATAGTATATGACTCTAGATAGCTCAAACCCCATAAGAAGAACAACTCAACTCATGATCTTGAGTTGGCAGCGACTGTTTTTGCCTTAAAGGTTTGGAGGCATTATCTTTATGGGGTCCATGTTGATGTGTTCATTAATCACAAGAGTCTTTATTATGTGTTTACCTAGAAAGATCTAAATCTTCGTTAGAAAAGGTGATTAGAGTTGTTAAAGAATTAGGATATAAGTGTTTTGTACCATCCAAGTAAGGACAATGTTGTGGCTGACACCCTAAGTAAATTGTCTTTGAGAAGTGTGTCTCATGTTAAGGATGACAAGAAAGAGTTCATTTGGAAAGTTCATCATCTTGCTAGGCTAGGAGTTCAGTTAGTTGATTCGGACGAAGATACTATATGGGTTCAGAATGGTTCAGAATCTTCTTTGGTTGCCGAAGTAAAGAAAAAGCAAGATAGTGACCCAACTTTGCTTAAGTTGAAGGAGGCAGTTCGGGATCAGAAGGTTGAGGTTTTCTCCCAAGGCAGAGATAGCGCTCTTTGCTTTCAGGGAAGATTATGTGTTTCGAATATAGGTGATTTGAGGCAACAGATGTTAGAAAAAGCTTATGGTCCTTGATATTCTATTTACCCAGGAGCCACTAAGATGTACCACGATTTTTGGGAAGTCTATTGGTGAATGGCATGAAGAGAGATATTGTGGAATTTATAGCTAAGTGTTCAAATTACCAGTATGTTATGGTTAAACACCAAAGACCTAGTGGTATGCTACATGAATTCAGTATCCCCACTTGGAAGTGGAAAATTGTAAATATGAATTTTGTCACACGGTTGTCTCGTACTCGTCGTCAGCACGATTTGATTTGGGTAATTGTGAATCGAATAACAAAGTCAGCTTATTTCTTGCCCGTTGACACTTTGGATTCAGCTGAGGATTACACTAGACTCAATCTTTGGGAGTTGGTGAAGTTACATGAAGTCCCCTTGACCATCATTTCAGATAAACGCACCCAGTTTACCTATTTTTGGAAGGCCTTTCAGAAGGGTCTTGGTACCCAAGTTCATCTTAGGACAGCTTGTCACCCGCAGACAGATGGTCAGTCAAAGAGAACCATTCAGACCTTAAAGGATATGTTGAGAAAATATGTACTTGATTTTAAGGTTAATTGGGATGACCACTTGCCTTTGATCGAGTTTTCCTATAATAACAGTTATCACTCCAGTATTCAGATGGCTCTATTTGAGGCTCTTTATGGTAAGAGGAGTAGATCTCTGATTGGTTAGTTCGAGGTTGGTGAAGCTACTTTGATAGGGCCAAATTTAGTTCATGAGGTATTAGAGAAAGTTCAGTTGATTACAGAAAGACTGAAGATGGCCTAAAGTCATCAAAAATTATATGCAGATGTGTGGAGAAAGTAGCTTGAGTTTGATGCTCGTGATTTTATTTATTTGAAGATTTCACCCATAAAAGGGGTAAAAAGGTTTGGTAAGAAAGGAAAGCTCAGCCCCCGTTATGTTGGTCCTTACAAGATTTTGAGTAGGTATAGGAAGGTAGCCTATGAGTTGGAGTTGCCTATAGAGTTGGCATCAGTGTACAGAGTGTTCCAAGTCTCTTTGTTAAAGAAGTCATTGGTGATCCAGCATTTGTAGTTCCTTTAGGAAAGGTTGGCATGAAGGATAGCCTCTCTTATGAAAAAGTTTCCGTTGAGATCCTTGATGGTCAGGTTCGTAGGTTAAGGAATAAATAGGTTACTTTAGTAAAGGTTCTATAGAGGAATCAGTCAGTTGAGGGAGCTTCTTGGGAAGTAGAGGCAGATATTCGAGCCAAGTACCCCTATATTTTCTCTTCGAACCCAATTTCAGCTTGAGGTAAGAGTTTACTTAATTAATTAATTAATTTTTTTCATTTCTATCTCAGTCCATCAAGATAAATCCTTATGTCATGGAATGTATTCATGAGTTCAGTTCGATCCATGCATCATGTCTTAGGTTTATATATTAACTCACGTTTTAGCTCATAAGTGTTTGGTGCAAAATCTCAGTCTCCCCCCACATGTTTCAGCTTAGTCAGTTTCATTCAGGGATGAATGATACTAAGGGGGAGATATTGTAATACCCCCAAGTTTTCAAGCTCTAAACCCCACAAAATATATGCCATTAATTTAGTTTTCCAATGGAATAAGTCTCGCCTCAATCTGATATCGTGACAAAATGTTATGCATATATTTCCCAAAGTATCAGTCAGCTACCAGTGGCTACGACTCATGTGATGACTAGTTACCAGACGAAAAGAGTCATTACAAGGAGTCATCATCACAATAGTAAGGATCCTCAGTCTTAGCGTAATGATAATGACCCCACCCAATGACTCATCATCAGTGACAACAAGTTGTTAGGAGGGACTCGTTATCATAATATTGTATAGCAAAAGAAACCAAGTCTTAGACTATGACTTTACCTAATGACTCATGATCAGTCGTGATGAGCCATTACGACTCAAACCACAACTCATGACCAAATGAATCGTGAGGTAAGTCATAACGATTGGGAGTGGAATTTCCTGCACGATTTCTCAAGTACTTTTAAGTCTTTTCCCAACTTTTAAAAGCCAAAACCACGTCGTTTGGGCTACCTAATGGTGGTATAAAAGACCCAAAATCCCCAAATTCATGATTAAGTCATAATTCCACCAGAGAATCCGAAAAGGGTAATTTTTCTCTTCTCTCCAAGGCAACTAGGGTTCTTTATGTTCAAGCTCAATTCCAAGAAATTCTCCAAGAAGTTTTTCTTTAAGTATTAGGGATTTAATCAATGGGTCCCTTCCACCCATTGAGTCCCAAGAAACCCCTTTACTCTCAAGTAAATCCCCTTTTACCTTGTATTGGGTTCTAGGTCAAATATGAGTTGTATCATCTCTCTCTATTATTTTGTCTATAAACCATGATAACATATTTCACCTATATAATTATGTCTCCATGTGTTTGATAGTTACGAGTGTCCATATCATGATCAGTTATTAAAATATTGACTATTATTCATGACTTTCCCTCTCATGGTCAATCTTAAATATTATCATGACCCATTGTATTAGTTAGAGCTAGAGGGTTATGAACACCTGATACCTAGAAACAGAGCTAGAGGGTATTGAACACCTGATACCTAAAAACTTATGCTTATGTCAGCTTAAATGTTATTGAGCAGTTTATATTGTAAATGTATTATTATTTTTAGCATACCATGATTTGAGTATATCAGCTCATGTTTCAGTTTATACTTCGGTGTTTTCCATTTGGGAGTAATACTTAGAACCAAGTGAACGCATGGATAATGGCACCTCCATTAATAAGGTATGAGACCGTTAGTAGCAGTCCCTAAGTTCCAGAACTACGACACCACCGTAGGTCATAAAAGGTCCCCCATCAGTAGAGGCATGATACCCTTGTCCTTCGAGACATCAGAGTAGTGGATCTATGCCAGCTAATGTTGATACCCTTGGTAAGGTACTAGTACTAGTGTTGGGTGTATTTATGCATTTTAGTGTTACTATTTTAGCATATTTAACCTTGTTTTGAGAATGATCATATGATAAATATGTTGATAATGATATAAATAAGCATCTAAGTGTCCAATTATGTTTTTACAATGTTTAAAGGTGTTTTCAAACAAGTTTGGGTTTAAATGAATCATTTAGAGTTCAATTGACGAAACTAGTGTTACTAGCTTAAGCTAAGTGCTTGTCTAGTCTATCTCGATGGATTCTAATGTGTTAAATGAGTTAAAAATGGTTTAATAGTGAATTTATATGTATAAAAACTTGTTTATAATGTGAAAGGGTTGATTGGATCAAGCCAAGAGTCAAACTAATAAGTTAGAAATCAAAGTGAATGAAGCCTATGCTTAGCTCATGTTTCTAGTACTCCATCTTGGATGTTGTGTTGTTTTGAGTTCTAAATTGTTGTGTTTTATGCTATAGGATGCTTGGTTGATGGATTATTATGATATATTAAGGATATATAAGCTTTAAATCAAGTGGAAATAACTCAAAAAGGTTTGGAATGGATCAATAGAAGCACAATACACAACTTGGACTCAATTTGGACACCTGGAATGTACAGGGCAAGTGAAAGTGTGTGAAGAGGTATCTTGAGGTATTCTACACACCAAAATACTCAGAAGGCACCCAAAACAGTGTGTCCCTATGATTTTCCCACAAAGCGGGCTCTAATCCGGCATAATGGAGCTCGCAGCGCACCCTCCAAGTTAGTGCTCCTGTGCCTTAGAAAATATTTTGTGAACAACTTCCAATGGGAGCCCACAATTGTACCACGACACGGGCTCTATTCTAGGCATGACATGCACGTTGAATCCTTGTCCAACAAGGGTTTGGCTTATCCTTTTGTTATAAATACATCCTTAGACACGTTTTTAATCATTCTTAGACGTCTTGGAGCATGTGGCTAAGAACTCCTTTTCCGGGGTTAAAGCCAAGAACGTGAGTACTATTATTTTGAATTAAATTTGTTTGATAGTTGGTTTTTTGTTTATTCTTGTATTAACTAGTTTAAGGATTAGCTACCCTTAGAATACATCAATTGTCAACCTAGTGATCTCGGGAGAGGGAATAGGGAGATAGAACATGGGAATAAACAAAGTATGGTTCTTGTTTCTTTATAAAATAAGGAATTTGAATTATTATATAGGACAGGGATTTACTTAGATGCCTTACTTGATTCAAACGTAGGATGACAACTTGAAGAACTTAATTGAACTATTACATCCCCCCTCAACGATGCAGTTGTAAGGTTCAAATTAGGTACAATATTAAAGGTCGGGAAATCATAATCATGCAATTAACCCTATGAATCAACAACCAAGAGAAGCAAGTTAACGAATGAAATTCAATAACATAATGCGATTATTCAAGTGCTTTAACCCTGGGTTTTCTCCTATTGATTGTTCCAATAATTTTATTTATGCATTGGTTAATTTTCTTTATTTCTAATATTCAAAACTCTTGTTAGTTACCTTTGCATCAATTAAATCTAAATTGTGAACTAGAATAGAACCGTTGTTAGATCAACTCTCTGTGGGATTGATACTTGGCTTCTTAAAGGCCACTTTACTACTTGATAAGACCATGTATACTTACATGTGCACTGTCAAGTTTTTGGCGCCGTTGTTCGCGACTTGCAATAGGCAACTATTTTATTTTAGTTTTGCTCTTTAGATTTCTTTTCTGTTTTTACGCTTGGTCTTGGTTTTGTGATTGTAGAAAACTGGTTTTAAGGTTAAGAAGCTGGCAAGGGATACGGATTTGGTTGAACCAAGCCCCGAATTTGAACAATACTTCTATCAACAAATGAGAGACGTAATTTGTCTCCCCTAATTTTCGCAAATAGAAGAAGACCAAGTAGTTCCTGCTCCAATGGCTAAAGAACAAGTAGCCCGCAGGACAGTTAGGGAAGTGGCAGTCCCACTTCCAATAAACTTGACTTCCCCAATTCAAAGACCGACTGCTGGGGGAATTTTGAGTTAAAGAACAATATGATGCAGCTTCTAATCACCAGTGGACAATTTGCAAGGCTTTCACATAAGGACCCACAAGTCCACGTGCAGAATTTCATTGAGTTTACTGATATATTTATTCCGACTGGGTGAATACAGATTATGTGAGGCTGACAATATTTCCCCATTCACTGTTAGAGAAAGATAAAAGGTGGTTGAATGTGGATACGGCCAATTAAATCACGTCATAGGACGGCTTAGACATAAAGTTCCTCATCAGATTTTTTCCATCTAGCAAGACTTCGAGGCTTCGCAGTGAGATAGTGTGTTTTAAGCAAAAGCCAGACAAAAACCTTTATTATTCTTTGGAACACTTTAAGGCTTTTTTTTGGGACTTTCCACATTACCAATAGTCCAATGAGGTACTTTCTCATACTTTTGTAGAAGCTCTTGATCACAATACAAAGATTTTGCTAGATTCAGCCATAGTTGGTCAAGCGTTGGAGTTGACTAATGATAAGCTGTTCACATTGTTGAACTGCATAGAATAAGGAAATCCTGAATGGCATTCAAATTCTAGAAGTGCCATGAAAAGAATTGTAGACGTATTGAAGGTGGACCAGTTTACTACTTTATTAGCTCAGGTTGCTGCATTATAAAACATGATTAACACTCAGTTTAGCATCTTGAAATTGGGAGCTCCATAGCCTACAGCAATAGTCAATGCAGTTCAGCAAATTAGTGGTTGGTGTGAGATCTGCGGAAATAGTGGTCATTCAATGGCCATGTATGCTTCAAATTCAGAATCAGTAATGTATGTGGGCAATGCTCAAAGGCCAAATTATGGTAATGACTACAACATGAAGTGGAAAACTCAATTGTGGAATGCGTAACAACAACTAATTTAGCAACCACAGGCACAAAGAAATTAGTCAACTAGCAATATGGAAGAGATGTTGAAGCAGCTTTTAGCTAATCAAACACAGTTGATTGCAGACATGAAAAAATCACAAATGGACCAGAGGAGCTTAGAGTTGCAGATAGGGTAGTTATAGCAAGTATTAAATACTAGGACACAAGGTGGTTTAGCAGTAGATATAGAAAATCCAAAGCAGGTTATGGCAATCACAATGAGAAATGGTAAAAAGCTTTAAGGAGAACCTCCAAAGGTAACTAAGGAGGTAGATATTGACTTAACTCCCCCACAGGTTTCTGAAAAAGTTACTGAAAAATCAAGGAAGTCTGAGTACTTGAAAGAAAAAGTTGTTGAAGAAGAAGTGAAGAAGATGCCACCACTACCCTTCCCTTAGAGGCAAATAAAAGCGAAGGAGGATGCCATGTTCAAAAAGTTCTTTGATATATTAGAGAACTTCACATTAACTTACCTTTGTTAAATGTTTTGTAGGGTATGCCAAAGTACGCAAACTACTTGAGGTATATGGTTTCTAATAAGGTGAAATTATAGGATATAGGGGTGATAACACTCACTGAAGAGTGTAGCACTGTAATAACACAAAAAATCCATAAGAAATTGAGAGATCTAGAGAAGTTTACTCTACCAATCCAAATTGGTAGTAAAGTGGTCCATGCATTGAGTGACTAAGGGCGAGTATAAATCTGATGCCCACATCCTTTTTTGAAATATTAGGCTTAGGAAAGCCTAGACAGACAACGGTGGTTTTGCAGCTAGCACATGGGTCCATGGCATATCCAAAAGAAATAATAGAGGATGTCTTCATAAAGGTTGGTAAATTCATTATTCCTAATGACATTATTGTTCTTCATTTTAAGGCAGACGAACAGGTACCAATCATGTTAGGGCATCTATTCTTAGCAACTAGAGGAGCGTTGATTGATGTTAGAGAAAGCACGCTTAAAATGAGGGTAGAAGATGAAAAAGTGGTATTTGATGTTTACAAAGCACCCAATATAACGTCCCACTATAAAGATTTATGTATGATCAATGTTATTGAAGGGGATAAATGTGGGGTGGTTATTCCACCAAAAACCTATTCAGACTACCTGATTGAGTAGCCTAAGCTTCTACCGCTTAAGCCTGACAAGATGAACGTTGATGAGCCTGAAGAGGCTAAAGTTGAAAAACCCATTGCTCTTGAAAATTCATACCCAAGAGGGGTAAAGAGAATAAGAAGATGGAGACCAAGTGTGAGAAAGAGAAAGAAGGAATATGGTTAAGACGTAGTTGGGTCGTGCCGCGACACAAAATCAAGCACTACTTGGGAGGCAACCCAAGTTAAGTAGGTATGTTTTATTTTTAGTCTTTAGTTTTTTTTATTTCACATAGTTTTTTATTTTTTGTTGAGTCACAAGTTGATGGGAAGTCTGAATACCGAAAACCTGAGCTAAGAAGTATGGCAAAGACTGAGTATGGGGTCCTTGACCCTATTGATATTTAAAGATGCTAATAGCTAGGCCTAGAGGCCTTAGGGAGTATTTTTATCTCATAGTAGATTTTTAAGTGTGGGGTGGGGAAATTACCAAATTTTGGCTCAATTTAAAAAATTTTGTGTAAGATATTTGTGTTGGTGCTATTTTTGATTGCATGGTGCAAGTGTTTTAGTTGGAAAAGGTATGTTGAATGAGTGAATTGCTATTTTTGAAACTCTTAGGCCCATGTTTGTGACTCTTGTACTTGTTGGCTTAAATTTGAATTCATGTTATTATTTGGTTGAGAATCTATGATGATCCTATGTGAGTTGAGCATGTGTCACGTGTCATGTGAGGTATTTGTATAGTCCTTGTTGTGTGTGATGTCTAGAACTTGCCCAGTGTATGTGCAAAGTGAAATAAAGAATGTGAGTTTAGGAGATAATATAGGCATTTCTTTGATAGCCTCGTTTTATGCCTTCTATTTGTCCTACCCCTTGTGCATTATCCTAGTTAACCCCCATTGAGCCTTTAGCTTTTTCTTTGGCAACCTCATAAGTAGCCCAATACCTTCTTTGATATACCATAATTTCATCCAAAAAGTTCTTAGGCGCTTTAATAAAAAATTAATTGAGTAAGGAGTTTGAGAAAAAAGAGGGAAAAGGTGAATTTGATGCCCCAAGGTAATAGTTATTGGTGTTGATAATTGATGTGTGGTGGATGGGAGTGATATAATTTATTCGAAAAATATTTCCATGGTTGTGAAAAAAGAGAGAAATTGATTTATATGGTAATAAACTATATGTCTACCAAGTGATTGTGAAAATGCTTAAAAGAGATGGGGCAAAAACAAAAGATATGGGTGGATGAAAAAGTGTAATTTAGTTGTTGGAGATTGATTTTAAATGTATAATGTAGTGTATTAAAGCTCTTAGAGGGGTTAGTCACTATTCCCAAATAGTTCCTACCCATCTCTTAGCCTACATTACAACCCAGAAAAGTCCTAATTGATCCTAAGCTTTACATTCTAATATTAGTGGAGCACTACACTAAGTGCAAGCTTTTGTTTCATTGTTTGAAACTTGTGAATTCTTTGTAAGAGTGAGCGTAATTTGATTCTTGTACCCATCATGTTACATTGTGCTTTTATGTGAGTGATTATGTGTAACTTTCTTGTTGTGAGAGACACATGTTTGATGAATATGGGTGATTTGTATGATGTCTTTGATTGAATGGTAAGCATGAGTTTGTCAACTAGGTGGGTTAATTCTTAAGGCTAGGATGTTTTGGAGTAGTGTTCATGAGCTTTCAAATTATGTAAATAACATGCTTAGTGTATTAACTTGCATTCTGTGTAATCATTGTAGTACTAGCTTGAATTTCTTACATGTAGTAGAAGTGTGGAGTTTCCTCAGCCTATGATGCTTAGAGTTAAGAGTTGTTCGAGGACGAACAAGGCTTTAAGTGTGGAGTGGTGATGTTGGGTGTATTTATGCATTCTAGTGTTATTATTATAGTATATTTAGCCTTATTTTGAGGATGATCACGTGATATATGTGTTTATAATAATATAAATAAGAATATAAGTGTCCAAGTATGTGTTTACAATGTTTCAAGGTGTTTTCAAACAAATTTGGGTTTAAATGAATCATTTAGAGCTCAATCAAGGAAACTAGTGTTACTAGCTTGAGCTAGGTGCTTATCTAGTCTATCTTGATGGATTCTAATGCTTTAAATGAGTTCCAAATGGTTTAATAGTGTATTTATATATGTAACAACTTTTTTATAATGTGCAAGGGTCAATTGGATCAATCCAAGAGTCAAAACAATAAGTTAGAAATCAAAGTGAATGAAGCCTATGCTTAGCGCGTGTTTCTAGTTCTCTGTCTTAGATGTTGTGTTGTTTTGAGTTATAAATTATTGTGTTTTATGCTATAGGATGCTTTTTTGATGGATTATGATTATATATGAAGGATATACAAGCTTTAAATCAAGTGGATACAACTCAAAAAGGTTTGGAATGGATCAATAGAAGCACAATACACAACTTGGACTCAATTTGGACAACTGGAATATCCAGGGCGAATGAGAACGCGTGAAAAGGCCTCTTGGCGCGTTCTACACACCAAAAGACTTAGAAGGAACCCAAAACAGTGATTCCCCATGCTTTTCCCAGGACACAAACTCTATTCCGGCGCAATAGAGCTTGCGGCGTGCCCTCTATTTCAGTGCTCTCATGCCTTAGAAAATATTTTGAGAACAACTTCCAGTGGGAGCCCGCGGTTAGCCTGTAATGCTGGCTCTATTCTAGACCTTACATGCACGCTGAATCCTTGTCCAACAAGGCTTTGGCTTATCCTTTTGTTATAAATACATCCTTAGACACGTTTTTAATCATTCTTAGACGTCTTGGAGCATTGAGGGGCTGCTATAACTTCATCTATTAGGTTTTTACATTATTTCATCAGTTTTATTTTAAATTATATCATTAATTCAACTTTTTAGATCATGATTATGACTATGAGTGGCTAAGAACTCCCTTTTCCGGGGTTAAAGCCAAGAACACAAGTACTATTATTTTGGATTAAATTTATTTGATTTGTTTATCATTGTTGGTTGTTTGTTTATTCTTGTTTTAACTATTTTAAGGATTAGCTACCCTTAGAATACATCAATTGTCAACCTAGTGATCTCGGGAGAGGGAATAGGGAGATAGAACATGGGAATAAACAAAGTATGGTTCTTGTTTCTTTATAAAATAAGGAATTTGAATTATTATCTAGGACAGGGATGTACTTAGATACCTTACTTGATTCAAATGTAGGATGACAACTTGAAGAACTTAATTGAACTATTACATCCCCCCTGAATGATGTAGTTGTAAGGTTTAAATTAAGTACAAGATTAGAGGCCGGGAGACCATAATCATGCAATTAACCCTACGAATTAACAACCAAGATACGCAAGTTAACGAATGAAATTCAATAACATAGTGTGATTGTTCAAGTTCTTTAACCTTGGGTTTTCTCCTATTGATTGTTCCAAGAATTTTATTTATGCATTGGTTACTTTTTTTTATTTCTTATATTCAAAACTCTTGTTGGTTACCTTTGCATCAATTAAATCTAAATTGTGAACTAGAATAGAACCGTTGTTAGATCAACTCTCTGTGGGGATCGATACTTGGCTTCTTGAAGGCCACTTTACTACTTGATAAGACCACGTACACTTGTGTGTGCGCTGTCAAGCACCTTTCCAACTGAGCTTACAAGTTGGACCCTAGTTTTGCTCAGATTGCAGTATGTCGGTTGTAGTTAGCTCCCACAGTCTCCAATTCAGTTTCAGTTTATGTATCCAGTTTATGTTTTAGTCCAGATATGCATGACCTTGTATTCAGTTATTCAGTTTATTTAGTATATGTTTATACTTGGTCTTGCATTCAGTTTACATGTCCTTGCATTCATGTTCAGTCCTTACATATTGATTAATTTCCCATCTCGCATGTTTCATAATATAGGTTCAGACGGTCAGTACCCGAACCGTACGTAGTTCATTTCAGTATCACTCAGTTGCAATCTTGGTAAGTCCTTATCAGTAGGGGACTAGTTATCAGTTATTTATCTTTAATATTTCAATTATGTGGAGTTAGTTAGGGGTTTGTCCCAACAACTTATTCTAGTTAGAGGCTTTCAGACAATCAGATAAATGTTTAGATTTTTAAGTCTCATTGCGTATTTCAGACCACAATAACATTTATATTATCATTGTTCATTATCAATTTATTTTAGTTAGTTTCCGCCCAATGTTTATTACTTCTCCCTCGGTATAGTTCATGCCACACCATGGGTTATCTCATGGTCACTTGTGACTCGAAGCACTGTGTTAAGACTAGAGGACAGTCTTGGGTCATGACATATAGAATCACCCACGAGAGTAGAGACACATAATAGCACAGATAGTGAATCCCAGGACAACTCTAACTGTGGGGCATAATAATCAAGCACGTAAGAATAAGTGGATCTCAGATCAAATAAGGCAAAAATCGACTAATGGCACATCAAGATCGTACCTGTGATAATAGCATTCAACAACTCAGCCTTGGGTCTAGCAAGTATGGCATATAAATAACCATACCCGCCACTTGGCTAGGATCCTGGCCGATCTCCTGTCGTACCTGACCCTAGGGACCACCCCTACAACCATGCATACCACCTCTAACTGGGGACGAAACTGTTCGAACCGATCAAACACTCTAAACTGAAGGATCTATCTCTTCACAACTGGGTCACTCTTTAGAGAAATAAACAAAAGCCCCATAACTATAATATGCTCCAGGCATTGTACTTAAACTAGAAGCTCTGCCTGAACCGAAATAACCATCACAACTAGAATAACCAGAACATAAACCTCCAGAAGGATGACCAGTTCTCTAGCCAGGAAGATCATTGAAACTGGACCGACCTCCATCAGTAATCTGAAGTGCGACCTGAACGGGCCTACTAGATTGACCTTGATACTGATACGGCTAGCACGGAAGGTACCTACCATGAGAACCACTATCTCTGAACCGTGAGCAACTACGACTCCAACTAAAACTATCCTAACATCGCGGCCTCTTATGAAATATCAACTATAACCATGAAATCATCCATATCATATCATATTACAAATAACTCTCAGCGAAGACACAAATCGAAACTCAATAACATCAATATCATAACATTATTTGTCAGAATTAAATCAAAAATCGTATTATCAATATCATCATCAATTGCCAAACTTGAACCAAAACTCAATATCATCATCAATTGCCAAACTTGAACCAAAACTCAATATCAATATCATAAATAATTGTTGGACTTGAACCAGAACTCTGTATCAATAAATCATCAGGTTTTGCCCGGAATTAACACCAACTCCCAAATACCAAACCATCATAAATATTATATATCTAATCTCCTCAATGTCTCAAAATACGTATTTAAAAAGGTATAATATCCATAAATAAGTCTACAAAAGGTAACACAAGTCTTGTCCTAAGGTGGGTCGAAGGGGCCTACTTCTAATTCCCAAAATCCATTCTAAGTCAAATTCTACTTTAGACTAGGCTAATGTATTTAAATTCAATTCCAGATGTTAAATAAGCCTTAATTATCCAAAATATAGCAATTCCACCTAAAATATGATCAACTAAGTCAATTTCGCTTATATTACAATTTAAAGATAGCCCAAATAGACCAAATAATACTAATTGTGTCAATCTAACCTTCAACACCTAAATTGCATCCCATATCTAGAATAATATCTTAATTATACTACGAAGTAACTCAATATATGAAGAAGGTAATCTAGCACACATGGACGCCGAAGAAAAGCCAAAGAATACGCTAAACTAATGATTTCCCCTTTTAAGAAGCTTCCGCAAGATGTCACGCTATCAAAATCACAATTTACTCATCAAAATGAGAAAAATGATACCCATCTTTTACCATTGTGCTTTGCTTTCAAAAATAACATAAAAATCTCATGTGGTGCTCGTTTATGGAATCACACTTTTCAAACTAAAAAATACCTCTTTATGCTCAAGGAACATTTACCCTCAGAATAGGTGAATTTCGAACTCAAACGGTTCTACAATCAACCCACAATATTCTAGGGATTTTGGAATTTAATAGAGATATTAACTATGGAATTTGATGAAACTTATCAAGAATTTAGAGAAAAAACGTGTTAATCGAGCCTACAAACACTCCGAAATTACCCACCAATGATTCTCATGTGTTAATCGAGTTCTGAAATTACCCACCAATGATTCTCTCTAGTTTTCACACTTTTTAGGTTCTACACACTTGAATATAGAAGAAAAATGGGAGAAATTGAGCTAAGTGAGGTTTTTATAGGCTCCCCAAGTGTTGCTTAAGTGGACATCGGATCGCTTAAGAGGACATCGCTTAAGCGACCAAGTGTCACTTAAGTGATACATGCTAATGCCACCTATGTCGCTTAAGCGCTAAAGGCATTGATTAAGATATACCTGTTGAGCTTAGCCAGGTCACTTAAGCAACCGGCATGTTGCTTAAGCAGCATTCGCTTAAGCGATCCATTGGGTGCTTAAGCGATGCACCAGCACCAACTGTGACTTGGAATTTTCAAGTCTCCATCAACCCCTCAAAATTCATCGAAATTCTGTATACACAAATAAACTTATTGTGTTTACTTATTGTCCTTTAATAGTTTTCTTTTTTTTCTCTACATTTTATGATTTTGATATACCTTTAAATGGCTCATGTTAATTACTAAGGTAATGAACTTTGCGACTAAGTGGAACATATTTTTCATGAACTTATGAGCAATTTTGAAAGTCTTTGGACTGATTAAGGTAGGATTTGATAAGAAAGTTAATTCTTGAAGGAAAATTATGATCTTTGAAATAGAAATATAGTGAAAAGTCTTCTCATACCTTTGACTCAGTGATCTATTATTTTACTTTTCAAAGCTAATAGAATACTCGCCAGTCGATTATCTATTTTCTTTAGTAATTTTTATTTTTGTGCTCAGATATGTTCAAAGAAAATTTATCTAGCAGCTTAGGCACAAAATGAGTTGGGTGAAGAAATATCTAGACTTACATACTAAATAAACAGGTAATGGAGTATTTGTGATTGTAATGGTCTATGGTTTCTCACATTTCAAAGTATTTTTATGTCCCTCTAGGGGTATACATTTTCTATTGGATCTCCTTATAGTCTTATTTTGTTTCTCCATCTATTGTATTTTTGACATATTAATAAATTTTTATCAACTAGATGGTATCATGTCAACTAATTTAATTCCTTAAATATAAAGGAAGACCTTTTCTGTTGATTATGATACTGTTATTTGTATGCTTATTTTTGCTTTTGTGTCATAGGTAAATTAGTTAATGTTAAGTCAAGTAGTGAGTGATGCTAGATGCATAGTAGTTATTGCTAATAGTTGAATAACTTATCATTCTTGACAACACATTAATTATAGTTATTGCTAAGCATGGGCCTTGCCCATCTAGTATATATGTGTGTGTGTGTTAGTGTGTTATAAAAGGTGATTTCGACAAGATAATTTTTTGTCATAATAGGAAAAATTGTAGGAATAAATTGTTATTCCTTTCCTCTACAGAGAAAACTTTCTTCCAAGTCACACCATAAGAGCTATTTATTATCTTTCTTTGATTCTAGATCAAAGCATAACATGTGTCTTGCAATTAAAGTGATCCAAAATTGTATGATGTCCTACTAAACCAACATAAACATCATTTTATTTCATTTAAATTATTTTTTAGTATTTATTCCCCCCCCCCCCCCCCCCCCGTTCACATAATCACTTGGTTTAATTTTAAATTAGAGATGTGTAGATGTATCAAAATATTTTTTAATTTTGTGATTTTAAATATGTAAAATAGGAGTTGCAATTAAAGAATTGCCAAGAAGAAAAAGAAACATTCTTTTTATAACAAACTAAAAAAGAAACTAAGTTAAACAAATTAAAATGAAGGGACTAATAAGTTTGTCTTTTCATTTCTTGATATATTTGCATTTTCACAATTTATAGTATGTGCTTATATAACCAAAACAAAGCAATCAGAATATTCAAATTTAAAGCATGCATTCACTTTTCTATGATTAATAGATTTATAATTGAAACTTTAAGCATTAATTACATGTTGGCTTGCAATCATTTTAATCACCTCAAATATATTACTCTTATAAGTTAATAGGTTTTGTAATTGAAACATTAAGCATTAATTACTTGTAGGTTTGTAGTAATTTTAAGGAAAAGGGACATAGGCTGAGCACTTTGAAAATAAATGACCCACAATTTGAAAATGTGGACAATTGGAGCAAGTCGGCCCAATTTATTTCTGATTTTTAGCCATTTGGCCCAATTGGACAAATTGCAATCTCTATACTCAATTGATACACTTTTGTACCATATTGATACACTTTTATACCACATTGATACACTTTTATATAATTATTGTATAAAATATGTATTTGTATTTAGTATCAAAGATTCATGTATTTGATATCAAATATTGTATTTAATTGATAAAAAAGAAGAGCAACAATTATAATGTTATAAAATCGTATTTGATTGTTAGAAAAAAACACCAATTGGAAGAATAGTTTTTTTTTTTTTTGTAAATGGAGTTGAAAAAAAAAAAAAAAACAGTGAAAAAAAAGACATAAAGATTTGTTTAGAAAAAAAGGGCAAGCAATGAATTTTTAAAAAAACTGTAGCAGCAATTTAAAAAAATAACTAAAAGACAAGAAAAAAACACGAAGGCAGTAGCAAAAAATGGCCTACATGGCTATATTTTGAAAATTCAAAATCAATGGCTACTCGGCAACAATTCTTTTAGCCGAGTGATTATTCTTGTTCATTCCCCTAATTTTAATCACCTCAAGTCCAAGATAAAAATTTTAAGATTTCATTTTTTAAAAATTAATATATAAAATATATTTTACTCATAGTTTTATTTAATGGGTTCGATATTTTCTCAATTTATTTTTTTAAAATTAAAAATCTACCAAATCTATGATTTTAATTAAAGAAACCTAATAATTGATGTTTTTTTGATTTCTAAAAATTCATTAAAATTCATAAATCAGCTAAAGGATTGAAAACTATCTTTTTATAATACTTATTACATTCCTAAATAATCTAAAATTTAAAATTTATTTAAAACATTAACAGAAAATGTATATATTTGTACAAAATAAATAATGTATATTTTCGCTATATTTATTCTAATTGTTATTTTAACAAAGATATATTAAATAATTTTAATTTTTATAATATTGGATTTGTGTTGTCTTCACTAGTGTGTGTATATAGATATATATCTATCTATCTTGAGCTTAGTGCTCGAAAACAACAAGAAATTAGCTTAAGGATTACTAAAAAATGTGCTAATAGTAGTGAAAATCCTGTAGGTAATAAGAAACTTAAAAAATAAAGCCCATTTTTTTTTTTTTTTTTTGAAATCTCACTATGGTAATGCCAATAAAAATTAAAAATGGGAGATCCAAAGTAATGAGAAAATGACTTGTAACTCATACATGTATAATTTATTAGGAAAATAAAGAAGAATAACCAAATGTTATATTAATTAATAGTAATTGTTTTGTATTTATTCTAATTTTTAATTGAAAAAGATCAAATACATGTTACAATTCAAATACTGAGTCGTACACAACACCAACTAATGATATTTGTTTTTTCAGTGTTGAATATGATAAGCAAGGTAGTAAAACTATAAAAATATTAAAAGATAAGCAATGTTTTTGTAATTTAGTAGGTGTTGATCATTAAAATAAAAAATATATTTATGTTATTTGAAATTTTTAAAGTTGAAAATAGAGTTAAGTTGTGTTTGATGATAGTATCTTGGAGTTACAACAGCAACAAGTCCAGTGTATTCCCACATAGTGGGTTCTGGGGGTAAGATATACACAGTCCACATCATTACTTTAGGAGAAACAGAGAATCTTGGAGTTAATATTTATAAATTAAAGATATTTTTTAAGAAAATATAAGAAGCGACTTTCTTTTTTTAAATTAGAATTTTATGACAAGGAGGTAGGTTGTTTTATGAAAATAAAAATTTAGGACTTCTTTTGAAAAAAAGAAGGTTAAAGGGTGTGTTTGGTACCAAGGAAAATGTTTTTCAGGTCTCAAAAAGTAAACATCATCAGCCAAAATTAGATTACACTTCACGCGCTCTCTCATTTGCACTCTTGACGGCTGTCGCGCACCCTTTCCACCTTACTCCGGTAAGTCCACCGTCCTTCTTCCAGTCGACGGCGTTGCCGCTGAGCTTGTCTTCTCCTCCATAGATTTCATTTTCAAATCGAATTTATTTTGTTGTTTTATTTTCACTGTTATTTTCTGCACTTCATTCACCTATATTTACTGTTATATAGTTGTATTCTAGTTTTCATTTCATTACTAAATGTCTAATGGGATTAGTTTGTTTAAAGATTAACTGATTAAGTATTTGGTGAAGTGAGATATTTGCTATTTGGGTTTTTGTGAGTGTTTTGATCTGAAGTCTAAGCGCTCTCGCTTATTGAAATCAGTTAAGTTTGTTTGTCAGCTAAGTTGCGCGGACTCTTCACTTTCGATGCCGCACCCATGTCGGATTCTCCAAAAATACACTACTTTTGGAGAATCTGGCACGCACAACTGATGTTTTTGAAGAGTTCGGCAACATAGGTTGTCAGTTGCTTTGTCTTGACTTGCTATGCTAATTGGAAAGCATATGAATTCCACCAGAAAAGAAATTTCAGATGTGAATTAGGAAGTGAAGAAACTCTAATAGATGACTCATCAATGGTAGTCCTTGCTTTGATCTTGTGACGACATTGCATTTCTATTTTGAAGTACAGTTTTGTGTTAACAATTGCCAGTAGTTTTTGCATTTGTTTGAAATGCAAATAGAAATGGTAGTCCTTGGGATGCACGCCCTATTCATCATGTTCTGGCAGGTAGGGGCTTATGTTTGTGATTTGTTATGCTTGCTTGTGCGTATTGGCTCATTCTATTCCGAGTGGAAGCACAAACAAAATGAGAGAGTAAATGTAGGAAGGGGGAATTTTCTAGTTTTTTTGAGTGGTTTCTTTGTTCTCTTATTTGGACTGAAAGAAAAGAGAAATTTCCCCTAATATATGTTGCAGTTTCTGGCATTTATGTTTGTCACGTTGCCATGCTGTCACCTATCAATTCATGTTTGGCAAAATTTATAACAAGCTCTATCGACTCTAAAATACCTCGTATTACCGGCTTTGGATATGGGGATATTGTGCTGAAACCATATTTACAAGTGAAATAGAAGAACATTGCTCCGGAAACCTTAACAAAAACCTATGGTGTTTATCACTAAAGCAATATCTTCTATGTATCTCTGGTCCAAAAACAGAAAAGTCTAAAACAATTCAACTTAATCCCCTGAATTGAACTGCTAACATCTTGAAAACATCTGGACTTTCTCTCTTTCCATATTGTCCACTAAATGCTTGCGGGGACAATCTGGCATTTATGTTTGTCCCATTGCGATGCTGTCACCTATCAATTCATGTTTGGCTAAACTTATAACAAGCTCTATCGACTCTTAAATACCTTGTATTATTGGAATACATATATATATATATATATATATTATATATATATATATATATAATATATATATATATATAATATATATATATATATGTATATATGTAACTTTTTTTATATATTTAACAAAGCAGCACTCAGGTTGTGCTGAAACCATATTTACAAGTGTAACAGAAGAACATTGCTCCGGAAACCTTAACAAAACCTATGGTGTTTATCACTGGAGCAATATTTTCTATGTATCTCTGGTCCAAAAACAGAAAATTCTAAAACAATTCAACTTAATCCTCTGAATTGAACTGCTAACACCTTGAAAACATCTGTAATTTCTCTCTTTCCATATTGTTCACTAAATTCAAGCGGGGACAATCCCCCATCTATCTCTGTGTGTCAATCCTGCACCTGCTTCGTCCCAGCTAAGCAGGACCTCAGTAATCTTCCTTGGCATTGTCCAAGCAATACCTCTGATGCTAATGAAGATCTTCCACAGCATGTCTGTGACCCTACAGTTTATGAATAAATGGCTGACTGTCTCAGCTTCTTCACCACACATGTAGCATTCCGAGTGAGTATTGATATTTCTCTTGCTAAGGTTTTCATGAGTCAGCACCACTTCCCTGGCTAACACCCAACTAAAACATGCTACTTTGTGGGGTATTTTAACTTTCCAAATCTTCTTCCATGGCGAGTTTACCATCTGCTTATATGCTGAAGAAACCTTGAAGCTTCCGCTACTGTCTACTTGCCGCCAGTGTCTTATCGTTTCCCTGCTGTATACCTTTGAATTCTTCCAGTATTCTATACAACTCTACTAATTTATCCACTTCCCAATCATTTAGATTTCTTCTGATCTGGAAATTCCATCCGTATTGACTATGCTCCATCTACTGTTTTCTCTTGCTGTAGATCTAGGGCATAAATGTTTAGAAACCGATCCTTTAGACAAGAATAGGTAAGCCGTTTGTCCTCCCAAAAGGATGCATTGCTGCCATTAGATACCCTAATAGTGGTGGTATCAGCCATCATTAGAGGCCACTGTGTTCTTATGGACCTCCATAAACTCACTCCATATGGTGAGTTTACTTCCTTTGTTATCCTCACCATATTTAGCTCTTATTATGTCTACCCAGTAAGCTTGAGAATCCTGGGAGTATCTCCACAACCATTTCAGTTTGAGAGCATCACTCTGTCATTTTAAATTCCTGATGCCTAACCCACCTTGTTTGTTCCCACACATCACGTTGCACCATTTAATTAAATGTAACCCTTGTCCCTCCTTATTTATATTCCACTAGAGATCCCTCCTAATCTTATCAATCCTCTGAATAACCCCACTTGGAATGGGAAATAGAGACATCATATAAACCGTCATTGCATCAAGTATTGAATTAATGAAGAGTGATTCCACCCATCTCAATCACTGATTCCCAAATCTCTTTGGATTTTGATTTGGCTCACAAAGGCATTCCTAGGTATGTAGTTGGCCGTGTACCTGTTTCTCTTCCCAAAAGCTGAGTCAGAAGTTTCATATTAGGCACTGTGTTGATAGGATATGAATGACTTTTTCTCCAGTTGATATGCAGCCCTGACATGCCGTCAAACAGAACCAAAATAGTTATAAGTACTCTGAGCTGGTCCTCCTGCATCGCAAGATTAATTCCTCTCTGATTGGAGTGTGTTTGTTTGGTTACTCTTTAGTGATAAGGTTCTGTGAAGAATGAAGAAAAGTCCCAAATTGGTGGTTAATGAGATGGGTGGACTCTTATAAGGCTTGGGCAATCCTTCTCCCTTTGAGCTAGCTTTTGGGGTGTAAGTTAGACGCAAGACCTAATTTTACATGGTATCAGAGCACAACTCATCTCACCCAATGTTGAGCCCCCAAATTAAAAATTTCCCACGCGCCAGATGTCGATTCCTTGGCGTGAGGTGGGGGTGTTAAGAATGAAGAAAAGTCCCTATTGGTGGTTAATGAGATGGGTGGACTCTTTATAAGGGCTTGGGCAATCCTTCTCCTTTTGAGCTAGCTTTTGGGGTGTGTGCGCGCACAAAGACACACACACACATATATATGTATGTATATGTATATGTATATATGTGTGTGTGTATCAGATAAGTAGGTTTGATTCATTAAGCATCCAGAAGATGCAAATGAGTTGCAAAAAATGGAGTTAGCTCGTTTACAAAGTCACATATCTCCAACTAAAATTTAAGGAGCTTAGAAGATCCAAAGACATATGAGAACTATTCAGTTAATAACCAAGCAAAAAGATTAGGCAAACATCTATTTTTCAAAAATGTAGTTGGGATTTGAGATCCCAATAGAGCACTGATGGATTTTCCAACTCTCCACGGTCCCCACCCTCATAACATCTTTGATTTTCAGGTCATTGCCCAAGCCACTCCAAACTTGCACAAGCGCATAACCCGTACACACGTTATTACTGGATAGTGCAAACTAAGTAGCTTACACTTTCTATCGTATGTACAAATATCTACTGGACAATGCAAGAACAGTTCTACTCAATTTTCTGGAGTGTGAGACCTGATAGCTATCCAGTTAAGACATGCTACTTTTGTACATATCTTGGTTTTATTTTCAGGTCCATTCCTTGGTCCCCAACAAATATAATCTGCATTTTCCTACATCTAACTCTGGGTGCGAGCAACTTCCCCAGAAATTCCCGCATGCCATTTAGCTCCAAATCCTTGCAGTTCCTCTGAAATGAACATTCTAGGAGTTGCCGTCTCTCATTGACGAAAGTAGCCTCTGTATTACTTGCAATTTGGAAAAGGACAGGGTAATCCAACTTCATTGTTATTTCCAGCCCATTTGTCCATCCAGAATAATGTTTGTTTTCTATTTCTTACTCTGATATGAGTCATGCTGCTGAATTCATATTGCTTACTAAGTACTAATGTATTTCTATGGTCCTATACCGTGGGAAAAAGAACTGATTCTAGTACACCAGGATCTTGTTTCTCCATGCTTTGCTTCTATGATCTTTCTCCATAAAGCTTCCTCTTCATTATTGTACCTCCAACGCCACTTCATCTCTAGGCTTTTGTTGTGTATTGCCAAATCCCTAATGCCAGAACCTCACACTCCTTAGGTTCTGCATTTGGTACCATGAAATATAGAAACAAACCTTTCTGTAGGAGATTAAAGCGTGTACTAGATAAGGAATGATATTCTTCTTGGTGACTTGGTCAAGCAAATCAATTATTCTTAATGATGAAGCTCCCTTATTTATGATTCTATGCCTTGTGTTTGTTCTTAGACTGATTAGTTTTCTCTAATAAGTCACGTGCAATTTTGTTGAGGACATTCGCTTTCTGTTCCAAATTACTTTCTGGATTATCGAAGAGCAGCCAAGATGTCTCGAAAAGGACTGATGGAGCAGGACCTGAGCAAGTTGGATACAACACAGCTGCATCCACTTTCTCCGGAAGTAATTTCTCGTCAGGCTACGATTAACATTGGTAAACTGTCTGTTGAACCTTGAGTGCTTTGTGGTTTCGTATTCTGTATATTGGAGTGAAATTATTCTGTTTTTTTCTTTCTAACTTTCTTTTTCTGTACTGAATTTAATTTCATTTGCCAGGTACCATTGGCCATGTGGCTCACGGAAAGTCAACAGTTGTAAAAGCTATATCCGGTGTGCAGGTATGTTGTTATTTCAGACTTATAATGGCATTTAATTGAACTGTGCTGGGTTTGTTCTTTTCGTTCATAAGATTCCTGGTGGATGTCGCCGTCTCTTTTGATCACTTTTTCTTACTTGAATACAGATAGTGCGTTGATCTTACTAAAACGTCACCATAGTTTCAGATTGCACCATAATTATAGATAATCCATTATGATTATACCCATACGTTGACTGACAATTTTTAGTGTTTCATTTTCTACAATTGTGTAATTGGTCAATTTTTTGAAAGAAACTGCTTTTCGAGGGTTTCTCATTTTGCTTTTTGTTTCTTGTATGGTGGAAAAAAATAAACTCAATGCAATATTTCCCTTATTTAGCAAGTATACCTATAGCTTAGGTTGCTGCTATACCTATAGCTTAAGTTGCTACATAAGATGGAGCTTATTACAACAACAACAAACCCAGTATATTCCCACATAGTGGGGTCTGGGGAGGGTATAGTGTACGCAGTCCATACCACTACCTCAAAAGAGGTAGAGAGGTTGTTTCCGATAGACTCCCGGCTCAAGATAAAAGGCAGTATATAGAAGCATCCAAAGCATAGAACATGATAAAATAACATAGGTACGACATCCACAAAAAAAATTTTACATTGCCAAACAAAGGACACCGAAGTCCACCTAATTACGGACTACTACTTATCCACACCCTTAGCCCTCTATCCTAATGCTTTTTCTCCATATCTTCCTATTCAGGGTCATTTCCTCAGCCAGCTGTAACTGCTCCATGTCACGTTTAATCACTTCTCTGTAGTATTTCTTCGGTCTACCCCTATCCCGCTTGAAACCATTCAAGGCCAACCTCTCACACCTACGAATTGGGGCATCCGTGCCCCTTCTCATCACATGACCAAACCATCTCAACCTCACTTCTCGCATTTTATCCTCTACTGACACCACTCCCACCTTCTCCCGAATAATTTCATTCCTAACCTTGTCAGCCCTTGTGAATCCACACATCCAACGCAGCATCCTCATTTCCGCCACCTTCAATTTTTGGATATGAGAATTCTTAACCGGTCAACACTCCGCTCCATACAACATAGCAAGCCGAACTGCAACTCTATAGAATTTACGTTTCAGCTTGGGGGCACCTTCTTATTGCATAAAATTCCCGAAGCGAGCCTCCATCTCATCCAACCTGCCCCAATACGGTGAGAGAATCCTCATCTATCTCCCCATTTCCCTGAATCGTAGACCCGAGATACTTAAAACTCTCCCCCTTGCAAACTGCCTGAGAATCCAACTTCACTACCACCTTCTCCTCTTGCCTCGAGTCACTAAACTTGCACTCCAAGTACTCCGTCTTGGTCCTACTCAACCTGAAACCTTTATCTCCAGGGTTTGTCTCCAAACCTCCAGCTTATCATTAACCCCTTGTCGCGACTCATCAAACAAAACTATATCATCCGCGAAAAGCATACACAAAGGCACCTTGCCTTGTATATTCTGCGTCAGCACATGCATCACCAAAGTTAATAAAAACGGACTAAGAGTTGATCCCTGGTGCAACCCTGTCAAGACCGGGAAATGCTCCGAATCTCCTCCCACTGTCCTTACCCGAGTCTTTGCTTCCTCATACATGTCTTTAATCGCTCTGATGTACGCTACCGGGACCCTCTCACCTCCAAGCATCTCCAAAGAACCTCATTAGGGACCTTGTCATAGGCCTTTTCCAAGTCAATAAACACCATGTGAAAGTCCCTCTTCCTCTCTCTATACTGCTCTACCAGTCTCCGCACAAGGTGAATTGCCTCAGTCGTGGAGCGACTAGGCATAAAACCAAATTGATTCTCTGAAATAGACACAATCTTCCTCAATCTCCGCTCCACCATCCTCTCCCAAATCTTCATCGTGTGACTCAACAACTTAATACTCCGGTAGTTATTGCAACTCTGAATGTCACCCTTGTTCTTAAATAAAGGAATCATTATGCTCCATCTCCATACCTCAGACATCTTTGTTGACTTGAAAATATTGTTAAACAAGTTGGTCAGCCACCTCAACCTTGACTCGCTAGAGAACTTCCAAAAGTCTACCGAAATCTCGTCGGGCCCCATCACCCTGCCCCTTCGCATCTTGCGAATAGCTTCACTGACCTCTTCTACCTTAAAACGCCGACAAAAGCCAAAGTCGCGACACTCTTCGGAATGCTCCAACTCCCCTAACACAAGACCTCTGTCCCCCTCATCATTCCAGAGCTCATGAAAATATGACTGCCATCTTTTCTTAATGAGGGTTTAATGCACTTTACCTGGTCCAGATCACAGCCTTCCGCTCCCTAACCTTGGCAAACCTAAACAACCTCTTCTCCCCGCCTTTCTCATCTAACCCCTTATACAAACTCTCAAATGTTGCTGACTTAGCAGCCGTGACTGGTAACTTAGCCTCCTTTTTAGCTAACTTGTACTTCTCCCAGCTCACCCGCTTCTCTTCTTCATCCTTACTCTCAACCAACTTAGCGGAAGCTGCCTTTCTTCGTCTCTACCTTCTTTTTAACATTTCTATTCCACCACCAATTCCCCCGATACTGGCCAGACCAGCCCCTCGAAACATCCAACACCTCCCTAGCCGACTCCTTGATGCAACCAGCAGCCCTATCCCACATACTGTTTACGTCCCCCCTGCACTCCCACACTCCTATCCCCTCCAACTTCGCCCCTATCTCCAAAGCACTAACCGGAGTCAGACTGCCCCACCTAACCCTAGGCTGACCCTTACCACCTCGCCTCATCTTGCCCTTCTTGATAACCAAGTCTATCACCAGGAGTCTATGCTGAGTCGCAAGATTCTCACTCGGAATTACCTTACAATTCTTACATAATGCTCTATCCCCTTTCCTAAGCAGCAAAAAGTCAATCTGAGTCTTGGCTATCCTACTACGGAAAGTAACCACGTGCTCTTCCTTCTTCGAAAAGATGGAATTCACTACCACCAACCCAAAGGCCCTCGCAAAATCCAAAAGCGCAGCTCCCTCATCATTCCTAACCCCGAACCCAAAACCCCCATGCACATCATCGTACCCTAACGGCAAAGACTTGATGTGCCCGTTGAAATCCCCACCTATGAAAATCTTCTCCGAACGAGGCACGCCTCTAACCACCTCGTCCAAAACCTCCCAAAATTTCTTCTTTTCCTCGTCCAGGCCCACCACTACAGATGTTCAAAGTAAACCCCCCCCCCCCCCCCCAAGATCAACTTGATAGTCATAACCCTATCACAGACCCTTTTAACCTCTACTACCTGCCCCCTAAGCTGCTCGTCCACTAAGATGCCTACGCCATTCCTACGTCTTTCACTACCTGAAAACCACAACTTATATCCATCTACATCCCTCGCCTTGGAACCTACCCACTTGGTCTCCTGGACACACGCAATATTAATCTTTCTCTTCCTAGGAATCTTAACCAGTTCTATCGACTTACCCTGCAAGGTCCCAATATTCCACGACCCTACCCTCAAACTATCAACTCTCTTATCCCCTCCCTTAATACCTCGCACTCCGCATCTCGTCCCTAACTCAACACCAGCCCTCGAGCCCACCCCTAGCCCCCCAGGACCCCCAAGGCCCCAGGACATGACCCTATTCCACCATGTGCCACCCAAGCCACTACTCAAGACGGATTACAACGAAGGCTACAAACAACAATAAGCCAATAACAACAGAAGGCACACGCACAAGCACAAAATGCAACCAAAATTCCAGTACAACAGATGCTAGCAGAATAAAGATATAAAGAAATAAATAACAGATAGCGGGCACGCACAAAACACACACAATATCTGCCAGTACGCAAAATCAGGCTCAACTTAAAATCACAAGAAACCGAAACTAAAATTACCAAGGAACTAAACTGTGAGGGCAACTAAATAGTAAAGTTCAGATGTCACCGGGGTTCCGTGTATGTTGGTCACGGCAATTTTACTGTCGAAATTGGTTGCCGGAAATATAGTCACCGGAGAGAGGCCGGTTGTTCGTCGTCAGAATGTCGCCGGAGCTTCTTCTTGACGTTGCCGGGACCTTGTCGCAGGCTGACGTCTTACCCACTGTTTTAACAATTTTTAACTGGTTTTGGCCGGTGCTTCACTCTTCCACCGTCACTGGAGCCGAGCCAGCGGAAGCCTAAATCGGCCGGCGATAACAGTAACTGGCATCGAACTGGGGAGAAAGAAGGGCTTGGGGAGAGAGAGAGGACGGGGGAGAGATAGTGACCTTACCTGTTTCCGGCGTTACTACGCCGTCGCCGGCGTCCGCCGGTCAGTCAAGACCGTTTAAAAGTGTACGTTAAAAGTAGGAGAGGAAGGGAGCTTATTAGAATGGAGAATTTTGGCTAGAGTAATCAACTTTTGAGGTCCTTGATGATATTCATGTGATTGTGACTAGGTAGCTCTCAGTGAATGCTCTAGCATGGTGATGACCAAGTCTTTAGTTCTATTTTTTCCATGGGTAACGTTTAATCTTTATTTATAGAACTAGCATCACCCTGAAGAGTTACAGCCAAATAAGATGCCGTCTTTACAAGTCATGTAAGAGCTAATAAAGTGAACAATGGACAAACATCATATACATTTAATGGAGTCATGTTGGTATTGTCTAGAACCTCAAATATTATTAGGGAGTGTGATTAAAGCAAATGTGGAGAGGAAGACAAGTAGATATCAAAGGAAACAGTAGTAGTACTCATCTGGTAAAATGGGATGTACTTACTCTTACCAATAGACGGGGAGGATTGGGCATAAAAGACCTGAGATTGCATAATAGGAGCCTGCGACAGACGTGGTTATGGAGGTACAGTAATGATGATATGACACTGGAGAAATTTCATTAATCAGAAATCTGAAATGGAATGCCAATGAATCACTAAAGAAGTGACAAGTACTTATGGATGCAGTGTATGGAAGAGCATTAGGTATCTGTGGAATGATTTTTGGGTGAATGTGGTGATTTTAGTGGGGGATGGTAGTAAGACAGCTTTTTGGGAGGACCACTGGATTGGTGACAGTAGTTTGAAATCCACTTCTTCTGATCTCTACTCTATAAGCTCACAAACCCGCAACCAAATAAATAAGTTTGGAATCAAGGGTGGAACCGTAACTTTAGGAGAGCTCTAAATGATTTGGAAGTAAAAGTTTTGTTACCATTGATTCAACTTAAAAGGAACTTTTGGTGGAAAAAGGGGGAAACCAGATACTCAGATGGAGACTCGGTAACAAAGTTAATTTGTCAATAAAATCAGCTTATTGGTTTATGAATTATAATTAGCTCCATGAACAGGGTATGGCCTTGGAAACTGATTTGGAGAACAAAAATTCCAGTAAAGTTATCTTGTTTGTTTGGTTGGTGGAAAGATATTTAACTCAAGAAAAGCTACAGAGAGAGATCCAGATTTGTTCAAGGTGTCTACTATGTGGGTCAGGAGGGTGAAAGCAATGAACGTCTTCTCTTACATGGTAAGACAATAATAAATCTGTGGCTCATGTTCTTTTGTATTTTTGGCATAAATTGGGCTATGCCTAGTTCTACTGTGGATCTTTGAATCATTGGACGAATTTGGGAAAGAGAATGGAGAAGAAGATTGGTGGAAGATCATCCCAGCATGTATTTGGTGGACAATATGGAAAGAGAGGAACTCAAGACATTTTGAAAATACTAGCAATCCATTCCAAAAGATTAGGATGAGTTGTCTTAGTTTGTTCATTTTTTGGTGTAGCAGAATTTGTTGGGGGAAGTAGGAGATTTAGTAGATTTAATTGATTCCACCTAGGATTTATAACAGTGTTCAATTCTGCACATCTGTAATTTATGGTTCACTGTACAGCTAATGTATTGTTTATATTCAAATATACATACTTATTACCTTCTCCCAAGAAAAAAACTTGCTCTGTAGACTCGTTGTGGCTCTTTAAATCTCGAATCCAAACCTCCCTGTTTCTTTGCATATGTTTTTCATTTGACTAATCTTTTCCCTGTTACTTTGCCATACAAGATCTCTGCATAGTTTGTCAATTCTTTCGATTAAACATGGTGTATTTAATTTAGGCAATGAGTCCAGAACTGTGTTCTGAGAATTAGTCTACTACCTAAAGAGAGATATTGCCTTTACTAGTTGGAGAGTTTCCTTGTACATCTCTTTGATACACCATCCTAAATAGAAATAGAAATGGACTTGGCAAAGAGCCAACATTGACCTAAAGTGTTAGCCAAGAGATAAAAAGGCTGATGGGGTTGTCTGTTGACTGGTCTAGAGAGAACGGAGAGCCTCTCTCTCTCTCTGAGTCCTAAAAATCCACACATGATCCCAATAGGTCGTTGGTTCTATTTAATTTTTCTTGTGCAGGCTGCTTCCTTAATATTTGTATGTTACTATGGATAGATTGTAGGAAGTCTAGAACTAACACAAGTACTTGCAAAAAAAATAATATTTCACAGTAATTGAGAAGCCGAGAAGATGTTGCTTTGGGCGGCTTTACGCTATTACCCTTGAAAATAACCATTAATTATTCCCTGCAGACTGTTCGTTTTAAGAATGAGCTAGAGCGTAACATTACCATCAAGCTTGGGTATGCTAATGCCAAGATATACAAATGTGAAGAAGAGCGCTGCCCTAGGCCCATGTGCTACAAGTAAGCTTTTAAATTTTAGAGAAAAGTGTACTTTTGCTTCATCTGATTTGTTGTAAGTTAAACCAAAATCCTTTCAGGGCATATGGAAGTGGAAAAGAAGACAGTCCCATGTGTGATGTCCCTGGTTTTGAGAGCTGCAAGATGAAATTGCTGAGACACGTGTCCTTTGTTGATTGTCCTGTAAGTATTTCATATGCCAATCTACTGTGTAATCTTGTTTGCATTTTGAAGTTGATATACAAAGCGAGAAACCTTTGTTATATACAAGTGAAGATGAATATACCCTAGAATATCTTAGCTATAGCAATTCTGGAAGAAAACCTAAATTGATATATCGAAGACAGCCTTTTCCTGTAATGTTACTGCTTTATTTGTACGGAGCTTCATCCATTCCATCAGAGTTTCATTGTGAAGTTCCTCTTAGCTCTGACTTGTATTTTGAAGAAGGCTAATAATTCCCCTGATTCTTCCTGTTTTTAATTTTTCTTAGAAGAGCAAGTTTCTGTTTGGTTTATTTTATTTCAAGTGTCATTGGTGAATCCCATCTCAGCATTTTCGACCCTACAAGTTTTTAAGCTGTTTATTTTATTGTTCCGTTGACTGAAAATCTCTGCATCTCTTTGATGGTTTTGGTTTCAAATATCTGAGCCCATGTGGTTTGTCAGTTTATTCTAACTTGTCTATGTTTAGATACTGTACTCTTTAGGCGTAAGGGTTCAAGCGAATGACATTTATATCATTAAGTAAAAGGTATTTTTTCATAGAAGGGGAATCTGTTTTTATGTTTCAAATTACCATTGACTGCTTTTTTTTTCCCCCCTCAAATTCTTACGTTTGAAATTAACATTGGATGCGTTCAACTAATTATGGTGAAGATGGCTGAGCATCTCTTCTGCATGCTGTTCCTTTTTTTTTTTTTGATGAAGTCTTTTCTGCCTGCTGGTTATATTGCATCTAGTTTATCTATAATTTACTTCATCTCTTCACGGGTAGTTTGCGAGTGTACATTTTTAGTATTATAGAAGATGTAGTTGATTGATATTATCCAGGTATAAAACTTTCCCCTACATATGGCATGTTGTGTTAGCTCTTTTGGTTCGTTGATGATAAAATTATTGTCTAATATCTATGAGCCATTTGATTTTTTTGGACAAGTGTGTATATTCTGCGTCTTTTGCTTGCAGGGTCATGATATTCTCATGGCTACCATGCTTAATGGAGCAGCCATTATGGACGGAGCATTACTTCTGATTGCTGCCAATGAGAGCTGTCCCCAGCCTCAGACTTCTGAACATTTAGCTGCTGTTGAAATTATGCGCCTCCAACATATAATAATTCTTCAAAATAAGGTTGATCTTGTTCAGGAAAATGTTGCCATCAATCAGCATGAAGCCATTCAGAAATTTATTCAGGTTAGTGGTATATGGTATTGGTTAGCCTTGCATTGTCTTTGTGCATTATCTATGAGGCTATATAGTGATATTCAACACCATGTTCAGGGAACTGTCGCTGATGGTGCCCCAGTTGTACCAATATCTGCTCAACTGAAGTATAACATTGATGTTGTTTGTGAGTATATTGTGAAAAGAATTCCGATTCCTGTGAGGGATTTCACTTCACCACCCAATATGATCGTTATTCGGTCATTTGACGTGAATAAACCTGGTTTTGAAGTTGATGAGATCAGAGGTGGCGTTGCTGGTGGCAGTATTTTAAAGGTGTTTTTAATTTCCTTTTAACTAGCTAATACTCTATGCTCGCTACATCTCGTTGGTCATATAGCTTTGTGATTGACATGTCACATGACAGACCATTCTTTTTATCATCTACCGTAGTGGGGTGCTTATTCTTAGCTGGACATTTAAGAAAATCTCATAGCAGCATTTACATACTAGGTGTCAGCAGTTCGATTCTTTGTGCAGGGTGTGTTGAAGGTAAATCAATTGATAGAGGTTCGTCCAGGTATTGTTGTCAAGGATGAAAGTGGCAACATTAAATGTACCCCCATATATTCAAGAATCGTGTCATTGTTTGCCGAGCAAAATGAACTACAATTTGCTGTGCCTGGAGGACTTATTGGAGTTGGAACAACCATGGATCCAACACTGACACGTGCTGATCGATTGGTGGGACAAGTTCTTGGGGAGGTTGGGTCACTTCCTGAAGTTTTTGTCGAACTAGAGGTAAATGGCTTGTTCAAAACAGTTCAGAATAGGATAAGCTAAAATGTGGCTGTTGATATCTCCTATTTACTGTTTTTTTTTTAAATGAGTATATTATAGTTTTGTACTCTGTTTTCTGTTGTAAAGTATTATCTTTTCCTTTTCCTAATTTGTTGTTTTTAGTTAACTTATATAGTTAAGTTGGCTCACTACTTAAATCCATTTAATTTTCTAAGGCCATGTGCTTGCATATCCTTCATTGAATCTAGTGCTACTCCTTTGCAATGCAGGTGAATTTCTTTTTGCTCCGTCGTCTTTTGGGTGTGAGGACAAAGGACACAGAAAAGCAGGGTAAAGTTTCAAAGTTGGCGAAGGGAGAAATCCTTATGTTAAATATAGGGTCTATGTCAACTGGGGCTCGGGTTGTTGCTGTTAAAAATGTGTTTGCGAAACTGCAGTTGACATCCCCAGTGTGTACCAGCAAAGGTGAAAAGATTGCTCTTAGCCGGAGAATTGAGAAGCACTGGCGTCTTATTGGTTGGGGTCAAATTCAAGCTGGTATTACTCTTGATGTTCCACCGTGCCCCATCTAAGTGAATGGTTGGTGTCAAATTCAAGCTGGTATTACTCTTGATGTTCCACCGTGCCCCATCTAAGTGAATCGAATTAGTCAGTTTCTGAAAGAACGGGAATTAAGTAGTGAAACAGCATAAGACGGTATTAGATGTGGGAAGGCAGGAAGTTGCTGGGAACAATTTTTGTCAGGTGGAGAAGAAAACATTATTTGAAGTTCTCGATACTTTTATGATCTGCGATATTTTACTTTCCCTCTCATTTTATATTCTCCCTCTCATTTTTCTTTGCCTTGTCAAAATGGTGTTGTACCTTGTAATTCAATAGTTTGGATGGATAAAATGAGTTCCATCGGAAATAGTGAGCTTGCGGCAGCATTTGAACCACCTTAAATCTCTTCTTGTTTATAATTGCTTTGCATTATATGCCACTGAAGTGCAGAGATTTTCGAAGACAGATCTGGGTCGGCACTGTTGATTATCGCAGAATATTAATTTCTATCTAAAACTAAGGTTGTAAATCATATGAAGATTACACACGTCATAAGTTATAAGCCTACTGGTTTAGGTAAATATTTGATGTCAAGAGCTTATAATGACTTCCTGATTAAGATAAAGGAATTAGCCGTTTCTCTATATTTAACGACTTGAAATTTGATGAAATATGTGAAATTTGTGGTTTCGTGATTTGACTGTTTTATCCTTCTTCGTAGTTGCATTGTGGTATTTTTGGGGTGTGGGTGTGATTGACACGGTTTCTGATGCATTATGGTATTATTTGTGTGATATTGTGTTTTTTGGAGGCTTCAAGTTTTATTTTTAACTTCTGTTATCTTTTGATCCGTGCGACGGATGGTTGTATGGACTGCGCCAGCAGCTTCGGAACGTCGAATTTTAGGATGGTAATATGGTTGATGTGATTTTTTTGTCTTTTAAATCTTATTTTGATCCCCGATTTGAAAAATTGTGATTGAGTTTTGGGGGTTGACTTTATAAAAATGATATTTTTAAAAATTCTAATATCTCCATTGAGCTCGGAGCATTGAATTTAGTGTGGTTACATAGTTCGTTTGTGTATATTGAATTTTAAGCGAATCTCGGGCACCTCGTTGAAGTTTGTTTTGAACTTGGAAAATTTGGTGCATCAGGTTGCACCAGCAACCTGGATCACAAAGGGTAAAACTCATTTGAGGAATGTGTTTTATGCCTTATGTACTTGGTAAGTTGGTATGAGTATAAATAATAGAAAAATACTTGTACTTAGGCGAAATTTAGAGTTGCGCATCCTGAACTTTGCGGTGGAGTGTGTTGGGGGGGGAGGGGGGATCCTATGACCCTCTTAGATTATTTTTTACCGTATTTAACTAGCATATATTTGTCCCTTATCAAACTTTTTTTCTTACGCGCTCAATGTGCGTGAAATACACGCAGTGGTTTAAGTGCCAAATATATGCAAGCTAAATACGGTAAAAAATAGTTTAGGGGGTCATAGGATCCTCGCAAAGTTCAGGATGCGTAATTGCAAATTTTACTAAAGTATATGTATTTTTCGCACCTTTTTCCCTATAAATAACCCCTTTTTGCTCGATTTTTGCTCGTTTTTCATCTTGACTCTTGAGAGCTAAACCCTAAAATAACGTGAGAGCTTAAAAGTGAAGTTTGTGGGTGATTAAGAAGCTAGATTAATATCTATTTCTGGATTCTATTACAGATTTAAGGTGAGAATTCACCCTTTATCAATTTCTTGATTAATTGTTCAAAAATCCTAAAATCTTAGTACTTGATTTAGCTCCAAATTCTAAACATTTTCACTTGAATAATGTTCTTAATCCTATAATTACTAGTTTTCCCCCAATTTCATCTTCCAAAACAACTTTGATTCTTGATTTTAAAACGGAATTCAAAGGTTTTATTCAGTAAAGCTCAAAAATGATTTTCCTTCGATTTGAACCTCATTTTTGACTCGATTTGACTTGAGTTTTCACCTGTAGATTCCTAAAGGTATGGGGAACACTCTTTTGCAGTAAAGTTATGATTTTACCCTTCTTTTCTAAAAACTCATTTCGGAGGTTCGTTTTGATCTCGAATCAAAAGTAGACAATATGAGGGTTTCGTTAGCCTTGTTTTGATGCATAAAATCTAAATTTCTTGGTTTTAGTTCATTTCGAGATTATTCGTGAGAAGTACAATTTGGTGACTGAAGTGTTGCAGACCGATTTCGGCCTTCGAGGTAGGTTATGTGTTAACTTTTCAGACTCTGCTGGATAGTTAATTCCTATACAAAATACATGTTAAGGGGATGAGTACTAATCATGAAATTGACTATTCTAATGTGTTGTGCCCGTGTGGGGCCTATATGTGATATAATTGTTGTTTTGGGATATTACGTGATTTATGTGACCGTATGGGGTCCTATATGATGTGGATAGCCTGATATACTTATGACTAATTGTATTGTGTTGTTGAAATGCCTAATATAGTACCATTCATGTATAGTGCTGTATTCATACTTTATCGGCATATGAATCATGTGGAATTTCATGGATGGTGGAAAATAATGAATGGATATTGACTCACGTAGTTGTGGAATATCTCATTGTGGTTGGTTGTGAAATTATATCTTATGGTTGTTTGTGGAAATATTCATTGTGATTGGCTGTGAGTATCTCATCCTCATATCATACTCATTCATGAAACAAGTGGTACCATCACGGCAACATCTGAGAAACACCGGCAACACCTTTTATGATAGAAAATGTGACATCTTATAAAACCCTCTCTGAGGGATATGCCAGGGTGGAGATATGCATATGTATATGGATATAGATATATGTATGGATTGTATATGGGTTTAAAAACCCCCAAGGATTTCACATTAGGAGGCCTGCCTTCGTGGGTGAATATGAGGTTGTGCGACAACCTCGTGCATCATCATCATCATCATCACCATCATCACCATCATCTTATACATTGTACTTGCTTTATTGTGTTTATGTTGTGATCAAATTATCATATTGACTTGTCACATATTTGTTTGATCTATCTTTCGTTATTTGTACTTGATGATCTTGTATAAATACGTTTTTTCTTATTTCTACTTATACGTGATATGATGTATGCTTGTGTTCTATCTGGTTATTATTGTTACAAATACATGTGATATATTATAACTATTAGTGCAAGCGGTGTAGGCTACTATAATGGGATGTTTTCTTACATTCCCTTTATATGTATTTTGTATGTTTTATTATCTACTTTTATTGGTCGGTCTATGATACCTACTGAGTACAAGTGGATCGAACTCACGGCTACTGCACCCTTTCAGTGCAGGCCCTAGTACGAGTGCATCCTAGTTTGGTTGATTCGAGCGATGTTTGGTGCTTTTGAGGTAGTGGTTGACTTTTAGGCATCCGAATGTATTCAACTATCTTTCTTATTGACTATGTCTTTACTTTCATTTCAGAAACTGTATTTCTCATCTTATATTTGGACATCTTATGTATTTCTTTTGGATTCATGTTGTACTAGATACATTCTTGTAATGTTGACATCAGGTTTTGGGAGTTATGTCTGTATTGTTGATTATATTGTTTTCGCACTTATCTTATATTGTTCGGCTTTATTCTAGAAACCTTACTTGGGGGTATTTCTATCTTTTTCTTTTTTTTACGTATCAGTTTGGGTGATAGGATTACTTGTCAAGGTATGTCTCAAAAAGTGCCATCATGACCCTTAATTTTGGGTCGTGACACTATACTTGTAGCCTCTAAGGACTCCAAATAGGTGAGAATGTAGAAAATTCCATATATGGAATGGAATTTATTAGACTTGCCACCTAAAGTAACTTTTAGTCAACTTTCCCTCTATACTAGTTGTTCTTTTGTGTTGAGGGAATTCTAACACTTCATATTTTTGGTAAAAATTGTTGATGCCAAGGATGGATGCACCTTGCGGGTTGATCCTAATGCGGATTAGTTGTACACATGAAAATTTTCTAATGTTTCAATAAATACTATATTTGAATTTACATGATTGTAATCCATCAAAATACAACGGATTATAGTTTCACGAGGAAAGAAATTTCATCGAGCCTCTCCCCAATCATACATAAGGCGTTGACAGTACTAGAGCACTTTGCTAACTCGAAAGGCTTTGGTTTAACAAATGAGTTTTGGCTAAATCAATTTTGTTTTGATGGTAATTATGGATATTTTATCACCAAGTGAGAATTATGAATACGTGAGGATTATGAATACAAAGAAAGCAAAAAACATCAGGCAACTGGTCGCAGACCCAATTCCCATCAAGACGACATTGCTCCTATACAATTGGTCAAGGGTAGAAATTAAGAACAAGATTCCAGCTAGTATGAGTTCCATATATGCTTGAACAAAGACCTCTTGGATCACATGCTTCACTATTGTGTTTAGTGTACATTTCGACCCATTAAAGACTTGGTTCCTCTTATGCATTGATGCACTACTGAAATGTTATTACAATTTAGGAAGGAATTGGAGTAGCCTAAAGAGCAAATTAGGAAGAATTACTCTTGAACAGCTTATCCAGAACTCAATTGAGTTGTTATGGAAAGAGAAAAAAGAGAAACTTGCTTATTGATCTTGATTCAATTTTTTCATCTTTACAACTACTCAATGCTACAACTGTTTAATAAGGAAAGAAGAGGAAAAGAGTGAAACAGGGGTTCCAAGAGTTAGTTATTACTAACTATAGTAGTAACTGACCTTAACAGACCCTAACAGTCTTATCAGCTACTGGGACCACGTGCAACTCACGTGACTAACTGATTTTAACAAAATCTAACTCTAAAAAGGAATTACTACTCAATTATGGAAAATCATTACAAATGGATCATATCAAATATCCCTCTCTTCAAACCATTCTTGTCCTCAAGGATCCAAGTGGGGATACTCGACTCTGACTAAGTCCAAATCCTCCCAGGTGCTATCCTCATCAGTTGCATTCATCCATTTGATGAGAACCTGTGCAATGAATTGATCATTTTTGGGAGCTAAACATCTATCAAGAATAGCCTCAGTAATTCGCAAAACAGGACCCAAGTCAGTCTGCACCACAAGCAATGTAATAGAGGCAGTGCTGGAACCTAACTTCTTCTTCAACTGTGAAATATGAAAAGTGGGGTGGATTTTTGAGTTTGCTGGGAGATCTAGTGTGTAAGAAAGCTTGTCAACTCTGACCATAATTTGAAAAGGACCAAAGTATTTGGTGGAGAGTTTATGAAAACCATGATCTCTGAGAGAGTTTTGTTTGTAAGGTTGTAATTTTACAAACACCCAATCCCCAACGGAGTAGTTCCTGTCAGTCCCTTTCCCATCAGTAATAGCCTTCATCCTAGCTTGAGATTTAGACAAATTTGCTTTGAAGACTCACATGGTAGCTTTCCTAGACTGCAAACTTCTATCAACTACATCAATGTGAGAGTCAAAAGCCATGTAAGGCAATAGAGGAGGGGGTTTCTATCCATAGACCACCTCATAAGGTGTCAACTTTACTGCTGAGTGGAAAGAGGTGTTATACCACCATTCTGCCAGTGGGAGCCAATGATGCCAAGATTTGGGTCGTTCAAAGGTCATGCCGTAGGTAGAATTCCAAACATCTATTGACAACTTTAGTTTGTCCATCTATTTAGGGGGTGGTAAGCTGTGGAAGTCAAAAGAGATACCTTTTGTAGTTTAAAGAGTTCCTGCCAATACTTGCTTGTAAATACTGTATCCCTATTAGAAACAATTGACCTGGGCATGCCATGGAGTTTAAAATCTCTATCCATAAACAACTGAGCTACCTCTAATGCAGTATAAGGGTGCTTAAGAGACATAAAGTGTGCGGCTTTGCTCAGTCTGTCCATAACCACAAAGATGACATCCTTACCCGCAGCTCTTGGTAAACCCTCAACAAAATCCATTGAGATATCCTGCCATTTCCCGGTAGGAATAGAAAGGGGTTGCATTAAGCCAGGATAAGCCATAGTCTCACCCTTGCATTTTTGACAGACTTCACAGTGTCTCACAAAAGTATACATATCTTGCTTCATTCTCTTCCAGTAGAGGTCTTGTCTCATTCTTTGTAAGGTATCTTGAATACCTTAGTGTCCCCCAATTGAGCTGGCATGATAAAAATCCAATAACTTATTTCTAAGATCGAGATCATTACCAACCATCAACTTTTCTTTTCTGCTGAGAACACCAGACGAGTACGTATTATATAGTTTACAAGCTCCTGTAGTCTGGATAGTCTGATAAGTTTATGTAGATAGGGGCCCTGAGTCCATGAGTGATTAATTTGATCTAATAAAATTAAGTGCAAGCCTGAGATGCTGCAGAGATGGATCATTTCTTCCCTCCTAGATAATGCATCAGCCACAATATTATTATTTCCCTTCTTGTAAACAATATAATCATAACCAAGCAACTCGACCAACCATTTTTGTTGACAAGGGGTAGTGATCCTTTGTTCCAATAAGAACTTCAAGATGTGATGATCAGTTTTCACTACAAAATGTCTACCAAGGAGATAAGGTCTCCACTTCTGAACAACACTTACTAATGCCAACAACTCCCTTTCGTAAACCGACAATGCTTTGTTTTTGTCTCATAATCCTTGGCTTAAAAATACAATAGGTCGATTATCTTGAGCCAGTACTGCCCCAATACCCCCACTAGATGCATCTATTTCTATCATAAGTTCCCTTGAAAAATTGGGAAGAGCCAACACAGGGGCTGAAGTGATGGCTATCTTTGGTGTTTCAAAAGCGGTGGTGGTAGTGGAAATCCAAGCAAAGCTTCCCTTTTTTAATAGATCATACAAGGGGTATTTGTCAATCCAAAAGGCATTACTAGATATTCAAAGTGACCATGATGAGTTCTAAATGCAGTTTTAGGAATATTAGATTCAAACATTCTAATTTGATGGTACCTTGACCTTAGATCCAACTTGGAAAAGTATTTTGCTCCATGTAATTCATCCAGTAGCTCTTCAATCACAGGAAAGGGAAATTTGTCCTTCATTGTATAATGATTTAGTTCCCTATAATCCACACAAAGTTTCCATGATCCATTTTTTTTCTTTACCATCACAACTGGTGAAGAATAAGGACAAGTGCTGCTCCTAATGACCCCACTGTTGAGCATCTCATTTACCATTTTCTCTATTTCATCTTTCTGAATAGTAGGGTACCTGTATGGACTAATATTGACTGGAGGGGTACCCTCTTTGAGTACAATCTTGTGTTCATGCAATCTAGAAGAAGGCAATTCAGCAGGAACTTCAAACAAGTCCTTGTAATTCTGAAGCACCACCTGCAGATCAGCTTCTTCATCTATATTTTTTGAAATCTCCATAGAACATAAAATAACTGTCGTTTCCTCCACCATCATACCCAGAGATATCATACATAATTCAGAGGGTTGAGCCACGAATTTCTCCATATTTTTCTGCTGAATTATCTTAGTCTTTGTGGGTTGTATTCCCCTAAGGGAAATTTTATGTCCTTTGATACTGAACTATATTTTCAACTTTTTGAAATTCCACATAATGTCACCAAGGGATATTAACCACTGAATACCCAAAACCATGTTACATCCACCAATAGGCAGCACCAACATATCAGAACCAAACGTCATGCCCTACATTTTCCAAGCCACTTTCCTGCAAACATAGTTACTTTAGATATTCTTCCCATCATCTACAGACACTCCAAAGGGTGAAATAGTTATCAACATGCATCCCAACCTCCTAGCAGTGTTTAAATCTAAAAAATTATGAGTGCTCCTAGTGTCTATCAATACATAAAAAACCTTTCCTTTTGCAGAAACTATCACTCTCATGGTCCTAAAGTCATGAATCCTATTGATAGCATAGACTGACACATAAGGCAAAATAGATCCATTTTCATCAGTTCCCAATTCCTGGCCTATCATAGTAAAAAATTCAGCAGGATCCACCATTGATTCTTTTGTTTCCCCAGACTCATCCCCCTTATTCTACTTCTATGAAAAATAACCGTCTCTTTTTCTTACAAACATGTCCAAAGGAGTATTTTTCATCACAGTTAAAGCATAGTCCCTTTCTCGTTCTTTCATCCATTTCAGCAGGGGTTAAAATTTTAGCAATTTTTAGATTTGGTTTGGATATACTAGTAGTTTGTAGTGGCTTAGGAAAATTTTGTATTGGCTTGGATGCCTAATTGGAAGGTTGGGAGAAAGAAAAAGAAGGGTTATTATAGTTGTTTTGGAACTTAGGATTGGTTCTAGGAGTCGGTAAAATAGCCGAACTAGTAAAGGATTTCTTCTGGACTAACAAAGTTCGCTCTTGTATCTTAGCTAAACTCATTGCCTTAGCTAAAGTTCTTGGGCCTAACATCTTTACAGGAAGACCAATCTCTCGTTTTAACCCTCTTATAAAGCAATTGACCACATAATGTTCAGGTAGTTCTACTCGAGTCAGCAATTCATCAAACAAATCTATGTATCCTTGAACAGAGTTTACCTAACATAGGTCTTTAAAATCCCCCATGGGGTTATCGAACAAATCTGTTCCAAATCTCGCATACAAACAACTCACGTATTCCACCCATCGAGTCCATTCTCTTGAAAATCTCTACTTCATAGACGATTGATGCCATTGAAGAGCTTTGCCTTCAAGCTTGCAAGACGCCAATTTTACCTTGGACCCTTTTGGTGTTTCATCAACTTCAAAAAATTTCTCACATTTATAAAGCCAATCCTTCAAACCCTGACCATCAAACATAGGAAATTCTACATGATAACCCCTCATAGGTAGCTGGTAACCTCCATTTCTTAGTCCCTCCTGCGTCGAAGGCTCATTTTCTTCCAAATTCACAGGTCGATAATTTTCCCTATTATTAGGGTTCCGATCTTACTTCCCCTAATGTTAGGGTTTTGATTTGCATTCCTGAGTAACAATTTCTTAATCTCATCTATTGGTTGCGCGACTTTCCCATCCACAACATCACACATTTCATCCATGGAATTGACTATTCCCTCTATCGATCCCTTGAAAGTATTGACCTCTTTATGTAATTCTTGCATCATCATATCATGATCCCCATCAAAATCAGTCAGAGAATCGATGGCTCTGATACCACTGATACACTATTGAAATGATATTACAATTTAGGAAATAATTGGAGTTGCCTAAAGAGAAAATTACGAAGAATTGCTCTTAAACAACTTGTCCAGAACTCAATTGAGTTGTTATGGAAAGAGAAAAGAGCGAAACTTGCTTATTGATGTTGATTCAATTTTTTGATCTTTACAACTACTCAATGCTACAATTATTTAATGAGGAAAGAAGAGGAAAAGAGTGAAACAGGGGTTCCAAGAGTTAGTTATAACTAACTCTAGTAGTAACCGACTTTAACAGACCCTAACAGTCTTATCAGCTACTGGGACCACGTGCAGCTCACGTGACTAACTGATTTTAATAACTAATTACAAATCTAACTCTAAAAGGGAAATACTACTCAATTATGGAAAATCATTACAAATGGATCATATCATTCATACGTGGTATATACACCATTCCAATCCATACGATATATAATGGAGCTTCATCTATTTTTTTTGTGGTGGTTTTCCATCCATACACACTCTGTTGTCCAGTCCCAGAGCGTTCTTGATATTCCTTGACGCTTCTACTACTTTGCCCATATTTCTACCGCAAAAGGACACTGGAAAAACAAGTGTCCAAGACATTCATCAACCTCTTTACATAGTGGACATAGCGAGACCACATCCAAATTCCATTTAAGCAAACGATCCTTAGTATATAGTTTTCCATTTGCCCCTAAGTAATCCATGAATACCCATTTAGGAGGGGTAGGATTATTACAGGTTAATCTTCTCCAACTCACTTTGAAAAATTCTCCTATTAGCTTCAAGAACATATAAGTTAATAGAGAATTTCTTCACTGTCAATTTAATAGTAAAGTTAAGCCCTGCCAGCTCCATATATGAACCGACTTTAATGATTTTTTTACAACCCAAAAGGCTTACTTGGCAATTGTTAAGTATACTGATTCCCCTTTTATATATTATTAGATGAATTCACTGAATCCATAACTTTCCCTTATTATTACTCATATTCCACAATAAATTACACAATGCAGCCTCGTTCTGAAGTTCTATATTGAGCAAGTTTAGCCCCCAACACTTTTAGGAAGGCATAACCTTACCCATGCTATAAGTATTTTTTTAGGTAACTCCACATTTTCTGTCTAGATAAATGTTATACATATCCTGATAATGAGCTCCACTACTTTTTTGGCAATAAAAAGGTCTGGGACCGATATATTTGAATTGAGAATAACACTCTCCTCAACAATTTCATACGGCCAACATATGACAATAGCTTTAATGTCCAAGAAGTGATCCTACCAAGCATTCTAACAAGAAGGGTTGACATTGAACAAAGATAATCTTTTGGAAGTTTGGGGAACCTCTAAGTTCCTAGGGAACAATTCAACTTTTACCTTGCCTATTAGTTTAAGAATCAATTGTTGTATTCCAGACTTTACTCCTCCAAAGTAAATGGATAACTTTTGGAATTTTTCTTGAAGGCCCAAGACACTAAAAAAACTTTGAAACTGAGAGAATAAGCTCTGCAGTAAGCTCAAATCACCTCTACTAAACAATAAGAGGCCATCTACAAAATCAAGATGGACTATCTACAATTTTCCATATATTGGGTGGAGCTTGAATGATTTGTCATATTGGAGTTTCTTCACAAGCCTACATAAATATTCCATAGCAAGGATGAAAGGTAAGGTGAGATTGGATCAATTTTCCTTGTTCCTTTCAGGGAAGTAAATGACACTGATGGCTTCCCATTAATGAGGATAAAATATGCCATTATAGTAAAGCTAAGCATAATCCAATCTACGAAAACTGTAGGGAAATCAAGGAGAAATGATCAAAAAATTTTGTGAACTAGATCTTTGTTTTATCCCAAAATGATTAAAAAATTTTGTGAGGAGAAATCCATAGCTGATAGCCCAGACTAACTGATCCTATTCTGAACCACTAACTTACACCAACTAAGTAATTTTTTTGCACTCTTGGCTCAGGGCTATTATTTCAGGCTTTACTTATTTGGTTCATGCAAAGTTTGGTCAGGTTATCACATTAACTCTCCTAATTCCATGCTGAGATACCAACATTGGTTACCATCCAATTAAGAATACAACAAAGCATATAAACCCAAATTTTTTGGAGGGGTTCATTCAAACAATTCAAAAATAGTTTCACATGCTTTTTTTTTCGAAAATACCAATTTTTCTCATTTTACTTTAAGTTACACACAAAAAAAGCTAAAAATAACAATAAAATTAATTAAAAAACCCTAAAAATGCTGGTTATAACTACGATATAGTAGCCGACGGAAAAAATACGACAACAAATATCCTCAGCTGTGGTACATGCCCACCCCTAGCTTGAAAATCATGTTATGTTCACATTGCATAAAATCATAAAAAAAAATATAAAACTAGGGTGTGGGACATACCTGTAGTGCACTAGGCTCCAACTCATGACATCTGCTTTGTTGGGGTGCAGAATGGACCTTAGTCATAGTAATAGTGGCCTTAGCGGTGGCCGTGGCACTTGTATCAATGCTGACACGAATGGTATTTAGTGAACTCAATGGTGTCACACTCACTACGGCACATGCCATACCCCTACTCCTCAACTCTCATAGTATTAGCAAGCAGGGCCTAAAAATACTAGATATCCTAACTCTATGCCCTACCTTATGGATCTTAGATAACTAGTCTTGCATTGTCTCCTTGCTTGCTTCAACTGCTTGCTTCAAATTATTTAGTTCTCATTGACTTTTTCTTTTCTTACATTCTCTCTCGCCACTACCTTCCAAGATCTATTGTTTACTTTTGTGCCCCATATGTTGGGAATGTAAGCATCTCCTCTACAGCGTTTCCTTGATGACCGACATAGAGGGAGTTGATAAAGCTGAATACGACCTCATATCCATTTCCTCTATAGCAACTCCCAGTGTTGCCATGTCACGATTTGAACCAGGGCCTAGTCATGAAGGGTATCTCATGGTGCAATAACCTTCAGGGTGCAATAAAGATAAAAAACAAAAGTCAACAAAGATAACAATAAGAAAGATATAAAAACCAAGTGATAATTTCAAGAATAAAAATAAACAACCAACCCAAAACTTATCTATAAAGCCTCTAAACCAAGAATACCAAACTAAGTCAGGACATGCCCTCAACTATGACAAACAGGAATTCACAGTTCCCAAAATATGAAAAGAAACCTAATAAAATGGTAGGGTTTTTCAAAAGATAGAGGCTCACCACTTCATAATAACTTGACCACAACCATACCATCTAACGCTGCACAAGAGTAACAAAAAATCCTCTGGATCCTACATCATGAAACAAAACAGTGTCTAGGGATGGTCAGTGGGGCGAACACTGATATGTAACTCAAGGGAAAGAGATAAAGTAGTGCACTTATCAAAGATTAGTCAAACCACATACACAATATTTATATACATGTAAATATAGGATACCGAAATATGGACAAGGGAAATGAATATGCCTGAAGTTTAGAAGAAATCAAAGAGAATTTGAAGTTTGAAGTTTTAATGTTGAACTTCATATATAACCCTACTATCTTTTTCTTGAAAGTTAAAGAGGAAAAATTAAGGTTTGGTTTATGATAACTGATGGTAGATGGGTCATTTAGGTGTTTTTAGTGGTGGGAAAGAGTTTGGAGGGAGGAAAAGACCAAAAAGACCCTAATTAAAATATATAGGAAAAGTCTGGAAACAATCATCATGGCTTGGGTAACGACTCGTGAGGTCCGACCATAAGTCGTGACCTAGAATCATTACTTAGGGATCAAAAATCTGGATCTTCATTGTTATGACAACGGGTCTCTCATAACGATTTGTTAGCGGACATAACGACTCGTCATGAATCATCAGGGTATGGGGCTGAACTCCTGGGCTTCCTTTTGTTGTAACAACGACTCCCTCCTAATGACTCATGACGTTTGACAATGAGTCATTGTAAGAATCATTGCCACTAGCAGTTTGACATCATTTTTCATAACTTGGCTAATTCACTTATTCATCTTTTAGAGGGTCTAAAGTTAAAGAACTCGGGGTGTTACATTATCCCTCCTTTTGGACCATTCATCCCTGAATAAGAAGTTAAGGTACCTTTAACATGATAACAGACAAAATACAAATAGAATCCAAGGAAAAATTCAAAATGCGATAAGAGGGAAATAAAATTCATACCTTAAGTACTTCCATTCTTCGCTGGAAATAAGAACAGGTATTTGACTTTCATATATTTTTCAGATTCCTATGTAGCTTCCTCCATCTTAAGATTTCTCTAAAGCACTTTTACCGAAGCTACATTCTTAGTTCTTAATTGATGAACATGCCTATCCATTATCTCCACTGGGACCTCTCATATGATTATGAATCCGTGACACCAAATTCTCAACATGCACTATGAAACAAGGATCACCCACATACTTCTTTAGCTTAGACACATGGAACACAAGATGATCCAAGCTTGCTGGCAAGTCTAACTCATAAGAGATATTCCTAATTCTCTATACAACCAAACACAGACCAGTGTAATGGGGATTAAGTTTACCTATCTTCCCAAATCTCATAACTCCTTTCATAGGAGAAACCTTTAAAACACCCAATCACTAATATCAAACTCCAACTCTCTCTGCCTCACATCCGCATAAGACTTTTGATGTCTTTGAGAAGTCTTAAGCCTTTCTCTAATTACCTCACATTCTTTATAGCTTGTTAAACCAAGTCAGATCCTAATAGTTTAGTTTTACCTACCACAAACCATCCTATTGGAGACCTGTACCTCTTACCATAAAGATCCTTAAAAGAAGCCATTTGAATTCTAGAATAATAATTGTTATTGTAAGCAAACTCAATAAGAGGTAAGTGGTCAACCCAAATTTCCTTAAAATCAATCACACAGGCACTTAGCATATCCTTTAAAGTATGTATAGTACACTTTGCATGCCCATCCATTTTAGGGTGGAAAGCGATGCTAAGGTTCACCTAAGTACCCAAACCTTTCTAAAATGATCACTAAAAGTGAGAAGAAAACTGCGTACCTCAATCTGATATGATGGACACAGGAGCTCCATTCAGCTTAACTATCTCCTGAACGAACAACTTAGCATAATCTTCTCCTAAGTAGTTAGCCCTCATGGGCAAGAAGTGATTAGACTTAGTTATTCTATCCAATATGACCCAACTAGAATCATACTAATTTTGAGACGATATAAGTTCGTAACAAAGTCCATATTGATTATGTCCCACTTTCACATGGGCAACTCTATCTCTTGAGACATGCCACCAGGCCTCAAATGTTCCACTTTAACTTGCTAAAAACTGTACACTTAGTGACAAAATTTGCCACATCCCTCTTCATATTATTCTACTAGTAGATCTCCTTAAAGTTATGATATATCTTAGTCGACCTTGGATGAACTATATCTAGACTCATGAGCCTATAAAATCCTTTTTTGCATCCTATTTATGTTAGGAACATACAATCTTTCTTGGTACCTCAGAATACCATCTCTCCAAATCTTGAATGCCATAACCTTTTTGCCAACCCAAATCATCCTTGATTTTCATATGTATAGGATCCAAAGCCTACTTCTTTACCTTATTACCAAGAGATGATTTAAACACTTCCTAAACAATCACTCCTTTATCTTCAGAGTCCAAGAGACTAACTCCCAAGTTAGCCGGCCTGTGAATATCCCTCACCAAACTTCTTTTATCCTCATCAATGTAAGATAAGATCCTCACAGACAACCTGCTAAGAGCATCAACAACCACGTTATCTATACTTGGGTGGTAGTAAAGGCTAATGTCATAATCCTTAAGCAATTTGAGCTACCGCCTCTGCCTGAGATTCAATTCCTTCTACATAAACACATACTGAAGCTATTATGATCTAAATTAATATCCATATGCACCTTGTACAGATAATGAAGCCAAGTCTTCAAGGCAAAGACCACAACGGCCAACTTTAGATCGTGAGTCAGGTAATTCCTCTCATGAACCTTAAGCTGCCCGGAAGCACAGGCTACCGCCTTACCATGCTGCATCAATATACTACCCATACCCACATGAGATATATCAAAATACATAACAAATCCATCAATTCTTTTGAGCAGGGTCAAAACAGGCACAAAAGTCCACTTACCCTTTAACTTCTCAAAACTACCCTCACAAGAATCAGAATACAAAAACTTAACCCTTTTTTAAGTCAGTTTTATCAACGGAGCAACAATACATGAGAAACTTTCCACAAAACTCCTATAGTACCCAACCAAGCCCAAAAAGCTCCTAATATTAGTTGGATTTGTGGGTCTAGGATACTTCTTAACTTTCTCAAATTTTTGCGGATCCACCTTGATCCCCTCACTAGAAACCACATGCCCAAGAAAGGTCACAACACTCATCCAAAATTCACACTTAGAAAATTTTACGTATAACTTTTGGTCCTTAAGGGTTTGCAACACAATTCAGAGGTGATTAGTAAGATCCTCTTCACTCTTAGAGTACACCAAGATGTCATCAATAAAGACTACAACAAACATATACAAAGACTATCTGAACACCCGATTCATAAGATCCATGAAAGTAGTTAGAGCATTAGTCATTCCAAATGAAATAACCAAAAACTCAAAATAGCTATACTAAGTCCAAAAAGAAGTTTTGGGAATATCAACCTCCCTAATTTTCAATTGGTGATATCCCGAATGGATATCGATCTTAGTGAAACACCTAGTACCCTGAAGCTGGTAAAAAAGATCATCAATTCTAGGTTGAGGATACTTATTCTTCATTGTAACCATATTCCATTGCCGATAGCCGTTACACATCCGCAGATACCCATCCTTATTTTGCATGAAGAGATATGATCACCCCACAGAGAAATACTAGGATGGATGGTACCCTTATCACAAAGATCCTTTAACTACTTTTTAGATCCTTTAGTTTAATTAGTATTCGGTAGAAGATCAATCCCAAAATCTATTTCCCTATCAGGAGGAATTCCAGAAAGATCATCAGGAAATACTTCAAAAATTCATCAAATAGGGAAAGATTGAAAAAGGGGACTTTCGGAGCTAGAATCCTTAACGCAAACTAGCTGATACAGAAACCCCTTAGAAATCAAATTCTAAGATGTAACATAGGAAATAAACCTCTCTTTGGGTACTAAGGAACTCTCTTTCCATTCAATCACCAATTCATTAGAAAAATGAAAACTGACCTTTCGGGTCCTACAATCCAGAGAGGCATAGCACGAATGAAGCCAATCAATCCCCAAGATTATATTAAAATACACCATATAAAGTTCTATCAAATCCACAAATGTCTCCCTATGAAAGATGGATACCACACAACCCCTTTTAATTTTTCTAGCAACAATAGAATCACCCACCAGAATAGAAATAGAAAAGGGGTTAAAAATATTTTCAGGACCAAAACAAAATTGTACAACCACATAAGAGGTCATATAAGATAGGGTAGAACCCAGATCAAGCAAATAATAAATGTCACTTGAAAAGAGCTGTAACATACCAGTGACAACATCTGGAGATGCCTCAGATTCTCGATGAGTAGCGAGTGCATAGAGGAAATTCTGGCTATTTTCAGGACTTGATATGACACCTTTTGGTGTCGGATCCAAAGAAATGATGACCGAGAACTTATTAGCTCTAGTGGTAAATTTATCTATAGGGATGTTTCAATGCATATGACCCGGCTGACCAGAATTGAAACACAAATTCCTCATTTCCTCACAATAACCACGGTGAAGATTTTTATATAAATGGAAAAGAGGGTAAGGTGTGGATAACTGAGATGCACTAGCTTGAGACTGGGCACCCTGTGCCTTAGGACACTGCCAACCTAAAAATGATGATCACCCAAAGGTTTAGGATAAAGAGCGCTAGCCGACGAATAAGAACTTTATCAATTATTCTTCTTGGTCCACCGCAAACCATTTCTCCCAATGTTCTATTAACCTAAACCTTGCTCTGAATATCTTAACTTTTTGCTCTACCTCTCTCCTATCTCTAACTTTTTCTTTTCTCATCCTCCACCTACTATATATAAACCTCTAGCCTAAGAATATCTATATGATTATTCAACATCGCAACCTTGCATTCCAACACCAAGTCATGAGACAAAATAAAAGAAAAATTTCTCATCCAAGATCTCATATTAGATACTAACTCCGGAGTATAATGGGACAACTGCAGAAATTTCAAATGGGACAACTGCAGAAATTTCAAGGCATACTTCTTTACACTTATCTTACCCTGCTTTAAGTTCACAAACTTCTTAGCCTTATCCTCTGTCAGCTCTTAAGGAAAGATATGATCAAGAAAGAAACCTAAACACTCATCTCACCATGCCAGCTCAACATCATTACTTCTCAGCTCTTCCCATTCCTCATACTTTTGATAATCCATATCTTTCAATTGATATGTAATAAAATCCACACCTTCAGGATCAGTAGCATGCATAACCTTGAAAATCTTATCCATTTTCTTAATAAAACCATGAGAATACTTCTCAACCTTAGATCCTGTAAAGGTTGGGGGGTTCAACCTTATAAACTATCCAACCAAAGTGACCTCAGATAAACTAACAATGAAGCTAACATGATCAGGTCGACGACATTGTGATGCCACCAGTTTAGCAAATATATGAATATACTAATGGAACTCCACATTAGAGATATCTCCCTGAGGTGACTGAGCATGAGTATCACCAACCTGAGAAGCTCGAGAAGGACTGGCAGGGACCTGTAGGACCCTATGTGGAGCGGTACAGTTAGAAATGAGAACCCTATATTGGGTTTGCACTCCATAAATAGGATGAGTTCCCTCCACATCTTCCCAGGTAGGATAGAGGTTCCAACAGAGTTTATACAACCATCAAATCTTTGAAAATGAATGATCTAAAACTTGAGTAATCCAGGTGTTAAAGAAGTTTTAAGACAATTAGACTCTACAGTCCAAAGTAAAACACAAGAAAGGAAAACATTGCTAAATGCCTCATAGCCTCCCCCTTTATAAGCGTGGCGTGCTACACACCTATAAAAGAGACTCTACTCAACACAGCTTTGTAAAAATCCATTGAACCTAAACCTGGCTCTGATAGCAAGCTTGTCATGACCCAAACTAAGGCCTAGTCATGATGGGTATCACAAGCCCATCAAGGGTCGAAGACCACCCCCTTAGCCTAAACTTTAGAGCACAATAAAGATAAATAGAAAATTTCAACCAAGATAAAAATAAGAAGGATAAATAAACCAAGTTACAATTCTAAGAATCAAAATAAACAACCAACCCAATACTTGTCCACAAAACCTCTAAACCAAGAATACTAGACAAAGTTGGGACTTGCCCCCCGACTATGATAAATAGGAATTAACAATTCCCAAAATATGAAAAAAAACTAATGAAATGGTATGGCTTTTCAAAAGATGGAGGCTCACCAATCCACAATAACTCAACCATCGAATCACATCACCTAACTCTATATAGAAGTAACAAAAAACACTTCGAACCCCACATAATGAAATGATGCAGTGTCTAGGGATGGTTAGTGGGGTAAGCACTAGAATGTAACTCAAGAAAAAGGGATAAAGTAGTGCACTTACAAAAGACTAGTCAAACCACGTATTAAAGACTAGTGAAACCACATACACAATATTTACATGCATATAAATATAGGATGCCCAAATAGGGACAAGGGCCATAAATATAAGATTTTAAAATATTAAACCTAAACTATGTAGCTCGCTTTATCCTATAAGAACCCATGGGCTATATAGGTCCAACTCCCCCTATTGGAAGGGGCTTAGTGTGTATTAGCCACATGTATTGAGGAACGGCTAAATACACCAAGGCGATAGCCATCCATAATATAAAGTGTGCATCGAGAACACGATCACATAGACTCTCATGTCGACAAACATGGTTTCCAGTGTTGGTCCCTTCCGAGACTGCACCTTCATGATGAGCTACACAATTCCCTTTAAGCCAGAATTAAAATAGTTTACACATAATCCCAACCACTAAATTGAGAGTTTTTATTAAGGAATTTTCCAATATGGTATCTTCATCCCTATATGCTTTAAAGCTAAGTTAATTATGCCAATAAAATCCATATAACCTTTAGACTACTAAGTTTCATTTAAAATACAAAACCATGGCCACCAAGGCCTTCCAAAATAATTTTTACCCATTTAACATTTTATGCAATTCAATATTTTCAAAAGATAAGTTAAATCATACAAAATATCCAAATTTAAGATCAAGTTTACAAGGTGGGTTGAGGTTAATGCCATTACCATACCAAAATTCATCCATATTATAAAACAAAAATCATTGATTTGCAAATATTGTGTCAATTCCTCTATTCAATTAAAAAATCCACCAATTTAAGCATGAAAGCCCAATTAAAATAAGGAATAAGCAATTCAAGTGTTAACCACCAAAGTCCCTCAACCCAAGTTTAAACCCATCATTCAAAACATATGAATATTGAGTAAATAAGTGCCATATTATAAAAATAAAAGTTTGAAATGAGTAACATTCCTAAATTTAGAGAAATTGAAGAGAATTCAATGTTTATAGGTTGAACGTTGAATTCCTTGAAAGAACCCTACTATTTTTGCTGTGGGAGATAAAGAGAAAAAAGTAAGTCTTGATTTTTGATAACTGATGGTAGAGGGGTCATTTTTGTTTTTTTATTCATGAAAAAGAGTTTGGAGGGAGGAAAAGAACAAAAAGACCCTAATTAAAATATATAAGAGAAGTCTGAGAATCGTCTTCCTGGCTTGGGGAACAACTCGTGAGGTCTGACCATGAGTCGTGACCTGGAGTCGTTACTTGGATATCTAAAATCAGGTCCTTCCCTATTATAACAATGGGTCTATCATAATGTTTCATTGTTTGACATATCGACTCATCATAAAGAATCGTGGTCAAGGGATGAACTCCTGGATATCCTTCTATTGTGAGAACAAGTTCCTTAACTCGTGATGTTTGGAAATGAGTCATTGTTAGAACCATTGCCACTAGTAGTTTGACATTATTTTTTCTAACTTGGCTAATTCAGTTATTCATCTCTTGGAGGATCTAAAGTTCAAAAACTTTTGGTGTTCCGAGCCAACTCCTCATGGACACCAGCTAAATCCAAGGACTGCTCCCCATCAATTTTCTTGTTGATTCTCCTATTAAAACTATCAAAAGGTGTCTACATCCCATACATTTCACCATGAAATTCATTCTTTACCTATTATTGCACCCCTTTCTCTATGTAAACTACTTACTGTTGAAGGGTGACTAATCTGTTTATCACATTATTTATGAACTCCTGGGATACCAAAACATATCCATTGACAGGAGGATGTGGCATGAACAATTTTTAAGTCAGTTGTATTTGGTTTGAATATGGTCTATCAGTTGTTGATATGGTGGCATCCAAAGTAGCTTGCGGCTCGAGCAAATCAGTCGTAGCCTAAGACTCAACTAGTATGTCCGCAAGTTTTATAAAAACTAAGGTATCAAAATCTACTAGTGCACCCAAAGGGAATGTACCCTAAAGTAGAACAACACCAACCTTTTCCCTAGGAATAGAGTTTTATTAATCCCAAATTAAAACCAAATAAGTGGTTTAATGGACTCCAACAAAATTATCTACCTCGAGCAAAATGGGTACCCTATACTCAAAATAAATCGTTGTCACCAAACATGGAAAAGTCAGGCTCGTATCAGTGCTTGCTGCCCTATCTCAAATCTCACATAAAATGAATTTGACAATATCTATCTCAAAACCTTTGATAAAATCTAATATCAAAGCAGTCCTATCGGGGCTCAAAGTATTTGTCACCAATCATCGAACCTAACCTATGGCGAATTATATCTGCCATGACTTTGTCATAAAGTCTTAACACCCTTTTTTTATTTGTGAAGACATACCAACCACCAAGAAACATCTTCTTTGGTAGTAGAAATAATATTTTCAATCCATTTAAAATGCACTAACTTGTCCACAATACTAATCTACATTATTTTGACCTTTCTCATTTCATTAATCTTATGGTCAATCTCCGACATATCAATCAAGGGTAAAATATCAGTCCCATGTAGAAAATATGAGATAGTATATGTAGAGATACTCACAAGAACCCCTCAAATTATTAGTGACTGAAGAGGGTCACCAACCTTCAAAGACAACTATTGTAGATGTGACTGCTTCAATTCCATTTGGTATGCAGCATAAAGTTCATCTTGCTCATTCACTTCATGCATGCCGGGGTATTCTCATCGGTTAACTACTGGAATCAGGGGATCCTCAACCTATAAACCATGTTGGGCTAGTTGTGGAGGCGGTACAATATATGAAGAATTATCAATAACATCCACGTTATTAATCTCAACGAATTCTTCCAAGCTAAATTTTTGACCCTATTTCACTAAACTTGCTACTAGACTCAACCTTATCTCTGCTCTTGGATATACTCTACCTCAATTTTCCTCATTATCAGACCCGAAACTAGACTCTTCTCCCTTTTTAAACAGAGGAAATAAAGGTGAATGCAGTTGTGAGGCTCGAGCACTCTTTATTTTAGGCCTTGATCGACTGCCTCGGGGCAAACTACTCTAAGGTTGGACCATCCCTGATATAGGGTATCCTTCAACTGATCCACTCAACTCTTGCTCTTTTATAGAGGTTTCATCTCTTAGTTAGTGAGTGGACTTTTTCTATTTCTCGAGAGTCACCTTGTCCTCCAGTTTCTTCCCTTTGTGTGGTCAGTCTTTGGTGACATGGTATCCGCGCGGGATTACACATTAGTAAAACCAATCAAAAAAGTAAAGAAAGATAGGAAAAATATTATATAAGGACTCTGTTCCTAGTCACTATGAGTTAGGTAATGACTCATCACCTATGGAGATGAGTCATCATTACACTTATATGGTATGAAAGCAATAGGTATTTATTACTGTTGTTCAGATAACTATACCCTATGAGTCATAGATTCATATAACAACATGTTAGGTGAGTTGTCAAGTAGAGTCCTGCAAACTGTAAAGCAGGTCCTCTCAGATTGGTTCCCTTTAACGATTTATCTAGTGGCCCTACGAGTTTTTGAGTGACTCATAGGGAGAACAGTTACACTTAATATAAACTTAACTATTTTCAACAAAGATTCCAATCTCTAACTCACACCATGATTCGTGACCTATGAAAATGAGTTATTGTGGGAGTTGTTGGGATGGTAAATTAGTAGTTCCTATATTTTTCATCAATCCAAACCTTTTTCAATTGTGTTTTAGCACATAATCATCCATTTAAAATAATAAATAATTATTAGAGTGACACTAAGGATACTCTTATTGTGCCTTATGCGAACAATAATATCGAGGTTACTCAACTTCACCTTGAATCGAAAACTCATTATTAAACACCTAATTACCTCTAATATAGGTTCTAACTCCTTACTTTAAACACATACAAATAAGCAACCCTAATTGTTCAAACATTTAAATCTAGGGTTTGAGAAACCCATCTGATTCACCACTAATTGTTAAAGTAAGTTTAAACATATTTGCAAGATAAAATCAATACTTATATAAGTTCAAATAATGATTCTTCAGAACAACTAGGGAGTCCAAATCTTCAGTAAGAAATCTTGCCTTATTAGGAAATCAAGAGAAACATTGAAGAGTAGAATCAATTTATTTTGTATAGGGTTAATTAGGGTTTAATTAGTATTGAATTTAAGAGAGGGAATATTTAAGAAAGATGAATGGAGATATTGATATTTGAAAAGGAATAAGGATCAAATCAGATCCCTTCATATTTTACTTTCCAAATTAGGTAGGGTTGGGTCACTATTTTTATTAAAAAAATTAGGCCGACTATTTATGTAGTGATGATGATTGTACATAGTGACTCATCATTAGTGGTGATGAGTCGTAATCTCTCTACGTTTTCACCAAAATACTTAGTACACTTACCTGATATCACCAGTCCCCATGATTCATGATGACAAGACTTAGTGTATGACTACGACTTGTTCTAAGATTTGTTGGGCTACTAGTGACATTTTCTTAAATCCTCTCTAGTGGACGAGTCAGGTGATGGTTCGTCACATCTCTACGAGTTGCAAGGTAGATTATCTAGACTTAAAGATTTTTTGGTGTCTTTTTCAATTTTTCCCTTTCCTGCTCACTTTAACAAAAGTTAACCTATAATATAAAAAGTACAAAATCATGGGTTGCTTCCCAATCAGTGCTTGATTTAACATCGACATGGCTAAATTGGTTACTCAGACTTCACCAAAAATCCCATGGGTTGCTTTCCATGAAGTTCTTGATTTTACATCATGTCATGACTATGGTATTCTCTACATCTCACGCACCATAAAAATCCACATCACAAACTACTTTCGCTTTATCATGGACCTTAGATAGTGTTTCACCCTCTGGACATTCACCTTAATTTATTTTCCAACTCAAGTGCACCATAAGGGAACACTCTGGTCACTCTATATGGCCTTCTCCACTTTGACTTTAACTTGCCCAGATACAACTTTAGCTTAGACTCAAAAAACAATACCAAATTGTCGATAGAGAACTCTCCTTTCTTAATCTTATGATCATAGTAAAGTTTCATCCTTTCTTTGTACAAAGCTAATAATTCATAGTCTTGGAGATGGAATTCATCCATCTCATTTAGCTGTTCTAGTTTCTATTTGGCTGAATTATTCCACTCTAGATTTAACTTCTTCAAAGTCCACAATGCCTTATGCTTAAGTTCAATAGGGAAGTGGCATGCTTTACCATACATAAACTTATATGGAAAGGTACCAATTGGTGTCTTAAATGATGTCTAGAAGGCCCATAATGCATCATCTAACTTTCTCACCCAAATTGTCCTATTGGCATTCACAATTGTCACCAAGATGGACTTGATCTCGTGATAGGAGACCTCAACCTACCTGCTTATCTAAGGATGGTAATTTGTTTCAACCTTATGTTTCATACTAAATTTTACAAGCACAACTCTAAATAGATGATTGAAAAAATATGAGCCTCTATCAATAAGACAACTCTAGGAGTCCTAAATCTAAAAAAGATGTTTTTTTCAAGAATGTTTTGATACTCTTCCCTTATTGTTTGAAAGAGCAACTGCCTCCACCTATTTTGAAACATATTCCACAATTGACAAGATATACTTCATACCATGGGAACTCAAAAAAAGGCCATGAAGTCAATTCTCCATACATAAAACAACTCAAGCTCCAGAATAGTGCTTAGTGGAAGCTCTTGCTTTCGCTATATGTTTCCTCAACTTTGGAATTGGTCACCTGCCTAGGCATAGTAGTTTGTATCTTTGTAAATAGTGGACCAATAATATCTACATTACAAGATATTGACCATGTCTACACACCACTATGATGACCCTCAACTATAGAAGAATGATATGCCTCTAAGATACTTATCATCTCAACCTCCAGAACACATCTCTACACCATTCTATTAGCAAAACATCAAAACAAGTATGGCTTATCCCAAAAGAACTTCCTCACATCATATATAAATTTATTGCATTGGTTCAAAAATAGGTATTTAGGAACCACATCACTCACTAAATAATTTACAAAATCTACAACCCATGGAATCAAATCTTGTGATGCAGCTAATACCTGTTCATTAAGGAAAGTTTCATAAATCTCAAGCTTAGCTTTCAGTTTAAGCACAACCTTTTCTTTAAGGCGTGATAAGTGTCCAATCACTTGTTACTCAGTCCTCTTTCGGTTCATGACCTCAAAGTAAATTCTTGAAATAATAGTACCCAACCAATCAACCTAGGTTTAACATCCTTCTTTTTCATAAGGTACCTAAGAAAATGTGTGATGAGTATGCACAATGAACTTCGTTCCAAGAAAATATGGCCAAAATTTCTCAAGAGAAAACACTAGAACAAGTAACTCTTGTTCAGTCACAAGATAACTTTTTTTTGGGCAGGGTTAAGTGCTTTGCTAGCATACTAGACGGGACATAAGATATTCTCTTTCCTTTGGCCTAGGAATGCACCTAGCGCCACACCACTAGCATCACCACATAACCTTAAATGTCACAGACCAATCGGGAGAGACAATAATAAGGGCTAAAATCAACTTCTCTTTCAATCTCTCAAATGCTTTTAGACATGTATCATCACACAAATTTCACCTCTTTCTTGAATAGCTTACATAAAGGATTGGAAATCTTAGAGAAGTCCTTGATGAATCTTTTATAGAAACTCGCAGGCCCCAAAAAGCTACAAATACCCTTCATATAAATTTTTGGAGAAAACTTTTCAAGTACCTCAATATTTTCCTTAACTTTAATCCTTTTCTTTAAAATCTTATGACTAAGCACTATCCCTTCCTTAACTATGAAGTGAAACTTCTCCAAATTTAACACCAAGTTACATTCCTCATATATTCTTAGAACATCAGAAAGATATACTACGCAATCATCAAATAAATCACCAAAAATAGAGAAGTCTTCCATGAACATCTCAATAGTGTCCTCAACCATGTCAGAAAATATAGCCATCATGAAACACTGAAAAGTTGTGGGTACATTACACAAACCAAAATACATCCTCTTGATTGAAAATGTCCCTTATAGACAAGTGAAAGTAATCTTATCTTGATCCTCAGGCATAGTAAAAATCTGATTATACACTAAGTATCAATCCAGAAAACAATACCAACCTCTATAATAAGTCGATCTAACATCTGATCCATAAAAGGCCTTGGAAAATGATATTTTTCAGTCCTAGAGTTTAGCTTCCTATAGTCCATTGACACACACCAACCCATAATTGGCCTCATAAAAATACTCTCATTCTTATTATTAGGAATTACAGTGATTCCGCCCCCTTTTCAACACATATTAACTTACTTATCCACTTGCTATTAGAAATACCACTTGATGAATTCTTTCTTCACCATCTACTTCATAGGAAAATTTAACCTCTATTTCTTCTCAATACTAGGCATACAATCCAACTTAATTTGGATTTTATTTTTGCAAATTCCAAGTGGAATTCCAATGATATCAATAATGGACTATCCAATGGCCCTTTTAAACCTCTTCAATACCAAAACTAGATCCTCAACTTGACAAACTACCAAATCAACTATAATAATAATTGGAAAAGTATTGTTAGCTCCTAATAATGTGTTTCAAAGATGGGACGGTAGAGGTTTGAGCTCTAAAAAATAGGGGCTACTCAAAAGAAGGCTAAGTTGGAGAGGTCACTCTATTCTTCAAATCAAGATCTAATTTCTTTGGTGCATATGTGTATGAACCCCTACTTGGAAGTGCTCTAACCATATTATTATAGTCATCAAAGCCATCACCCTCAAAATTTATAATGATTGTTGCAAGGGCCTCAATGAAAAGCCTCTCCTTATCGAAGCTACCAAGTCATCTTCATCAACCTTATCTATCACAAATATCACATATATATCCTTGGCTGATTCATGGACTAAATTATTTATTATTCAACATGAACTTAATCTATCCTATCTCCATATCAACCAATGTATCTAGTCACAAGGAGAGGCCTTCTCAAGATAAAGGGGACCTTAAAGTCAACCTCATTATTAAGGATGGAAAAATCAACTCAAAAGATGAAGGATGCAACCTTCACCAAAATATCACATAAGATACCCACCGACCTCTTCATAGTGTGGTCTACTATGAGAAGTCTTATCAAAGTCAATTTGGGTAAACCCAAACTCAACTATTTGTAAGTTGCTAGTGACATCAAGTTAATGCTATCCCCCAAATCACACAAAGACTGTGCATTATAAAAACACCAAATATTTTATGGAATCATGAATTATCCTAGGTCTTCTTTTCTCTCAACTAAAGATATAGAGTCTATTTCACTAGAATAGTGCACATTATCCACGATCGCAAAACTCACCATCTATTTCTTAGTCACAAATTCCTTCATAAACTTTGCATAATCTGACATTTGTTTAAGTGCATCAAATAGAGGGATTTTCACTTTCAAGTCTTTTAGCATAGAAATAAACTTATGGTAGTTTTTCTCTTTGGATTTCTTTTCTTAGTCTTTGTGGAAGAAGAGGAGGAGGTCATGGAATGTGAGCCAATAATTGAGGGACCTCTTTTTCTCTCCTTTCTTTTCTTAGACTCACGATCATTAACTTGAGGCTTGCTAGATGCAATTTTATTAACCACCATTTCTTTAGAGTCAACCACTTTTCATTATTTACTATTATCGATTCCACCACATCATACACAATCACAAACATAGGAAGATCAATGATCATCCTAACACTCCTAGTAATAATTGCCAAATAATGACCATTATTCTTTAAATTTTGGATGGTGTTGCTTGGGAGAGTATCTTATTGACACTGATTCAATGTCGCAGAAATCTAACCAAATTGTTGCTCAAGCTTCTTCTTGGAAATAATATGTGATTTAATATTTTGATTCATACCTAAGATATCCGCTTTAATCTCCTTAAGGCAGTCTTTTATTTTTCCTACCATTTTCATAACTTTTTAATGAATGTCTTCCATCCTCAAATTGCTAGACATCTTGATTCTTTGGTAGAACGTAAAGACCACTCCTATCCTTATAGTTATCCTTTCTTCTCTAATAACCATATCGATCCCTACTCCTATCTTTATACCCAATCGAATGACTTTTGGGAAATGTGAAAGAAATTTTCTAACCGGTTAGAGAGCCAACCTTATTGTAGTTATCTCTGTAGTAGTTTCAACCTTGATTCCCTTGCCTAAAGTTTTAATTGTCTTTGATAGATGGTTGGCCCTTAGCCCGAAAGCCTCCACATATTTATCAATATATTTATCCTGCTCCTTAAAATTTGAATCTTCATACCTAGGTTTCCTCCCTTGTGCATCCAACACAATCACTTTTTTGCTCTAGTTGCTGTTAATTATTTAGTAAGTAATCTGATCTCAGTCCTTAGTAATGCCACCTGTTGAGTGATTGTCTCATCTAATGTTCTTCGGATGCTCCAATTGCATAAGTAATTGTAGGTCTGTTTCCCTTCTGAGTATGCCAACCTCAATTGGTTTTTGTTATCCAATCTAGGATCTCAGAAAAATGTTCCAACAAAGACTCATAAATGCTCCACCTATGATAGTGTCTGCTATAGACTTAGTGTTTACATTAAAGTCTATATATAAAATCTCTATCAAATCTCTACCAGTCATCCTGTGGTTTAAAACTCTATAGCTTCTTTTTAAACCTCAACCAATTCTCTTATCATTCCTCTAAATATAATTATCTAAAATTATATATCTCATCTTTCAATTGTAGCATTCTAGAGAATGGGAGATGTCAATCCAAGAACTAAGTAATAATTCATTCCATGTAGTAATAGATCCATGTGGCAAGTTACCTAAACAGAAAGTAGCTTCTCCCATCAGAGATAATGGAAATAGTCTCAGTATAACTGACTCACTCCAGGTAGATTATATGAAATACAGTTCCCTACAAAGATCATAATATGATATTTGTGTCATTCATAGGAAAGCTAGAAAGTATCCCTTTAATTTAAATAGTTAGATCATGACTATAATACCTCAGGTTTTATTTCTTAAAAGTTTTTGGAAATTTTATCCTTACTTCCCTGACTAATACTTACCCTACATAGTAGGGAGTCGCTACGAGTTGTTGGACCCAATCATAACCAAAACAGTGTGTTCGTGTGAGTGATTAAGTTTTTCTCTGAATATGAGTGGTTCACTAAGAGTCATAAAGTCTCTTTATGAGTCATTGGAAGATTGTATGATATCCAGTGTATACCTCAAGTGGGTTCTGCATTAACTATGACTAGACACAATGAGTCTTAGAGCCTATTATGAGCCATTAAATATGAGTCATAAGGTCAATAGTATGTGTGCCTGGTGACACTATCTTGACAACGACTCGTGGAGACAAGTTGTAATAGGTCATGATTAGTCACTATGAGGCCGTGATGATTGATGGTTTATTTTTTTAGCTTTTTAACTGAGGGTATTTTAGATATTTTCCTCTTATTCCAATAATAACCCACGAACTATAAACATACTTAGGGCCCTATTTTATTTGATAACATACTCTAAATATTATTTCTTCTCTCTCAAGTCTCTCAAGCATCCATACTTAGGGTTTGCAAGAAGTAAGTCAAAGAGAGCTTCAAGGGTTGAATTCTCTCCATAAACTTGGGATCTTAAGAATATTACTCTTCCCTAATTACTAATTTGTTAAAAGCATAAGTTTTAAAGTGTTATTCATATGATATTGACATTGAATTTGAAACACGGGTTGAGGGTTCTGAATAACTATTATTTATGTGATGTTTCATATTTGTCCTTGCATGGGTTATGTTTAAATGGTGGTTTTAAAATCAATTGATGCATTGGTATGGTGAATAAACTAGGGGATTTTAATTTCCCCAACTTGTGACTTCTGAATTGGTAATGACCTCAGCCCCAAATTGTGAAGTTAGTTTTGAATATGAGAAGTTTGCATATTGAAATACTCTTGAATTATTGCATAATGCAAAAATTCAATGAATCATAATGATTTTGAAATCAAACTACATGGGGTTATGTATTCCCCAAGCTAATGCATAATTGAACCAAGAGGGATATGAATTTTCAAAAATTAGGAAATTATTTTGGCATGTTGATGTTACCTTGTAAGTGTAGTTTGTATGACGATACCAACAATGTATGTATAAATGTGTGTTATGGTTCAATGAATCAGAATGTGTGATAAATAATTTAATTTCCTTTAAAGGGTTGTGTAGCCGAGTCATGAAAGTGGAGGTCCCAAGGGACCAATATAAAAAACCATGGTTGCCAATGTAGGGGTGTCAATGACCTGGTGGTTTGAGTACCCCTTATTATTATTATTATCATATGATTGAGAGGTTTGAGTCCCCTACACTATATTACATAAGTGGGTGCTTGTGTCACCTTGGTATGCCGGGAGGTTTAAGTCCCCCTTAGTGTATATTTATACCTTCTAGTTCATGTGTCTACATGCACTAGGGCTCTACCAGCTGGGGAAGAGCTGGGCTTATATAAATCGTAGGTGCTATTTTATGTTATGACAGTTGAGCTACACGATCTAGGCATAGTTTTAAAAGTGAATGTTAAACCTTGTTCTCTTCCCGACATGTGATATATATATATATACATACATATATATATGTATGTATGTATGTATATATATATGTGTGTGTGTGTATGCATATACATGCATTTGATTATGTGCATTGAATTTGAATAATTTTGAATAGTTAATCACGATATTATGTTATCTTTATTCTTGAGTTACATGCTAGTGCTCAACCCACTAACCATTTTCAGATGCTGTATCCCCACACAATGCAGGCACCAAAGATACCTCTATTTTTCCTATACAAAGTTAGGTGAATCAACTCAGTTTATCAGTTCATTGTGGTGAGGTGGTGAGCTTTCATTCTCTGAAAGACTTAGATATTTCATCAGTTCTTATCAAAGATTAAGATTGAGAATTTTCATTGTCATTAACATTATCATTGTCTTAGTCAAAGTCGGGGACATGTCCCAACCAAGACTAATTTTTTGGTTCATTTTGCATAGAGGCTTTATTGGATTACTGTTGACTTGGGTGATGTTGGTGGATATGTTTGGTCAATTTTTGGTTATCAACTATAGATATATTTTTTATTCTTTGAACTTATATTGTTATATGTTTAGAATTTAGACATTGTTGGGCGGTGTATGGTGTTTGGTTAGGTTTAGAGGGTAGTCTCCGATTCATGGTGGATTGAAGATGCCCATCACAGCCAGGCCATGGTTTGGTCCATGACTAAGTTTGTATCAGAGCCTAGGTTTGGTGTCATTGGGTGTCCATAAAGTTGTGGCAAGTAGAGTTTATTTTATGGGAGTGTGCGCTACACTTATAATAAAGATGATACAAAATATTTAGGAATGTTTCCCTTTTGTGTTGTTCTATTTCAAGATACAGAGTCTAAGGTCTTGAAATCTCCTCTAATCCCCATATGTTCACTTTATAAATCATGCCTCCAAGAAGATCTTATTATCATGGAAACTCTTCTGTCCCATCTAAGGATAATATGGATGGGATAGTCATACTTAAGGAGTTCAGACCTAGTCTAGGATCACTGCTTTTGATTGCCCTAGTGGAGTTCCATTGGTTCCCCCTATCCTTCCTCATGAAACCCAATCTGATGTGTCTAATGTTGAATTTTGCTAGTTGATTCATTTTCTTACCCAGTTAGTGGCCTCTCTGATTTAGCGGGTAGCTTTTGTTGCTTCATCCTCTAAGGTCACTAGAGTTATCCAATTTATAAGGTTGAGTCCTCCGACTTTTACTAGTTCTAAAGTTGAGGAAGATCCTCAAATTTTACTGATGAGATATAAAAGATTTTTTGTATGATGCATTTTACTGATGTGGAGGGTGTGGAGTTTCCTGCGTATGAGTTGAAGGATATGGTATATTAGTGGTATGAGGAATGGGACTAGTCTAGGGGTAATGATGCTGAGTTTGATTTATAGGATGACTTCTCTAGTACTTTTCTTGATTGCTTCTTTCCTCAGAAGTTGAGCGAGGCAATTTTGGTCCAAAATTGGTGTCTAGAATAAGGCTAGAATAAGGAAGTATTCTTCTAGGTTATCCCATGAGTTGATTTTAGATAGAAAGTTCACTTTATTGAATAAGGACATGCACATCTCTAGATTTATGGTGTATATGCAACAACTGGAAGATGAGAAGAAGAAACAAGCGAAGATGAGTGAAAGTCAAAGTAAGAAATTTTGATATTTGGTTTAAGGTGGAGGTCAACAAAAGAGTGGTAGAGACTATTGGAAGTGGTCTAATAAGAAGTGGGGCAATTTTGGTTCCTACTCTATGACTAGTGCTCTTTATTTGAACTTGTCGAGTAATTGCCATTTTTAGAATAGTATTGGTCCCAAGGCATAGGGTGCCCAACCTCAGGCTAGTGGGGCTCAGTTAGCTCTATCATATTCCCTGTGTAGATTCTGTGGTTAGGCGCATCGTGGTATTTGTGAAGAGAGAAGGAACAAGTGCTTTAAATATGTTCAGATTGACCATATGCAGAGGGATTGTCCTTCTATGGTTTCTTCTAAAGCAAATAATATTCCTATTGCTACTACTTCATCTCCTGCACCAAAGATGATACTTTTGCTTTTGGATTACACACTGGACAAAACTGTTTATATACTCTTACCACTCACTGGGATTCTGAGGTGTCCCCTGATGTTGTTACTGGTATGCTCAAACTTTTCTCTCATTAAGTATACTGTTTACTTGATCCTGAGTCTACCCTCTCTTGTGTGACTCCTTATGTGGCTATTCATTTTAGTTTTGATCATGAGTCTATTTTGGATCCCTTTTCTATGTCCACCCCAGTAGGTGATTCCATTATGGGTAGAATGGTCTATAGGGGTTGTGTGATGTCTGTTAGTGGTAGGGAGAACTTGATGGATTTGATAGAGTTGGACATGTCAGACTTTAATATGATTTTTGATGGATTGGTTGTATTCGTGCTATGCATCTCTTGATTATCGAACCTGAAGGTAAATTTCCACCTTTTTAAAAGCCGATATCAAGTGGGAAGATAGTTCCCTAGTACTAAAAGGAAGGTTTATTTTGTATCTTAGAGCCTAGAAATTTGTTTCTAAAAGGTGCCTTTATCACTTAGTGCATGTTAAGGATTCTAGATCCAAAGGTCCTTCCTTGTAGACTATCACTATGGTTTGCGAATTTCTTGAGGTGTTCCATGATGATTTTCTTGGTATTCCTCCTGATAGGGGTATTGATTTTTGGATTGATCTTTTTCCAAACACTTATCCTATTTTTATCCCTCTTTATAGGATGGCTCCGACTGAGTTAAAAAAACTTAATGAGCAGTAGAAAGATCTTCTAGATTAGGGTTTTATCTACCCTAGTGTGTCTATGTGGGGTACTCTAGTTCTATTCGTGTGCAAGAATGATGGTTCCCTTTGAATGTGTATTGATTACCACCAATTAAATAAGGTGATCGTGAAGAACAAGTATCTGCTTCCAAGGATTGATGATCTCTTTGATCAACTTTAGGGTGCTAAGTACTTCTCTAAGATTGATCTTTGGTTTGGGTACCATCTGTTGAAGATTAGGGAGGTGAATATCCCTAAGCCTTTTTTTTGAACCAGGTATGGTCATTTTCTCAATGATATTTATGGATCTTATGAACTTAGAATCATCAGCTTTTGAATTTATTCGTAATTGTGTTAATCAATGATATTTTAGTGTATTCTAAGAGTGAGATAGATCATGCCGATCATCTCTACCTTGTGTTGCAAAACTTAAAAGATCAACGATTATATGTGAAGTTCTTAAAGTAGGAGTTCTGGTTAAATGTTGTGACTTATCTGGGTTATGATGTTTCTAGTGAAGGGATCACGGTGGATCCATCGAAAGTTACGGTGGTTAAGAAGTGGCCTAGACCCATGACTCCAACTGACATTCAAAACTTCTTAGGTTTAGCCAGTTATTATAAAAGGTTTGTGGAAAGTTTCTCTTCTATTGCTGCCTAACTGAATAAGTTGACTCAAAAGAAGGTAAAGCTCTTGTGGTTTGATGCTTGTGAGGGTAGTTTTGTGAAGTTGAAGGATAAGTTAACTTTAGCTCTGGTCTTGACACTACCTGAGGGTACTGATGGTTTTGTGATCTATTGTGATACATCTTGGGTGGGACTGGGTTGTGTATTTATACAACATGGCAAGTTGGTTGCATATGCTTCTAGGCAATTACAAGTTCATAAGAAGAATTATTTGACTCATGATTTGAAATTATTAGCTGTGATGTTTGCATTAAAGATCTGGGGACATTATTTGTATGGGGTCCATGTAGACATTTATTCCGATCATAAGAGCCTACAATACGTGTTCATTCAGAAAGAGTTAAATCTCAGGCAAAAGAGGTGGCTTGAGTTGCTAAAAGACTATGACATGAGTCTCCACTACCACTAAGGTAAATCTAAAATGGTTGCTAATGCTCTTAGTAGGTTGTGCATAAAAATCTTATCTTATGTTGACGAGGAAAAATGGGATTTGGTGAAGGATATTCACCGTTTGGATAATCTAGGAGTCAATCTCTTGGATTCCAAAAATGGGGCTATGATTATTCAGGAGGTGGTAAAGTCATCTTTGGGAACTAAAAAAAAAGAGAAATAGATGTTCGATCCTGTCTTGGTGCAAATCAAGAATGATGTGGGTAGGCAGAAGGTGATAGTTTTCAAGTTGGTAGTGATGGTATCTTGAGGTACCAAGGTAGATTATACGTTCCCAATGTTAATAGGTTACAGGATCAAATTTTGGTCGAAGCTCATAAGTCGCGTTATATTATTCATCTTGGTTTAACGAAAATGTATCATGATCTTAAGGAAATTTATTGGTGGAATATAATGAAGTGAGATGTGGCTAATTTTTTATCTAAGTGCATGGTGTGTCAGCAAGTGAAGGTGGAGTACTTGAGGCCTGGTGGGTTGACTCAAGAGATTGAGCTACCGGTGTAGAAATAGGAAATAATTAATATGGATTTTATTACTGGCCTTCTGCTGTCTTGCCAACAGTTTGATTCTATTTAGGTTATCATGGATATGATGACTAAGTCCGATCATTTTTTGCCAGTAAGGACTAATTTCTCTTTCGAGGATTATGCCAAGTTGTTCATTAAGGATATCATGAAGTTGCATGGTGCTTAGTTTCTATCATTTCTAATCGAGTTACCCAGTTCTTATCTCACTTTTGGAGGTCATTCCACGAGGCTTGGGGACTAAGGTAACCCTTAGTATCGGTTTACTGCCATAGATGGATGGACAAGTAGAAATGACAATTTAGGCCTTTGAAGATATGCTTCGGGCTTGTGTATTTGATTATCGTGGTAGTTGGGATGACTACTTACCTCTCATAGAATTTTCCTACAACAAAAGTTATCACTCTAGTATTGGTATGTATTCATTTGAGGCCTTGTATGGTAGGAGGTGTAGGTCTTTTATTGGGTGGTTTTAGGTTGGTGAAAATAAGTTATTTGGCCCTGATTTGGTTCACCAACCTATGAAGAAGGTGAAGGTGATTCAGAATAGGCTTAAGACTGCCCAAAGTTGCCAAAATTCCTACATGGATGTGAGATAGAGGGAGTTGGAGTTTAATGTTGGTGACTAGGTGTTCTTAAAGATGTATCCCATGAAGGGTATGATATGAATTAGGAAGAAGGGCAAGCTCAGTCCCTATTATTTGTCCGTATTTAGTTTTGAAAAGGGTTGGCAACATTGCGTATGAATTGGAGTTGACTTCTATTTTGATCTCTATTCATCTGGTGTTTTATGTTTTGATGTTAAGAAAGTATGTGGGTGATCCTTCAACGGTCGTTCCATTAGAAAAGGTTGGCATTTTCGATTCCTTGTCTTATGAGGAGGTCCCGATTGAGATTTTGGATCGGCAAGTCCATTGTTGTAGAATAAGGATGTGGCTTTGGTAAAGGTTTTTTTGGAGAAACCAAACGGTTGAGAAAGCTACTTGGGAAATCGAGGAGGACATAAATTCCAAGTATTCATTCTTGTTCCCCACTTTGGAAGATTGTGCTTGATGTATGTGTATTCCTAAACTTACTTGTTTTCTGACTTTGTTAAAGAAAATTGTAATATCCTTGGTATCTTTGTTTTCAATCTTTATTAAAGGTAAGTGTGATTATATTTAGGGTCAAATCATGCTAATAAATGCCTTATCTTGTCATCCGAGGATGAATGATCCTAATGGGGAGTATTCAGCACCCCGAGTTTTTGTTCTTTGAAAAATTTCTAAAATTTAATCCTCACTAGCCTGACTATGACTTACCCTAATAGTCATAGGAATTCTCGATGAGTCATTGGACCCAATTGTAACTAAACAGTGTATGTGTGTGACTAAGTTCTGCTCTGAGTATAAGTGACTCACTAAGAGTCATAAAGATTCATTACGAGTCATTGGGAGAAACTTGTAGGATATCCAGTGTAAACCCTAAGCGGGTTCTATGTTGACTACCAATGGAACCTACAAGTCGTAGGGTCCCATTACGAGCCATTGAATACGAGTCATAAGGTCAAAAGTATGTGTGCCTGGTGACACTGTCTTGATAATGACTCTTGGAGGTGAGTCATAATAGGTCATAATGAGTCATTATGAGACCCGTAATGACTGATGGTTTATTTTTATATCTTTTTAAATGAGGGTATTTTAGACATTTCCCTCTATTCCTAATAATAACCCACGACCTATAAACATACTTGGGTCCCTATTTTCATCAATAACACACTCCAAATATTCTTTCTTCTCTCTCAAGTCTCTCAAGCACCCATACTTAGGGTTTCCAAGAAGTAAGTCAAGAAAAGCTTCGAGGGTTGAATTCTCTCCATAAACTTGGGTATCTTAGGCATGCTACTCTTCCCTAATTGCTAATTTGTTAAAAACATAAGTCTTAAAGTATTGTTCGTATGTTATTGATATTTGTTTTGAAACAAGGGTTGATGGTTTTGAATAACTATTATTTATGTGATGTTTCATGTTTTTCCTTGCATGGGTTATGTTTAAATGATGGTTTTAAAATCAATTGATGTATGGGTATGGTGAATAAACTAGGGGGTTGTGATTTTCCCCAGTATGTTACTTTTGAAGTGGTAATGACCTCAGCCCCATATTGTGAAATTGGTTTTGAATATGAAAAGTATGCATATTGAACTACTCTTGAACTATTGTATAATGCAAAAAGTCAATGGTGCATAATGATGTTTAAATCAAACTGCAAGGGGTTATGTAATTCCCCAAGCTAATGCATAATTGAACCAAGGGGGATATGAATTTCTCCAAATAACGAAATTATTTCGGCATATTGATGTTAACTTTCAAGTGTAGTTGGTATGACAATACCAACAATGCATGCCTAAATGTGTATTATGGTTCAATGAATGGGAATGTGTGATAGTATTTTTAATTGGGCTTTAGTGAGGGTTGTGTAGATGAGTTATGAACGTGGAGGTCCTAAAGGACCAATACTGGAAATTGCAGTTGCCGACGTAGGGGTCTATATGACTGGGTTGTTCGGTCCCCTTATTATTATTATCATATGATTGGGAGGTTCGAGTCCCCCATATTATATTACATAATTTGGTGCTCGTGTCACCTTGATATGCCTTGAGGTTGAAGTCCCCCATAGTGCATATGTATACCCTCTGGTTCGGGCGGCTACATGCACTAGGGCCCTACCAGTTGGGGAGCGCTGGGCCTATATAGCACGTAGGTGCCTTCTTATGTTATGACAGTTGAGCTACACAATCCAGACTAAGTTTTAAAAGTGCATGTCAAGCCTTGTTCCCTATCCCGGCATGTGATATATATATATATATATTTATATGCATTTGATTGTGTGCTTTAGATTTGAACGATTTTAAATGGTTGATCATGACATTATGTTATCCCTATTCCTGAGTTACACGCAAGTGCTCAACCCACTAACCGTCTTCGGATGTTGTATTCCCACACGATGCAGGCACCAGAGATACCTCTACTTTTCCTACACAGAGTTAGGTGGATCGGCTTGGTTCTTTAGTTCGTTGTGGTGAAGTGGTAAGATTCCATTCTCTAGAAGACTTAGATATTTCATCAGTTCTTATCATAGATTAGGATTAAGAGTTTTCATTATCATTAACATTATCATTGTAAGGGTCCATGACATATCTTGACCAAGACTAGTTTTTTGGTTTCTTTTTTGCATAGAAGCTTTGTTGGATTATTGTGGATTTGGGTGATGTTGGTTGGATGTGTTTGGTCGGTTTTCGGTTACTGGCTATAGATATATCTTTTATTCTTTGAACTTATCTTGTTATATGTTCGAAATTCAGCTATTGTTGGGCGATGTATGGTGTTTAGTTGGGTTCAAGGGGTGGTTTCTAATCCAAAGTGGATTGGAGATGCCCGTCAAGGCCAGACCCTTGTTCGGGTCATGACAATGGCACTAATAATGTCAAACATAATCCCTTGAGGTAATTCCGATTGAATGATTGGACCCATTTTATTTGACTCCAAGTAATCCAATTCTTCTTTTGGATTTTCAAGCTACTATTGTAGAGGATGTTTCCCCTGTGCCTTCTATGTTTGTTTGTTTCATCAAGTATAGTTAGATGATTTGCATAATCTAATCTAGCCTTCTTTTCCCTTGCTAGTTCCCTTGTAGCTGCTTGAAAGCATTTTCCTTAGCCATCAACCGAGCAGTGACTTATTGCGTAGTCTCTTCACAATCATGCTATTGTAGTGGCTGATCATGAAGTTCTTGGCCATCATGAACACCTTCCAACAAGGCTACTAGATCATGAACTCCTTCACTAACCGTACTTTGATTGTGATTCAAAGTTCTCTCAAGCTCCGTATCAAGAGCAATCAGGGGATTACATTGACTCTGAGTACTAGGCATACAACACTGTGTGCCGTAGGAATAAAATAAAAAAGGAATACCATAAAAATAAATTTAGGAAATAACCACAAATAACCCTAACAAACACACTCAAATCAACTCGGTAGCTATATTCTCCAATGATGATGCCAAAATTTAATGTCGCCCAAATTGTACATTTGAACAAAGTATAACGTGGTCATTGTTAAAGATAGAACCTAACCAAGGTTGGCATTGATACCATAAGGAATTGGTTGAACTACCAATCAGTATGTAAGTCAAGGCAATCAATAACAATTTTTAGTAAAAAAAGGGGATTTTCAAATAATTAAATTGGTAGTAAGAATTATAGATTTGTTGAATTTGTAATCAATATAAGAGAAGCACTAGGACTGTGTTCCCTAATAATATCATAACTCCATAGGTTTGTCATACTTTTTAATCTCTCTCGATTTTTTATTTATGGAGATGATAGGTTATGTATATATAAAACAACTTTACACTCTTGTCTAGGCAATATCGTCAGGTATGTTTTCTCTTTTATTGATCCTGTGTTACTAAACGTTATTCTATGGACCCAATACAACTCATAGATATGAGTCGTATATTGGGGGTATAAGTGGTATGGTCCAGTCATAAGCTGACCAGCGTTAGTTGGTGGGATGGTTTTGATCGCTAGAATGGTTAGGAATTGGTTGGATGAGTCATATATTGGATAGTGTCTGATCCAAGGTTAAGGCCTGGGTACGAATGGTGGAAACCAATTGTAAGGAAGGGTACGACTTGTAAGAGGGTTAGTCGTATCCCTATGATGGGGTTTTAAGGGACTTAAGAGGGGCTATTCTGGATATTTTCCTACTTACCCTAATTATGATCCATAACTTCTAATAAATTTAGGAGGTTATTTACCCTATTATTCTATTCATTAACACATAAAAAACTATTCCTAAACATTCAACAATTCTCTCAAGAGCTTTTGGGGCAAGAGAGCTAGGGTTTCAATTTGGGGATTGCTTTGGGACTTGCTTTGCTGATTTTCTTTCATCATCTTTCTTAGCTTAAGTAATGTGTCTCTTTCCTACTTCTTATTTCTATAAAGGCATGGATTTTATGGTTGTTTTTAAGGTTTCAATATTGCATGGGTTATGGTTTTCCACTAATAAGTTTGGTTATGGTTTTCTAGGTTTAATTGTGCTTTTATATGCATTAATGGTGGTTTTGGAAAATTTTATTGTATGGTAATGGTTTAATGGTCTTTGGAATTGGTTTTGGTTATATTATACCCCCAAGGTGTTTGATAAAATGCTTATAAAGATATGTTCATTGTATTGACTTCTTTAAATGAAACTCTTTCTTGTTTTCAGCTTATGCATAAAACTATAAATGGTTTAAATAGTTTACAAAGGTAAAAGGCTTATTGGTTTTGCTTGTGGAGTACGTGAAAGTATCCCAAGAGGTTAATATGGTAAATGGATAGGGCGCTTGAGAGTCCCCTTAACCTAAATATTTGGCTATGGATAAATCTTGCAAGTATGCTTGGTATGACGATACCACTAATAAATGGACTTGGTTAATAAATGGTAATTGAATTTGTTTGGATATGGTTTTAATTTGGGCATTAATGGTGGGATGTGTAATTGAGCCATGAAAGGTGAAGGTTCCGGGAGAACCTAAACTAAAAGCTCATATTTGTCGATATGAGGGGTCCTTGATGGCTACATACGAGTGTCACCTAGGAATTAATCTCCTAATTTCAATCTCTTTGTAATAACTTTATTACAAGAATACCCCCATAATAACTCTATTGTGAGACTCCATTGTCACCTCCAGCTATAAAGAAACTCAAAATTTGAATAAACAAAGCTAAATAAAATACTCACTGGAATCTTTTGAATGAAACGTGAGTGTATAATTATGTGTTCATACAGAACTTCAATCAACCTAGAAACAAAACATATATTACTATGAGAAAGAGTTCCTAAATTGTTGAGTCTTGTACTATCAGTGAGACCTTTTCTTGAGAAAAAATCCTTTTAGATTAGTGCCAAACCTTGAGCTTCTCTCTTCAAGGATGATTTAAATATATGATAATAATTAGGAGAGAAGCTTTTTCATTGGTGGATGCTGGAAAGGACCATTAAATATTCATCCTACTAATGCCTAGAATTCTTTAGAAAAGTACAAGACAACTGCACATGCGATAAATGCGTACAACTGCTAAACTGCACACTAGGACACCGATTGTCATAATTAGTCCTTTCACTAGGTTAGATAGACATTGAAACATGAATACAATCAGACATTCATGGACCTGGTTTGAGTAATGAAGTTTGTCAATCATTAAAACATGAATATGATAAGAATAATAAGAACTAGGATGGAACCCAATAGACATTAGAACATAATGATCTCTGAGTCTATAATAAAGATTTTGTAAAGTTTTGTTGAAGTTTTAATGATTGAAAAATTATGTACAAGTGATGTTCACATGTCAAAGAAAAAGGATGGAAATATTAAGAACTAGGTCCTCACATATCTCTAAAAAAAGAGATACACAAAATGATATTGCCGAAGGAACTTATTTGAGGACTTATTCCTTCGATGAGAGGAGACTGTGAAGATAAAAGATTGAGATTATTCATGTGTGCACTAGATTTCCAAGATATATTGAAATATGGAGAATTCTAACTATACAAGAATTTGAAAAATTATGCTAGGAAATTTATCATAAATTTGCACATGGAATTAGTTTCAGACAAGGAGACAAGGAAGTCTAATATGCATAAACAAGAGAAAGATAAAGTGAAATTAAGATTGGATTCTTGGAAAGTCTTAAACTAAATCTTACTTGGAATGGAGTACTGGAAGGTGGCGATTTTCTCCTATATAAACAACATGACATTCAAACTTTGGAATTATACCATAACCAAAGATATAGTTCTCAGAGTGTTCCATCTACATGAAGAAACTCAAAGAAAAAGTTGTTACAATAAAAAGCCTATTCCTATCCAGTTTAATCTATGTAATTCTTTTGTTTGTGATAGCTATTTTTTTTGGAATGGTTCAAAGATAGGATCTTGATTGTTTTCTTCTATATTGTAGTAGGTGTTGTCTTGAATTGTTAATGGTAGAAGTAAAAGTGTAATGATGGTAGAGAAGATGAAATTGTTGGAAATAATTTCTTGGGTACAAGAATAGTTGTAAATCTTAAATTATAGTTGAGTGTTGGATCGTGATTTTGACTTAAGAAAAAGTAGTTTTCATGATAAAAAATGTCTTTGATTTACTTCAAAATTTACCTTTTTGTATATTTACTCAACAAACCTAGTTCTTTGAGTTCTTAGGATGCAACTCAAACTAATAAATGGTATCAGAGCCATACCTTTCAATAAATACTAATACCTTAAAAAATTGACAATGATTGCACATACTGTCGTTTAAGAAGACAATAAAAAATAAGATTATCATGCTTCAATGAAAATTATTATGGCTTGCCAGACATTGGACTCTTGGAATAGAAAAGTCAATGCCATCACGAGGCAAAAATTTTTGAGACAATGATCATGGAAAAGCTCATGATAATCTTAACCCAAGAGATAAGAAAGATTCAAATACAAAAGAAAACTTTCTCAAGCAAGATTGAACCTGGTCATTACAACTACTCAAGAACAAGAAATTAGTGATGATATTTTCCTACTTATCAAAAGGTGCCAAAGTATAATCAAAGGAGGAGGTTCACAAGAAATAGAGATGATAGAGGAATTTAATAGGATGTTATGAATGTGGAATCCAGACCATTTATTCGAGATTTTCCAGAAAGAGAAAAGGACTATATAAATTGGAATTCTGACATCAGAAAAAAAGACATGCCCCTAAACTTAGATTACCTTGTTTCATCTCGTGTCAATTGTGTAACTTACCTATTGAACGAGTTTTCAGAAGACATAATAAGAATATTTAAATGCTTGATGTTCAAAATATGTTTGGAAAAAATAATGGAGTATATACATATCACGAAGGATGTTACTCTGTGCTTGTTGGGCTAAAAACAACCAGATCTGTGAAACGTTATGCCTTATTGAGGGCGAGCATGATATGATAGATATCCAATTTCAAATCAAAATCAAATTTTTGATATCACGATGTTGATATTATGGTATTTGATGTAGTGTTTGCTATGTATTTTTTCTAAAAAGATGGTGTTTGGTACAATATGCAATATTTTACCAAAAATTATATACCATATTAAAATGTAGAGTTACCTATATAATTCTTATATACTATTGTAGTACTAACAGAATATATAAACTAGTATTAGTATGAATCAAAGTGTTTAGACACATAAGCTTAGAGTAATCTATCTTGATTGAATTTTTTTTGGTGTAATCGATTAACATATTGAATTGCTTGTACATTATTTTGAAGATTTCTAGATGTATGAGGTATTAGTATGGTATAATTAATATGCATCTTGAATATTCAAAGTCATAATTCTCAATTTTATAAGTATATGTAAGTCAAAATCGAATGAACCATGGTTACTGCCTTTACCTGCTACAAAATATCAATCAAACATAGAAATACTGAACCAAATTGGATTAATTTGGTATGATAATGGCATAGTATTTTCCTAAATTGAAAATAAAAATTATTGAATCCAAATATTCAATATTATACCAGACGATACCATACATAAACCTAGCCTCGATACTTATCTTTTCGATTAATATTTGCTCTTGTTACTAGAATAGTAAGTAGTTTAACTGCAGGAGAAGCCTTTATTTAAATTTAATTAGATAACTCTATTTGAAATAATTTTTATTTTTTGAGTTTTAAAAGGTAAATTTTCTATTTTCCAAGTTGGTTATGTAAAACCCTGTATGCTTAGTAAAATTATTAATACATTTTCAATTATTCTTTCAATTTTTATTTATTTTTGGCCGTATCATTTTCAAAAATTCAACTCATCTTTTCATAAAAAAAATTATTAAATACTCCATCAAATAAATAAGAAACAAAGCATGCATTTACTCAAATAGTTAGTTTTTCAATCAAAGATCAAGATGGACAATATACTATTACTTTTATTTATGAATGAATGGTAAGTATGTGAACGAACATAAAAGTATGTTTTTTAAGAAAAAAAGTTTTAAATGATTTTTGTAAAAATATAAACAAATAAATCAATATGGAGAATATACTACTTTTTCTTTGCACAGGAGAAAATGACTTGACTCAAAAATTTGTATCTTTTTTTTTACATTGATTGGGTCTTTCATACCCTTCAACACGCCTCATCATCATCTCCACCCCCATAGCACTCATCTCCACACCCCTTCCGACCACACACACCCCCTTACTCTTATCTCCACCCCCCATAGTATATGTTTTAATCATATACAAATACTTTTAGCATAATATCTTTTTTTTTTTTATATATTGAATACAAGAAAATAAGTAGGGAATCCACTTATGTTTTTAAAAAATGCTATGTGGACAGCATAACACTATAGCACGGGAGGACGTCTAATCCTTTTTCGACCAGAACACTAGCTATTCGTATACTATAGGCTTGAATACCGATGGTTCTGGAAGGCACATAGGAATGAATGATATGTTAAATGTGCAACAAATACAACACTACATAAGTACCTACGTAGGTGAGGCATCGGTGGATTCTAAAATAGTGCCAGTGGTATGAGGAGTTAATGATTGGATGTGTTGCAACCTAGGGATCACTGGGAATGAGAAAATGAGTGAAATGAAGTGGATCGAGGGAAGGAAGGATATACTTGAAATTTTAAAGAAATATTTTTCTCCATACAAAACACACCCTAAGACCTCACCATTTTTACATAGGGATTAGGGAGGGAAGACGTTTACCTCTATTGTGCAAAACTTCTATCGACACTGTTAACCTATAAATATTGATTTATAAGTTTGATCAATTCCTTATCACAGGGACAAAGTTAAGGGCACAAAGGGTTCAATCAAATCCCTTTCATTGAAAAATTATACTATTTAAATTAAACAAAAAATGATTTTATCTGCTTGCTAAATTGTTGAATCAGTTAAAAGATATTATTTTGAATATTCTATATTCATGCAATTGGATGTTGTTAATATGGCTTCTAGGTTATTTATATGATTAGATGCATATTGTTTATGTTAATTGGGTGTATGATTTTGTACTTTTGTGATGGCCAAGTTCATAGAGAGAGGTGTGAAGCATTTAGTATTGTGAACCTAGTATTACCTATTGATGCTTTATAAACTTCTTAGTGACTTTATGGCGTAAAGAATGTAGTCTTTCTAATGATCGTATGAAGTGAGGAAAATGTCCATCTCCGTCTTCCATACTCACTATGCTCTATAATATTATTAAGTATGTAGAGTCTACCTAATATTTCAATATGATCCCTTAGCAGAAGGAGAAATTGTAGTTCAACGGTAGAAGAATTTAAAAATTACTTTACCTCACAAATTCAAATCTCTTTTTTTGGTAAAATTTATACCATTAGAAAACACGTCTAACTCTTTTATTAATAATAAAAAATCCTCAATAGGGTTGTACAAGCAAGGACGGCTAGACCTTAGCTTACCAATCCTAATAAGGTAACATACCTCTACTAATTAACAAGCATGAAGAAAATAAGAGTTATAGAGAACCAGGTATTCTATGATCATCACGAAGTTTATAATATAATCTATGATGATGTTACAAATCAGTATGCTTAAGTAATGTAAAAATATAAAAATTAAGAAGAAAGTTGAGTTATTAACCCTTGGAATTGAGAATCCTAGATTGATTTTTCTTGAGACTTGAAGTTGAGAGTTTCAGGGATCCTTACTAAATGTTGAGGAGAAGAGATTGAAAACATAGCCGTGACCCATATGAACCCTAATTCTCATAAAAAATGTCCAACACAACCATTGGTCATCCTGACCCCCTTACCAAATACTAACCCTAACACGTCTAAGGATTTGCCTATTAAATCATCCTTGAACAATGTCTCTACATCACAGAAGGAATGATTTGCAAATTTATTAAAGCCATTGACCGTTAATAACCATAAAATACTGATAAAACTAATGTCTATCCCATTCTAATACTGACTAAAGTGAATGAGTTCTTTCAGAATCAAGTTTGGAAAGAAAAAATGCTTCGGGAAATTCTACCAGAGTGGATAGTTCAACACATTATCCACATCAAGATAAGATCCAACACTAGATCAGATGTTCTCACATGGAAAGCAACCAATGATGGTTATTTCTCCAACAAATCAGCATGGGATCTTATAAGGGAGGAAAAAAGTTCTAACTCTCTTTTTACCAATATTTGCCATAACTATATACCATTTAAATTATCTTCTTTAGCTTGGATATTATTGAAGGCTAAATTACCTTTTAGTGATGTCATTTGCAGGTTTAGAGGAAGAAATACACTTGATTTCTTATGCTGTGATACATCAGTTCCAGAGACAATCAAACATCTCTTTATTGATAGTAAACCTGCCCAAAAGTTGTGGAAATTCTTTGGATAAGCTTTGGGGATAACATACACAAGTAAGTCAGTAATGCTGTTCTTGCAAAATTGGTGGAGAACTTCAGGTAAGAATCAAGTGCAAAAATGATGATCCAAATTACACCAGTAGCTATATGTTGGGAATTATGGAAAACAAGATGCTCCTGAAGGTATGGAAATCAAACCAGGTTCTATATCCGAAGGATGGAGCAACAAATTTTATGGAATATCAAGGCTGCTATGGACAAAGCTTATCCGATGCACAAGATGGACCTACCATGAAATCGTCTTTGTAAAGTGGTGGAGAACATGAGACCCAAAACCATCATTAAATCAGTAATCTTGAGCAAACCAATGCACGAAATGATTAAATTTAACACTGATGGTATTAAATTCAACACTGATGGTAGACATATATGGAACAATGGAAAAGCTGGGATTGGAGAGATTGCTAGAAATTGTGAGGGAAAATACATCTTCGCTTTTGCTGTCCTTATTATTGCTAGAGACCATAATATCGTTGAGTCAATGGCTGCCACATACGCTATGGAATAGATGTCTGACCATGGACATAGGAAGAGAATTATTGAAATGGACTCCATGATCATAGTAAGAGTGATAAAAAAGGGCCTACTCATAATATATTGTTAAAGGGCATTGTTGAGGACATAAACTTAAGAATTACTAATGCCGATATGAGTTTTGCACACTACCTTCATGAGGGTAACATGGTAATAGATTGCCTTGCCAAGCTAGCCACCACAATTGTGCATCCTACTCACTTTCATAGATATGATGATTTGTCTGCAAATGGAAAAATCTCATTTATGCTATATGAATGGCAACTTTCTAGTTTTAGAATTTGGTACGATAAGGACAACTTCTTTGTTAGTTAATCAGTGATAAATAGTTTAGCCTGAGAATGCTTTCACCCTTCTTGTGCATTCTCTCTTTTACCTTGATTGCGTTGCAGTCAATGATGTATATTTGGGGTATGAACTTGTCCCTTAGGATTGTGTTTTTTAGGCTCATCATGATCAATATACAACCCCAGGATCTACCTAGAACTTGAACTAAAAAAATCCCATTCTAATAGAAGAACTCACTTATGTTAATGGTATTCCTTGAGTTACGCAGACTGAGGAAGAAGTAGATCGAATGAATACTATTAAAGAATTATAATATGCAGTAATTGAGATTTTTTTGTATGGTTGGCCGGAATTGGATGACCTTCACATTTAAAAACCTAAAAAACTCTATATAAAGGGGAATTGTAAGACTGTTTTCTTAAGAAATCATCATACTCTCATGATATTTGAATTATTTGGGTCAGTAGCAGTTGAGGACCCATAACATTATCTAGAGGAGGTGGGGAAGATCACCTAGATTATGCATATTTCAGAGGAGGAAAGCATAGAGTTAGCATTCTATAGGCTGAAGGATATTGCTTATGATTGGGTAGTGATGTGGAAGAAGGGTAAAGGGGAGGATTCAACTTCCGTGACTTAGCAAGAATATTCAAATGCCTTTTTAGATAAGTTATTCCCATTAGATATGAGAGAGTCTAAGGTAGAAGAGCTCATGAATGGTGAAAGAGTATTTTCTTAAGTTTAACCAGTTAGCTAAGTATGCTCCTGACTTGATAGCTGACCCTAGAGCGAGTATGAGTAAGTTTGTGACTGGTGTGTCCAGGTTAATATTGAAAGAGTATAGAACTTATGTGCTTTAAAAAGATATGAAATTTGTTAGGCTGATGATACATACATAGCCAATTGAGGTAGATAAGGTAAAAGAAAGAGAGAGAGTGAATAAGAGAGCCAGGACAGATAGTTATGGTTTCTCTCAGGCAGGGTCCCAGGGTGGTAGTCGTTCTTAGCATAGTTAGAGATTTTCAATCCTAGCTCCATCCTCAGCTGTATACCTACACCGAAGTTTGAGGATGTCAGTTATGATGGGGCGCCAGGATCCAAAGCCCTGAGTAGTGCTAGTGGTGTTCATACCAATCCACTTTATGGAGAGTATGGCAAGAGCCACCTAGGTGTGTGTAGAGCCGGTAGTGATGTAGGCTTTGGTTGTAGTGAGATAGGCCACGGGATGTGAGAATGTAGAGCGTTAGCTCAGAGGGGTAGAGCGTTTCTTTAGCAGATTGCCCCTTTCGGTGCCAATAGTGGTCAATGTCAGAATAGTCTCTATGCATTTCAGGCTCTCCATGATTAGGAAAAGTTCCCTGATATAGACACAGGTATGTTATGACTCCTTCATCTTTGTAATATGCATTGCTAGATCCTTTGAATCCATTTTGAGCTTATATGTCAGCATGAGTCATGCATGAGTTTTAGATCTAAGT